>NC_140932.1:132470122-133052622 GCF_014529385.1 Adiantum capillus-veneris
CTATAATAGAGATCTTGCTCCCCATTATTATATTTGTATAGCCCCACATAGATGTTATCAGTGTTGATCCTTGTAGTTTCATTCTCTCTTCTTAACCTCGCATTAGGGAAGTTCATTATTGGTGCTTTCTCCTCGAGTTCTTCATCTATTTTGGCTTTGGTGCCCATCAATCCCCACTTGTCCACAATGTTAGGGTTTAGGACTACCAAGTACATGGTACCCTCGTCATCTAGATATCTATCTCCGCTATAGCTCACAGGCACTAAGTCCTTGAACTCACTAGGTCTTTCTTCTATCTTTACACAATAGCGCTCCATTCCATCTTTGTAGATCTTTGCACCTTGCTCATTGTCGTACTGATACTTTATGAGCAATAGCTTCATTGTGGCGGAAGGGTTTGATGATCCTGCTGCCATATTTTCTCTGTTGTTCCTGTTCGAGTGCTCGGTGAAAATCTCGTAAGACCTCTCCGAAGAAGTATCAGAAACACTTCCTTCAAAGATCGGCTCTAATGGTTGCACCCAACTTTGGTTTACACTTCCCTTGGTTGATATGACACTTGCTGGTTCCCCTTGTTTTGGTTGATTATTCCGGAGATTCCAGCCCGATCTCAAATTCATCAATTCCCCTAAAGGACTGTAACTTTTCCGTCTCGGCAATTTGTTTTCCTCAAGTTTTTGTGGTCAGAATTGATCCAAACTGATTGATACTTGGTTAATTGTTTAATCTTGTCAGTTGGACAACTTCTGTTTCATCAAGTGAGAATTTTGTCGCAGTTATGCTGAAAAAGACATTATACGCGTATGATGTCTTTTTTCACAGATTTTGACTATTTTGGTTATGCTCACTCTCAGTGGCCCCTTTATGCTCTGTTCACTCACAAAATTCAGTTTGAACTCTGTTTGAGCAAGCTATGGCTAATTTAGGCTTTTCTTGGCAATTTTCCGCTTTTGACTTGTTTTTTGGGTCAATTGTGATCCAAATGGGATGAAACTTGAAATATAACCTCTAGACAGCTATTACAATGGATCTGTGTTAGCAAAGTATCAAAATATGTCCAAAATTAGGTCAAAGACATCATACGCGTATGATGTCTTTTTCATCAATTTGGGTCCAAACTTGATATTTATGCTTCCTACAGTGCCTGTAACAATCTTGTCAGGTCTGATATCAAAAATAAGCAGTGGATGTGCCAAAAGACATTATATGCGTATGATGTCTTTTGTCCCAGATTTTGACTATTTTTGGTTTTAAGCCTTCTTCAATGTTTATAATTGAGTTTCAAGTGTTTTTGTCAGGTTTGAATGTAAAAACAAGATTTGAATCCAAAATTTCCTATTCTTTGCGTTTCTTGGACTCCGACTTGTCTTTTTGGGTTTCTTTGAGCGTTAATGCTCTTGTTTTAAGTTGATCTTAGGGTAAAACCCCCCTTCTAAACACTCTGGCAATGTCAAATTTCCAATTTTAGTCTCTGTTTAGGTCCTAAGACATCATACGCGTATGATGTCTAAAGTTGCAGATTTCCAGTTTTTCAGCACAAAACTCTTCCAATAGCTCTTTTAAGTGCTCAGCAACAATCAGTTACACAGAAAATTTTTCTGAACTTTGTTTATTGCATATTTCACTACCAAAGTGACTTTTTCAGTGATCTAACATGCAATCAAACACATCAAGCAAATAGAACACCAATTGATAGCTCTAGATCAGGATCAAATCAGGCCCTACCTAAGCTACTTCTAATCATAAAATGGATTTTTTGCAATTGTAAAATATATAGAGATTTACTACCACACAAGGAGTAGCAAATGCTTTTTATGTCAACAACCACTTAAACACCATAAAAAACAATCTAATCTAAGCTAAACTAAAAATACTGTCAACACGGAAGACCCAGGAATACCCCACTTCCTAGTATCTCTCGAGACCTTCGAAGTCCACCACTGCTAGATCTTTTCTAACTAAAGTATACAAAGTAGTTTATACAACTCACCTCGTAGGATTAGTCTAAGGTCACCTACTTAGGGCTCTCGTCCCCGGCAGCGGCGCCAAATGTTAGGGCGGTTACGCCGCTAGCGGAAGCTAAATAGCGAGAACTCAACCAACAACAGAATTTGTCAGACGAGGACGGAGCTTGACCCGTAGGCGCATGGAAACAACTAGGTGGGTGTCAAATGACCTACTCGACCTTCTAATGACAATCACTACTAAGGAAATCAAATCTAAGTTCTAAAATACGCAAGTGACTGAAATCCGTACTACGAACGAATGCTATACGAAACAGGATCTAGAATCATTGAATCGATCTCAAACTCAAGGGGAAGTCTATACACTAGGTAAGAACAACACCCTAAAGACTTGAACTGCAAAATCAACCTATAACCACTCCATGCAGCAAACGCGTATGAAGACAGGCCGAAAAATACAGGTGACCGAAACTTGACCCCGATGGTACTAATGTGTAGCTCTACTCGTTGTGGTTCTATAGATATGTTGCACGCTCTATTCCGACACACGAGTTGGAAGAAAACTCACACCGAAGCTCGTAGGAACTTACCACACGTAGAAGCCGATAGCGCGCACTCTTGGTATCTGTGCGTAGCTCTCACCGTTGCTAACACAATGGCGGTGTCGCTTCTCCAATGGCGGCCCCGTAGCTCGCGTAGCAAGAAGATAAGACTCTCTCTCTCTCTCTCTCTCTCTCTCTCTCTCTCTCTCTCTCTCTCTCTCTCTCTCTCTCTCTCTCAGACACAGTCACCGCGCTCAAAAACTCACTTTGATTAATAATTGAATCTCCTTTAGGTTACAAAACTTTGGCTTATATACCTCAGCCTTGGAAGTGAGAACATCTCTAACTAATTACATCAGCAAGTGAAATTACTTCGGGATTACAAGCTGGAAACTCAATTGAGTCCCGTTACTTAATGAATGGCTCAATTCAAAATCAATGTCGGAAAGACATTTATTACAATCAATGGTTACAAAAATGATGAGTGTGAGCAAAAATGTGGGTGTGATCCTCTGTTGGCTCAACACTATTTTTAGCCAGCCAAAAAGAGGACTCATTTTCCCTTTGGGCATGCCAAAAAGGAGTGACAAGCAAGAATTGAAGGGAGATAGCACCCAGAATGAGAGAGGCACCAAGAGAGGGAGTTGGGGTTGGAGCATGCAAGGGGTTGTTTTTTTTGGACATCAAGCAAGAAGACAAAAGCGATGGCACGGCTTGTGGGTGACCACCTTGATGGCAATTTTGATGAAATTGCTTGAGGTCAGCTATCAAGCTTGACTATATACAAGAGACTCTTCTTGTGGTTGAAATATTCTCAAAGGTTTTTCGAATAGAATTTCCTATTAAGCTTCTTTCTCAAGCTAATAGGCTTCTTCCAAACACTTTCTAGAGCTTGCTGATCTCATAATTGCTCCATGTTAAGGTTTTTTTAATAGAATTTCCTCTTAAGCTTCTTTCTCAAGCTAATAGGCTTCTTCCAAACACTTTCTAGAGCGCGGACTAAAATCACATTGTCGATTTCCATGAACCTTCACTCTGATACCACTGATGGGAGAATTTTGAAAGAACGGTTTCTTGAACAATTCCAATCTCTTCACACCCATATCCATCAACCTCTCACCATCTCGCCCAAAACACAAGTACACACACACACACACACCTAGATTAGGACACACACACACACACGCACACACACACATCAACAACCTAGTGTAAAGAGGAGGGTTTATTCCACACAAATCCATGGTTCCAAACATGAAGTAACCATTGGAATTTTTACCAACCTTAGTCTCTTTGAAAAATTAACAAACACTTAAGGGATTGAATAAATTTAATCATTGCAGTATTGGGATACACAGGGAACCTAAGCCTTAAGTAAGTGATATAAGCCTTACCATATGGAAAGTACCTCTTGTCACATCCACATGATTTCACTAACCCACTACTCTAGGCTTGCACCCCTGCATGGTGGGCACAGAGGGTGGGTTCTTTCAAAAAGAGAAACCCCACCACTTCCCCCATGTCGCCCATATCCCCACCACCCCACTCTGCAAAAAAAACAGGCCACTTCTGCCTGCTACTCTTTCAAGTGGATAATCTACACATATATATGAAGCTTGCTATGTGGGATGCTGAGAGCTTGAGCTTGCAAGACTTCTTGATAGGACCTTACTTCACCAATCAACTTTACATGGAAATTCCTACTCAGGTCCAGGCGGGCATCACAGGACTACTTCCTCTCTCATTCAATTTTTCTTTTAGCTCTGGTGGACATCGATAACAAGTGTCCTTCATTGATGACACCTGCCTTCCACTACTAACTCCTCTCTTTGTTGTTGGTTGTGATGGTGGCAGGTAACATTTGAAGGACTTGCCATATCTTACATGCAAATGGAGTATTGAGGATGTTTTTCCTTTGATTGTACTTTGCCCACATTTTCAAATGATAAATTGAGATTTTTTTGGCATCCCCTGGTTATTAGTAGATGATTGTCATCTTTGTGCTCTGATTATTGAAATCCTCCTACACACACTAATGGTCTTGACAGCCTTCCAAACTGATCATGATCCTTTGTTTAAAACATAGAGCTTATTAAAACTCTGATTATCTCATTTGCAGGATGTTGCCAACTCTTGGCATGATGAGATTTTAAGATTGGGCTACTCTGAACGCTTTCCGACTGTTGCAGCTTTCATTCAAGGCCTCCTTCTATGTATCAATGATCCTCTCTTCCACACCACTATCATTGAGCATGATCTAGCATGTCTCATTACTGGTATAGGTTTTGAGAATATGCTCTTATCTGCTTTGTACATGCCTGCATGGCTGTGTATTATGCATTAGCCAAGGAAAACTCGGCACAAGCTATTGAAAAGCTCAGAGAAATCGGTGCCATTATTCCCAACATCCTTATTGAGGATACCAGAGAAAGAAGAGAATGGTGGGAAGGTTCCCCCTCTATAATGAGAAGGTTTATGGAAATGCATGGGAAAAAGCTTAGAAATGATCCTCTGATTAGACAAAAGAAGCGTGGCATGCTACAAGGTGCTCCCATGTTCCCTCTCTCACCGCCTTCTAACCCCATGAGCAACCTTATTCCTGAGGAGCTGGATGACGAGGAACAAGCTGCTGTCAAAGAGGAGTTTACAATAACAGGTGCAGTCTTGGACAAAGACTCAAAGCCTATGGAAGCATATACTGACCCTTTTATCCCTCACCGTCGGCTAGAACCCATGTTGCATGACACACATCAAAAGGTTTGGGGCTTTGGCAATTATGCCCTACTTGCCCCAATCAATGAGAAATTTTTACTCACCCTTCTCAATGAGAGAGATAAAGAGGCATAAAAAATTGGCTTACAGCAAATCCTCTTGACCAACTCCTCAAACATCATCAAGCCCTATCTCATTGGATGCCCTTTTACTATGGCACACTTTGAGACACAAAGGTGCTCCACCAACCTCGGATGTGCCTTGGGAGTGAAAGGTGTTATCTCTCTAACTGGCAGAGTTCCTAGCTATACTACACAACTATGGAACATTCACCGCCCCTTCATCAAATGTGGCTGTGACTTCAATGGTGAAGGGGATCAATGCAGAGACGGTAATGTCCTATGGTTTGATCATTCTCTATGGCTAATTATGTTCAAGGTTGCTTCCTTTTTTCCTTCTGACTCTTTGAAGAAGTCCACCCTGAAGTTCCTAAAATGGGTTGCCACAGAAGGACAAGAGGGTATCAAAGCACTTCTCATTCACCATATGTACAAGGAAAGGCTCAAAGTATATATTAAACATGCTGCTCTGTTTCAGCAGGCCCCACTTGATGCTCAGAACAATGAAATGGAACCTTTCTTCGAAAGGTTGTCTTGGCCACCAGAGAATCTAGCTCTGACTCTAGACATGGCAAGAGGGGAAGGGTGGACCAAGGGAGAGGCAGACAAAGGAAGGGCATGAACCCCCGCTTTTTAACCCAACCTCCTAACACCCCTCCCTGGACCCTAGTTTTTTCACCCTCTGAATCCTCTACCAGCTATTCTACTGTCAATAGACCTGGAGCACAGACTCCCAGACCATCCCCTACTACTACCCCATGTTTTACCCCCACACCCACTACTACTTCACGTACTCGATCTACTATTACCCCTGGATGTGTTCCCAGTGCTAAGAATCTACTATATTTTTTATCTGATTGCATGATGTTTACAAGGATGAAGTTGGAAGATTTTGTCTGAATCCACATGCCCCTACCAAAAATCGCTTCTTCATACATGTTACCTATAGGAATGCTCTCATGGATATCAGGTCTATCCATGCCTTCTTTAGCCTTTTTTTGTATGGATTGGATATTCCAACTAATGAGCTATGGGATAATATATGTTTTTCTTGGTCATTCATGGACCCTGTCAAGCTACAATTGTGCAATGCTAAGGAAGTTTTTCCCAAAACTGTAACTCCAAATTGTCAGTGCAATAAGTCAACCCCTGGGTATTTTAACAGTCTTAAACATGTGCTATTTTTTTATCTTAAGTACATTGACAATCAGAATATGAGAAAAATTCTCATGAAGGGACTTAATCATATCCCTTCCCAGCCTTTGTGCAAACACATTGCCATAAGCGAACTCTAGTTATGTCTTTCCAATATTTTACAGAGTGGCATTTTAGTCTTACCTCCCCTACTTCAGGAGGATAGAATTAAACAACTCTTTTGGGCATTTTGTGAAACCATGCTTCCATTTAAAAACTCAACCAAGCTAATTTCCCCTATGAATCAGCACATTGAGGCTCTAAAAAGCAAGTATTTTATTACTTGCTTAGACAAGGCTGCCAATAACCCTGTCTTTATATGCCCAGCCTTTATGACTCAAGAAGCTAAAATGAGGCTCTTTGAATCCGACTTTCTTCCCATTACTATTCCCCAGTCTGACATTTAGAAAATAATTGGTGATTACCTCACCAAACTTCACCTCAAAAACCTTTGCCCTCTACCTTACCTAACAGCCATTTACAAAGCTCACAAAAATGCCTTCAGGTGGATCACTTGTGGTTCTAATTGCTGTTTCTCAGAGGTATCTTTACTCTTAGCTTGCATCCTCAAAACATGTATCCCCTGCTTAAAACATAGGGCACACTTACTCAACCAAAAAGCCTTATTATGTTGTAATATCCGACTCTAATCTTGGTGGGTTGTGGACTCCCCATACGAAGTCATCCTAAATCTACCAAGCAAAGTGACCTCTGTATTCTCAGTCGGTATCAACAAAGTGACCTCTGTATTCTCAGTCGATATCAAGAAGTGTTATGAGAATATTCCTCATGGGGGAAGTATTGGCATAATCTCCATCATAAACTCACTCGTCAACTATGTCTTTGATCAACAAGCCCCTTTTATTTCATTTAAGAATTTCCCCAAACAATGTACAAGTGGAAATTGGTCACAACAACCTTATAAAAACCAGCTATCCTTTGACAAGAGACAAGTCCTTGAGCTGAACTCCTGGCTTATTAGTAATATGTATGTACAATGTAATGGAGAATTCTACAGGCAGATTAATGGGATCCCCATGGGACTTGCTTGCTCTCCCATTTGGTGTAATCTCTACCTCCATGCATTGGAATATAACTACATACACTCAACCCTCAAAGACCCTCTTCATCGACACCGCCTTCTCCAATTCAAAACTCCATTCAGATTCTTTGATGATATCTTTTGGGTCAATAATGATCATCCCAGGTATTTTACTATTACCAACCCGATTTACCCCCCCTGCCTCTCCATTGATGACAGTAGCACCATTTTTTAAGATGGTACAGGAGTTAGCACAACCTTCCTCAGCATGCAACTTGAAGTACATAATGGGAAACTCCACAGGTCCAGGATTGACAAGAGTAAGGTGGTCCCTGCCCATGTTCTGAAATTTATCCATAGAGGCAGCAACAGGCCCTAAAACTGGTCTCATAAGGTCATTTTATCCCAAATCAAGCCCATTATCTTGTGAACTCGCTCTACTGTAATGTGTAGAGCATAGTGAGTTCTTATTAGGTTTTTACAAAAGAATATGTGTACATACCTGGCGGCCCGCCCACTTACCTGGGCGACCACATTGGGCTTTATACCCCAACAACCTCCCACTTAAAGTCCAATGTGGTACTTTAAGTGTGAGAGAAGCTACTATACAAGCTAATATACAAGAGATGTAGAGAAGTGATGTACTACCCTACACCTAACTGCTTGCGAAAATGCGCAAAGCTCTCTGAGGGAAGTCCTTTTGTAAGTAGATCAGCAGGATTTTCTGTGGTGTGAACTTTGACAAGCTGAAGTTGCTTATCCTCGAGCATTTCCTTGATGAAATGATACTTCACATCCACATGCTTTGTCTTTGAGTGATAAACTGGATTGCGAGCCAATTGTATAGCACTTTGACTATCACAATATAACATAGGCATCTCTTCTTTGATTCCCAAATCTGTTACTAGTCGATTAAGCCAAATTGATTCTTTGCATGCCTCTGATGTTGCAACATATTCAGCCTCTGTAGTAGATTGAGTAACACAATCTTGTAATCTAGAACGCCATGATACTGCTCCACCAGCCAATGTAAAGACATACCCTCACGTAGACCTTCGGTTGTCTAAGTCACCTGCATAATCTGAGTCTGTAAAACCCTTTACACTTAGCTTCTGACTCCCATAGCATATACCCATACTCTTTGTAGCTTTCAGGTATCTCAATATTCCTTTCACTGCCTCCCAATGTTTCTTGCCTGGGTTTGACATGTATCGACTTCGTACTCCCATTGCAAATGCAATGTCTGGGCGAGTAGCAATCATTGCATACATCAAACTACCCACTGCAGACGCATATGGAATCTTATCCATTTCAGCCTGTTCTTCCTCAGACACAGGACAATCTTGTTTGCTAAGTTTCACATATAGTGGCAATGGAACACTCAATGCCTTTCCCTTCTCCATATTGAAACGTTGCAAAACCTTGTCAATATACTCTGTTTGAGATAACCAAATCAACTTCTTTGATTTGTCTCTCTCAATGCGCATACCAAGTATATGCCTTGCCTCACCCATGTCTTTCATGTCAAACGATTTTTCCATCTTTGACCTCAAAGCTGAAATTTCTTCCAAGTGCTTGCCAGCAATCAACATGTCATCCACATACAAAATAAGGATCAGCCAACTGCCATCCTTAGCCTTCTTTGTATATAGACAGTGATCGAACTCACTACGTTTGTAGCCTTGAGAAAGCATAAACTTGTGGAATTTATGGTACCATGCCCTCGGTGATTGTTTTAAGCCATAAAGACTCTTTAACAACTGGCATACCCAATCTTCCTTGCCTTTCTCAACAAACCCTTCTGGCTGCTGCATGTAAATTTCCACATCTAAATCACCATGCAAGAACGCTGTCTTGACATCCATTTGGTGCAACACCAAATCTAATATGGCAACCAATGCAAGAAAGCATCTCAATGTAGTCATCTTGACCACCGGAGAGAAGACTTCATCAAAGTCAATGCCTTGTTCTTGCTCAAAGCCCTTGGCAACAAGCCTTGCTTTGTACTTTGGCTGACTATCATGAGCGGTGATCTTATACCTGTAAACCCATTTACAGGGTAGAGTCTTTTTGCCCCGTGGTAATTTAACTAGCTTCCATGTCTAGTTTTTATGCAGAGCTGTCATCTCTGACTGCATGGACAATTGCCAATTCTCGGAGTCCTTCATTTGCACTGCTTCCTTGTAACATGAAGGCTCATTGCAATTAGTCAACATGACATAATTCATAGATGGAACAAACCTATTAGGAGGTCGCATGACATGTCCAGATCTACGCACAATAGGTGGCTCAGGCTCAGCCACAACCTGTGGTTCCACTCTATCCTGTCCTTGCTCCTCTTGAGCTCTGACATTTTGTCTTGCACGTGCAGGTCCATCTTCTTGGAAGACAACTCTTCTAATCTCCTCAACCCTCTCTGGTTTAGAATGATATTTGGATTCATTAAAGTGAACATCATTGCTACGGACAACCTTTCTGGATTCGGGATCCCAAAGTCTATACCCCATCTCACCAGAATTACCATAGCCTAGAAAGATGCACTTTCTACTCTTTGGCTCAAGTTTGTTCCTAAATTCCTTTGGAACGTGAGTATATGCCTCACAACCAAAGACTCTTAGATGCTTGTATGAGGGCATTTTGCCTGACCAGACCATCTCTGGCACTGAATCCTTCTGCAAAACCTTGCTAGGAGATCTATTTACAAGATGAACAGCTGTTGATACAGCTTCAGCCCAAAAGCCATTTGGCAACTGTGCATTAGACAACATACTTCTGACCTTCTCTTGTATGGTCCTATTCATCCTCTCAGCAACACCATTTTGAGGAGGATTGTAAGGAGCAGTAAGTTCACGTTTTATACCTTTTGACTCACAAAAGTCCTGAAAGGCCTTTGAAACATACTCTCCACCATTGTCAGTGCGTAAGCATTTAAGCTTCTTGCCACTCTGATTCTCCACAAGTGTCACAAACGTTTTGAAAACACTAAACTCTTCATCCTTGTGCTTGAGAAAGTAAACCCATACTTTCCTCGAGTAATCATCTATAAATGTCATAAAGTAAGAAGCTCCCCCTAGAGATAGGTTAGGCATAGGTCCACACAAATCACTATGAACAAGTGCCAACTGTGTATCTCTTCTATTGCTTCTATGCTTATGTGGCTGCTGTGTTTGCTTACCATACAGACAATGTTCACAGAATTCAAAATCATTAAATGAAAAGCCAGGCAAATAACCAGAACAAGACAAGATTTCCATTCCCTTCTTGGACATATGTCCTAACCGGCTATGCCACAAAGAAACGTTCGGCTGCTCGGTTACATTGATTACATTTTTAGAGACATTTGATACATAAATCATGTAAAGTCCTCCAGACTTTATTCCATGTGCTACTGTCATAGAACCCTTGGATATCTTCCACATGTTCTGTCCAAAAAAGGTGACGTAGCCAGCATCATCAAGTAAACCTGTGCTGATCAAGCTCTTTGTAATTGCGGGAACATGTCTCACATTCTTCAGCGTGAAAGAAGAGCCATTCTGAAACTTCAATTGAACATCTCCAACACCTAAGATCTCACATGTCTGCCAATTGCCTAGCGGAACATGATCTTTAGTGGTCACATAAGAAGTAAACCACTCCTTGTTTGGAGACACATGAAGTGATGCCCCTGAGTCTATTATCCAGTCACTCAGTGCATTTCCATCAGATGCTGTAAGAAGAGCTGAGTCCATTGTATTCTTCAAGAAGTAGATGTCTCCTGACACTAGACTGTCATCCTCTGCAACAGTGTTTGTCACATTTATTTCTTGAATCTTCACTGAGGACTTGTTCTTCTCACCATGGTCTTCAGCTTTCTCTTTGCCTTTTTCTGCTTTCCATTCTCTGCAGTCTCTTTTCATGTGACCCTTCTTTCCACAATGGTAGCATTCTATGTCACTCTTGCCTTTAGCACTGCGGGACTTTCTATGAGACTGATTCCTCTTTCCACCTTTGTACTTTTCTTTGGTCCTTCCCCTGACAACTAAGGCTGTTCCTTTGCCTTTGTCCATTGTCTTTCTATTGGTTTCTTCAGTAAGCAGACTTCCTTCTACACCTGCTATGTTCAAACCATCTGGAGGTGCAGAATTACTCAAAGCTGTGCGAAAAGTGTCCCAAATTTCCGGCAATGTGATCAACAGGAACATAGCTCTAACAGGTTTATCAAACTTGACACCTTGAGCTGACAACTGACTATGGATTGTGTTGAATTCATTCAGATGATTGGACATAGGTGTCCCTTCTTTCATCCTCAAGTCAACAAGCTTCTTAAGCCAGTATACCAGTGAAGCTGCACTCTGCTTCTCATAAAGATCACTCAGCTTTAACCATGCTTGATAAGCCAACATCTCGTCTACTACATTGAAGTAAACGCTTTCTGCCAAAGTCAGCATAATGGTACAAAGTGCCAATTCATCCATTTCGTTCCATTCATCTTCGTCCATATCTTCTGGTTTTATCCCCTTGAGCTTTATAGGTTTTATCTGCTTCTTTTGTACCAACACGTGCCAAATCTGCTTCTTCCACAATGGGAAATTGGTTCCATCCAGCTTCTTGATATTGTAAAGAGCAGTGTCCTGTGATCCAGCCATAGCTACGCTTCACACTGGTTTACTTTCCTAGGAAAAATTCGGCAGAGTTTCCCTTGTAAACTGACCTCTGAACCAATATCAACCTGTCAAATGAACCAAGAAAGCTTCAGATTCTGCATAAATTTTGGCAGAGTCTCCTTTGTAAAATGGCTCTGGTGTACTCAAAAACAGACCAAAAAACAACTCAAAAAACACTGTCTCTCTGACACTGTAAGCTGTGGGTAAACCTGTCCTGCACCTGTACTGTCTCTGACTGTCCTGTCACTGTCCTATAAGCATAGACTGCAACAATTCCTCAATGGCAATAAAGCAAAGATGCAATCCCAACTGTCTAACTCACAGTCAATACATCCTAGCTGCCTATCTAAGGGTGCTCGAGGGATCGCTCCAAGACCTGTATCACCGAAAGGATCTCAACATTCGAGAATCCCCCAGCTCAATAAAACCTCACTCGACCCTCAGCAAAGGCTGCAGTAAATCTGACAGTACATAGACTTCCCACAAAGTCATACATCCTCAAATTTCCCACTGTATGCTGTAACCGCTGCGGCGGTTGTTTGCTGCGTGACTCACAGCCATCAAACCCTCAACAGACATACATCATCTCTGACAATACATCCCATGTGGAAGTACCTGCAATGTCAGGATGAAATCTGGAATATCAAGCAGCAAACACAAGCTACCTGATGAACTAGTGGATGTCGCCTACAGTCTGTGTATAGATGCGCCCGTGTCGTATGTGACACGCCTCCAAGAACTGTGAGTTGTTCTTCGATGTGTAGACAGCCACAAATCAACACTCTGGGAGTGTCGATATCCTCAGCACCTGCAGTTGTAGGCCGAAAATCCCAAATTTGCAGAGTCGGATCTGCACCCGTCGAGACCACGTAGTCGAAAATGGCCTGCGCAGACCTTTGTCGAAGCCGAACGGTGGTCGAGATGACCTCATAATGAAATTCTGACAACACCGAGCCCATCGGGCTTGCCCACGAGATTTGGGGCCGTGTCTTCGCCTGTCGAATTTCACTCCAATCTGAGTTGGTGACTCTTAGTCTCCTGCAGTGCTGCCCCGAGCCTCGATCTGAGCTCTGATACCAGTTGAAGGAGTACGAGCAGAAGTGCGACGCGAGAGAGAGTGCGAGAAGAAGAGCACAACGATATGGTGAACTCGCTCTACTGTAATGTGTAGAGCATAGTGAGTTTTTATTAGGTTTTTACAAAAGAATATGTGTACATACCTGGCGGCCCGCCCACTTACCTGGGCGACCACATTGGGCTTTATACCCCAACACTGTAACCATTCTACAGAACAAGCCTGCCTTGACATTAAAACCCTTGTCCAAGCCTTTTGTGCTAATGGCTTTAAGAGGATTAGATTATGGAGAATCATCTATAAATATCTGGATGACACAAAAAACCTTCAATCATGTGCAGACTTCAAGGCAGTCCACTCTTGCCTCAGGAGGTGGGCACTAGGTCCATAATGGGGGCCTAGTGCCCCCATTAGTGGGATCTCCTTCAAACATCAACAACCTAGTGTAAAGAGGAGGGTTTATTCCACACAAATCCATGGTTCCAAACATGAAATAACCATTGGAATTTTTACCAACCTTGGCATTTTTTTTAGTCTCTTTAAAAAATTAACAAACACTTAAGGGATTGAATCAATTTAATCATTGCAATATTGGTATACATAGGGAACCTAAGCCTTAAGTAAGAGATATAAGCCTCATCGTATCGAAAGTACCTCTTGTCACATCCACATGCTTCCACTAACCCACTATTCTAGGCTTGCACCCCTGCATGGCGGGCATAGAGGGTGGGTTATTTCAAAAAGAGAAACCCCGCCACTTCTCCCACGTCGCCCATATCCCCACCACCCCACTCTGCAAAAAAAAACAAGCCACTCCCACCTACTACTCTTTCAAATGGATAATCTACACATATATATGAAGCTTGCTGTGTGGGGTGCTGAGAGCTTGAGCTTGCAAGACTTCTTGATAGGACCTTACTTCACCAATCAAATTTTACATGGACATTCCTACTCAGGTCCGGGTGGGCATCACAGGACTACTTCCTCTCTCATTCATTTTTGCTTTTAGCTATGATGGACATCGATAACAAGTGTCCTTCATTGATGATACCTGCCTTCCACTACTAACTCCTCTCTTTGTTGTTGGTTGTGATGGTGGCAGGTAACATTTGAAGGACTTGCCATACTTACATGCAAATGGAGTATTGAGGATGTTTTTCCTTTGATTGTACTTTGCCCACATTTTCACATGATAAACTGAGATTTTTTTGGCATCCCCTGGTTATTAGTAGATGATTGTCATCTTTGTGCTCTGATTATTGAAATCCTCCTACACACACACACACACACACACACACACACACAATGAATAGACTTGATAGTGAAAGATTGTCAGAGAAGGAGATGCATACATTATTGATAACACACAACATAGAATAAGAGTGGATAGAGAGGAATCTTGCACATGAGTGGCTTAAAGATTCTAGCCCCAAACTTCACAGAACCTCTTGTGGAGTTTGGTATTTAATTTTTATTAATGCTCATTGGTGCCAAAAATTGGAGGGCCCTCTTTACACTTAATTCCACGTTAGTTGGGACTTCCTTCATCATTAAAATGGACCATCAGACTCTCAAGTACTTCATGACACAAACCAAGCTTTTTGACAAACAAATGAGGTGGAAAATTTTCCTTTTGCAATCTCATTTTCACATTGCTCACATTCTTTGTAAACACAATCAAGTAGCCAATGCACTCTCATGTAGATCTTGATGCAATGCTATGTCAATAGCTTCTCACAATGATCTAACCTCTATGGTAAATGTGCACGATATCGAACAAAATTTTTGAGAATTTATGACATAGCACTAGGGAATACGCAAGAACCATATGTGTCACTAAAAGTTCTCGGCTATGTGTCACTAAAAGTTTAAGAGATAAGGTCATGTATGAATCGCATGCTCCACCATATGCTGGGCATATAGGGATTCAAGCAACAAAGAAAGCAATTGAGACATATTTCTTTTTTCCTATAATGAAAAAGGACATACAAGAGTATGTGACACAATGCATTACTTGCCAAAAGATCAATATGCTGTGGGAAGCAACTTGGTTTGCTCCAACCACTCCTTGTTCCGGATTCTCCATGGGAGAGTATCGCTATGGATTTTGCCTTTGGCTTATCAAAGTCTATCCATGGCATTACAGGAATATGAACAATATGAAGCAAGTTTAGAAAAAAAGATCATTTTATACCTATCAAAAAGACAATAAAGGCTCCACATATGCACAACCATTTATCTCTCAAATATTTAAGTATCATGGTTTGCCGACAATTATTATTTACGATAGAGATCCTAGAATGACCAGTAATTTTTGGAGAGGACTCTTTGAGAATTTTGGAACAAAACTCAATTTCTCTTTAGTCTATCATTGCCCAATGGATGAGTAGAGTTGTTATGGTTCAGGATGGCGGGACACCCATCACACTAATTGCACTAGTCTTATCTATTCTTTTGATCATATAATAGAATGTGTGAAAATCTACAGTTGATGTCATCGAAGTCAATGCTGATTTTTATCCTCGGACAAAAACACCTCGTCGTGATGCCAAGCCAAAGGTGTTGTTAGCTCTGGACGAATTCTATGCACAAAAATGGATTATTGACTCAGATGCCAATTTTTATGCTACTCCTCACAAGGAGTGGTTCTCTAGTTATGCTTCCACACATGGTCTTGTTGAGTTGGGTGATTCTCATCATCTTGATATATGTGGCATTGGATATATGTGTATGTGTAATGGTACTAAGTTCATGCTACAAGGTGTTAGACATGTGCCAAGCTAACTAAGAGCTTGGTTTTAGCACGATAGCTTGATGATCTTGGATACACTACAATGTTTGGCAATGGTTCCTAGATTGTCAAAAAAGGTAACTTGGTCATGCTCAAAGGCAAAAAAATTTGGCTCATTATATTCTTTGTATGTCTCTTTTGTAAAAGACAATTCTATCCATGTAGTCGAGCTAACTTCTACAGAGTTATGGCATAGCTGGCTTGGTCATATGACTCAAAAGAGAATGAAGCAGTTACGACATTTTAGCTATATCGTTGTGTGAAAATATTCTAATTGTAGTTTTTGTGAGCATTGCATTTACTAAAAATAGACTAGGCTTACCACTTGGCCATTGGTGGATAGAAAGTTAGGGAATCCTCTAGATTTCTTCATAGAGATCTATGCCCTATGTTGCATAAGTCTCTAGGGGGACATTATATTTCCTTATTGTAATAGATCACTCTTCTCCAAAGGTGTGGGTTACCTCTTGAAGACTAAAGAAGAAGTCTTTGGTCTATTCCAAAAGTTCCTAGATATGGTTGAGAACCAATCAGGCAAGAAGTTGAAGGCTTTGCGAATTGACAAGGGGGGAGAATACGTCTCCATTGAGTGTAAGGACTTCTATAACAAAAGAGGAATTTGATGACAATTTACTACAACGTACACACTGCTCAGAATGGAGTTGTTGTGTGCATGAATATGAATGTTCATGATAGGGTCACTTCCATGCTATGTATGGAAAACTTACCTCCACATTTTTGGGGAGAGGTTGTTATGAGAGCAATTTACATCATCAATCAATCACCTAGTACATTGTGGAATTACAAGATTTTGTAGGAGATGTGGACAATCAATGTAATATTTAATGGTCTAGTAACTTGTGTGTAGCGGAAAATAACATAGGCATAGTGAGCATTTCATTAGAATAAATTCCTAATGAGCATAGCAAGAGTGCTTGGATGGAGAGAGAGAGAGAGAGAAACAAAAGCATAACACCTAGTTAGATAGGCACGAACAATACTTGAAAAAGAGAGAGAAATTAAGCCATTGACAACAGTTGAGGACTCGATTTACATGGAGCCGGTCCCCCCTCCAAAAGGCTTTGTATTATAGGTTTCCCCCATCAAGGGAAACATTTTATAATACAATACTTTGTGTTCCTTAAATAACTTTCTAATGCAATGAAGATGGAAGCTTCAAGCACCAACCTCACGCTTGTCAAACACAACATCGATTCCCTCACGGTCTCAGACCCAAGACCTCACACACCTTCGAAGATGGTGAGAGCTAGCGGGGTATGAGAGTAGATCGAGAGGAAGAAAGAGTATTCTTACGAGAAAGAAGTATGTCTCCTCACATAATCACTCATAATAGCTTAGCATAGCTTAGTAATTAGCATGGTAGAGGAGATGAGCATGCATTGTAGCTTGGCTCTTGATTGGATTTGCATCACAAAGCCAAGAGTTGTTGGTGTAGGCCTCCCTTCTCACAAGCTTGTAGTAGATGATGAGCTTTCCATTAAAGCTTGAGAAGGAGATAGTCTTCTTTACTCCACACATGAGATTATGTGAGTGTGTGTGTGTGATAATCCTTGCCAAAATCAGTCCCCCTCTCCTTCTTGGTCGACCCCTCTTGCTTTTTACTCATGTTGTCATCCTATTGGCCCCTTCAAAACTTAGCCAATGACAATTAAGAAGCATAATTGATAGCCTTGTGACATGTGTCCCCCTTACACCCTTTGTGAGAGCTTTAGGTATTTAAATAATGCAATTAAACTCTCATTGGACCTCTTAGTCTTTTGGCCAATAGGAATTAGGCAAGCCATTGGGCTGCTGAATGCTCATTGGACCCCTTGGAAGACTATCCAATAGTCTTCTAGAGAGCTTAATTTCTATTGGTTCTTTTATCAAGCATTTTTAAATGAATTAAACTAAATTTACTCTAGCCTAATTCTCATTGGTCTACCTCTATGGCCATCCAATAGGATTTGAATGCACCTTGGGGGCAACTGGGCTAGGGATCTGACATGTGTCCACTATGCCCTTTGTGTAAAGGAAGCTTGCAAGAGTGTGTATGTGGGTTTCTCTCTCATCCCCTACTAAAAGGGCTCGCCCCCTCAAGTATAGGGATGTAGGAAGACTTTTGAGTCTTCCCACAAGCATTCAATTTACCTTAGGCTTGACCATTGGACATAACATTTGAATTTTGGAACCTTAGCATTTTGGAAGTCTTAATGGGCTGAACCTTAGGGTATTTGAAGCCCATTAATGCATATTGCTCTTTTGAAGATGGGTCCCCCTTTGGATCCCTATTTTCCATCCTTTGGATCCCTACTATTACCGGTATGCCAGCCTAACCAATATTGTAGCTTTTTCTCCTTTGGTACTTCCCCATATTAAATGATCAATTTAACATGAGAAAATCATTTAGGAGAATTAGATATTAGTTATTATGACATTACCTCTCTCTTGAAATCATAGTCGTCCTTGACTATGAGGTAGAGAAGATAAAGCCTATTCATTAGTCCTTTTTCTAGCAGGTAGAGGATCCCTATTTACCCTACGACATCGTTCCAAAATGGATGACTAATCCATTTGGCACTTGAGAGCCTAAGCTACCGCAAGCATGTCTGCGCATTAGTCCTATCAATCTTCCATAGTAGAGGGACAAGCTCTACTTGGTGTTTGGAAGATTTCGTCTCCGCAAACTTGATCCTAAGGATGCATACTTCTTAGCATTTGTGCACAATAAAGAAAAAGAGAGTCTTATAAGACAAAAACTTTGTTTATTTTAAAGATTTTTACATTTGCTTACTCTAGGGAAGCATTGTAAGCATTGACAAGGTTTAGGTTATCCTTTAATTGTATGCCTTGCATCCCTCTAGCATCTTCAAAAGGATAGTTCTTAAACTTAATAAGATACCATTAGATAATCTTACCACCTCTCACTACCTTGTCTTCATGTCCGAGAATGGACTTGGGTTGCAGCACCTCTTCTTGGTCCTCGATCTCCAGTGGGTCTTCAATAGTTGGTACTTGAGGTGGCTCTCCTTTGTAAGGCTTTAATAGGCTCACATGGAAAGCATTGTGTATGAGCCAATGACTGGGCAACTTGAGTTGATAAGCAATCTCATTGATTTGTCTAAGAATTTGGAAGGGACCATAGTACCTTTTTCTTAACTTAACATAGTACTTTTGGTGTCCCGTAGGATTCTTGCCCGTCGTGTGCCTTAATCGAGCCTTGGCAAATTTAAGCAAGACCCAATAATTTTCTTTAAAGGCTTGGCTCTTCTGTGCTTATCAGCAGCAGCCTTTTGCCTTTGCTGTGAGATAGAGATAGCATCCTTAATCTTTTGGAAAGATTCTTGTAGGTCTCGGCTATACTCATATGCAACAAAGATCTTCCCGTGTACCTTAAGTAGTAGGGGACTTTTGGATCTTCCCTCTATTACCTCAAAATGTCCTTTTCCCGTGGAGGTATGTACAATATTATTGTAGGCATACTCCACTAAGGGTAAGTACTTCTCCCAATAGGACCTTTGATCTACTTCCATTACATAGGCTTTTAGTAGATCAAGAATTGTTAGGTTAGCTATTTCACTTTGGCCATCCGTTTGCGTGTGATAGGTCGAAGAGAAGTTTAGCCTTGTCCCTAAATTCTCAAAGATACCCTTCCAAAAATTACTGGTCATTGTAGGATCTCTATCCGACACTATGGACATTGGCAAGCCATGGTACTTGAAGATTTGTGATATGAAGAGGGTAGCCATTTGATGGGCTTTGATAGTCTTTTTTGATAGGTATAAAATGAGCTTGTTTTTTGAATGTGTCTACTATCCTCCATATTCCCATATTCCCATGGATAGACTTAAGCAATCCAGAGATAAAATCCATGGATATGCTATTCCATGGTGAATTAGGGATTGGCAAAGGTTGAAGCAATCCAGGTTGCTTCCCTCTATCAAACTTTGTATTTTGGCATACCACATATTTAGAAACATACTCTTGTATGTTTGCTTTCATGGTAGGCCAATAGAAACATGTTTCTATCCTTTTTAGGGTAGACTGAATCCCTTTATGCCCCGCATAAGGAGGAGCATGAGATTCATACATTACTTTCTCACGTAGTGAGTTAGTAACGGATAGTCTATTGCCATAGAGAAGATAACCATCTTGTAAGGTAAATGGTTCCTCTTTCTTCCCTAGTGCAAGGGCTGAAATCCCATCTCTAAAATCAGGATCAATAGAGTACTCATCTATCATAGAAGATAGATCATTGTGATTGCTATGGAAACCGCATTCACTCTCCGCCGTCTTGAGAGTGCATCGGCTACTTGATTATGCTTGCCAGCAATGTGAGCAATATGAAAATGAAATTGCAAAAGGAAATTTTCCCACCTCATTTTTTTGTTGGAGAGCTTGGTCTGCGTCATGAAGTACTTAAGGCTTTGGTGATCCGTTCGTAGAATGAAAGGAGTCCCTAATAAATAGTACTTCCACGAGTCTAAGGCATGTAGAATTGCGAGGAGTTCCTTTTCATATATGCCTAGAGATTGCTCAATAGGGTCGAGCCATCGACTTTCATAGGCTATGGCGTGCCCTTCTTGGAGCAAAACAGCTCCAAGGCAATCACCACAACGTCACATTGGACCTCAAATGGCTTTGAGAGATCCGGCAATGTAAGCACAGGCTGAGAGATAAGCTTTTCTTTAAGCTTCTTGAAAGCTTAGTTCTCATTGGTAGACCATGTATATCTAACATTTTTCTTTGTTAGGTCATGTAATGGTCCTACGATTTGTGCGAACTTTTCTATGAAGCGTCTATAGTATGCACACATACCTATAAAGATTCTTAGTTCATGTAGATTCCTTGGATTAGGCCATCTTTTATTACCTCTAGCTTTGATGGATCCATTTCAATGCCATCTTGAGAGATAATGTGACCTAAATACTAAATCTCTTGTAAGAAAAACTCACTTTTCTTTCAATTATTATAGAGTTTATTCTCTTGTAAGACTTGCAATATTACCTGGAGATGTTGCTTGTATTTGTCTAGTGAATTAGAGTAGAACACTCCAATAAAGGTTAGGTGAGGCCTGGATAGCTTCTCCATCAAGTGGTTAAATGTGGTTGGTGCATTGGTCAAGCCAAAAGGCATGACAATGTATTCGTAAAGACCAAACGTAGTGCAAAATACGGTCTTTACAATGTCTTGATCAACTATCCTTATTTGATGGTAGCCACTTTTTAGGTCAATCGTACCGAAGTAGGTCCACCCTTTGCTGGCTATTACCATTACCAATAGCTTTGGCTACCCAACTCAAATCTTTTGGCCACCTAATCTTCAAAAGAAAAAAAAATTGGCCCCCCAACTTCGACATTCCTTGGCTGGCTACCAATTTTAACCCATACCTTTCCAGACGCTCAAAATCATATCTTATGTGGCCTCAAAAGAAGCATCTGGCATATCAAAAAAATATTCAATTATTCTAAATCTAGTGTTCATCGTGGTATTTGAAACCCCAACAACAATTGATATGGTCAAGCTTATGCTAGCCATCACCAGGCAACCATATCCGGCGAAATTTGACAGCCTTGTTGATCACCTTTTGAAAAAGTAGAAAAGGGAGTTCAGATGCAAATAAAAGTTTCATTTCTCTTCTTTTTCACATACCAACCTACTCAATCTCTCGCAATCTTCAACCGTGTCCTGGTACAACACTTCTAGGCAGGACGTCATCATCAACCATAGAGCTAAGTCCAAATTATTTTGAATATTTCTTTTATTTTCTCATTATTTTTCATACCAATCATATATATATATATATATATGTCCATTTAAAAGAAATTAAAAAGAAAAATTATTTTTTTTTAAAGAAAAAGAAAAAGAAAAAGAAAAGCACGCCATCATGGACCATCTGCCACAAGCACCCTCTGTTACTGAACAGCTCACAAAAATGCAACAATCACTTGCATATGAAATCATGTGAAGGCAGGGGCTAGAACAAAAGGGGGGATATTTTTTTGTGAGCTTACTTCAACGAGCTTTTATTGGTAAATGGTTTATTTTTGCGAGCTTTTCTCCACTCAAAAGACATGATGAATTATTTCATTACAATTAACCAAAATCCACAAATATTGACATCCTACATAGGAGTGAACTAATTGCAATCTAACATTAGGTACTTCACAGTGAGTGCTAAAGCTAAAATAAAAAACCGATCCTTGGAGCAAGGACATTTCTCATTGCAAACTAGCTAGTTCTATTTCTTATGTCTATTAAGCTCTACATCTAGTAAAAATGGGATCCCCAACATTACCTTCCATACAACTTGGCCTATGATAGTAACAAGATCATTGTTTCATTGCTCTCCTATGAGTCACTAAGCTAAATTCCATTGCAACCCAATTCCTTAGATATTCACCTAGATATTCTAATATTGAAGTTTTGTTGGTCAATCCAAATCTTTGAAACATATATATTTCATGTGACAGCATAGGAGTTACACTTGTGCACACCAATCTATCAAATCCCACATATTTTGTCTATGAAGATTAGCACTTATTGATTAAAAATTGAAATTAAGTGCACTTACTCATTTTGAAATTAAGTGTACTTATTCATTCTAAGATTGCATAGCCAATGGTAACTCTTGTTTTACTTTTCGTCAAAACCACAAAAAATTGACACCACACATGGTGGGAGGGGATGCGTGACCAAGCTAGCAATAAAGGAACATAAAAATGGTAGCACATTTTTGTCTCCATAATACAACAAAAGATTTCAAATATTTTAAAAAGTGTTTTATCTTCATACATGCATGGCATCCATCCTTTCACATGATGATTACCGTCCCAAACTAGAATTCTTCTTACCTTTGAGATCCTCCCACTCTTTGTCACGTCGAAGAAGATAGAGCTTCCAGGGAGAGTGAGGGAGACCAAGAAAGGGGCAAATGTATCTACCTAACTATGTCTATAAAAGGAATCACAAAATACCTCAAGTTGGTTGAAGACTATGTAGATTGCTTCATTAGGAATCAATCTACACAAAAAGATCAATGGAGGACAACAATTTCATTTCACAAAGAATTTGGAAAAGACATCACCTAACAGTCCCAATTCAAGTGATCGTCCAAGAAGCCATCTATGCACACCCCCCACATCATTAGCGGTATCGTGCCTCTCATATTGTGATTGGCTAACATTTTGTGTAGTGGAGATAATAATTCGGGTACTAAATGATAGCGTGGCAGTAGTTCATCATCTTGATCATTTCCCACAGCATGGAAAGATGTATCCACGTCTTCTTTCTCTTGAGCTGTGGATAAATATGAGTGTGACAGGAGTCCTAGATTGTGCTTCCTCACTCAAAGTTTGATGCACATGTGTACATTTGAGTTAGTAACCCTTTTGTGCTATAGGACATGTCCAAATCAAATGTTTTGGTCAATGTATGAATTGAAGTTCAAGAAATGATATAAACAACATGCTTCAAACCAACCTTTATTTCCATTCACACTGCCTTTCCCCCTCGTTTCTTGGGAGCCATATCTTCTTCACAAAGCTTGAAAAACCAAGAAGCTTTTTAGAAAAAAAGATAATTTAGATTATTAAACTTGAGTGGTTTGAGCAAAAATTTCTTAGAGGACAATCAAGCACTTACTCCAAAAAACATAGGGATAAAGGTAAATGAGTAAGATTCAAGCGAGATTGTTATAGAAAAATTGCCAATACATTTCAACCTCTTGAGTCTCATTAGGGCAGCTAACACTCTCTTGGGTATCCATTTATATATATGGGAGGTTTGACAAGTTTTATTGGTGTGGTACTAGGCCCAATTTTCAAAGGTGCATAAGAGTTTATAAGTTTGAATGTTGAGGTTTACAGCTTTGAATGGGGAGGTAGACACTTGCTTACTTTTGAGGGGTTCAAAAAATGTCATTGGCTATTCTTGAAAGAGCATGAAAAGGATAGTATCAAGTAAAGGGGTTGTAGCTTATTAAAAAATGATGGATTTGAATATTCTAGCTTGAGAAAAGGTACCCGCATTCGGGTTTGTGATAACCGCTTTAGAGTTTGCTCATGTGAGAGATTAAGCTCTTGAGTGCTTTAGAGTTTGTATTATGAAAGAGATTAAAATCTTGGGCCTCTTATTTATTGCTTCTTCTTTTTTTTTTTGTGTGTGTGTGTGTGGGGGGGGGGGGGGGGGGGGGTTTCTCAATGAGCTTGGATCAAATACAACACGTTTGGATGAAGTTTTAGTAAACTTAGACAAAGAGATGGGGGGATCCATGTAGTAAAAGGTAAGGGTTTAAAGAAATCATTATCACAACAAGTAAACATTAAATAAGAATAAGGGAGGGATCTTGTGATTGTGGTCATGGCTATTGGTAAGGGTAAAGTTTTGAGGTTGGCTATGGGATAGGTTTATTATTTTGTGAGTAAGGAAAGGTCTCTCAACAAACCACAAGTTAGTGGCACAAGTAGGCTTGATATTTGGAAATCATATCCAATTATAGCATGCTTAGGTAGATGGCCTAATTTATAGGGCTAGATAGCCAATAGCACACATAGAGATACAAGGATGGGGTATGGTAGGCAAAAGCTAATTAGATAAGAAAGGGGATTCACCTCGCAGCCATCAACAATTCTATGTCAACAATTCTAGCAAGGATAATCAAAAGATATGTGATGGGTTACATATTGAAGCTTGGTGCCTTGTGGTTATGAGAGGAAAAATGGTTTAGGTATCATAAAATAAAGTTTACTTTAAGAGCCTTAAAAGGGTGACTTGATAACTCAATTTGAGAATCTTAGAGGGCTCTATAGGGAGTGATTAAAGGGGCCTACCATAAAGATCGAAATTGCAACATAGTACATACCACAAAGGGCACCACCGTATTCTAAAAGAGGGAGATAAGTAGAGTTATCAATGAGAAAATCTACACTTGTCAGGATGAAGCAAAATTAATAAGAATTGTATTTGGTAAGACAATGGAGCTCTAGCAAATGAGAAACTTTTCAAAAGGCAAGGTTAAGAAAAATTTATAAGACTTGCAATAGGTAAGATAATGGAGCTATAGAAAATCTAAAAAGGGCAAGGTTAAGATAAGTTTAAGAGGCGTATTGAGCATTTTGTTAAGATAGTAAAAGGTTAAATCTATAAAAAGGCAAGGAAAGAGGCTGATAGGGCTAGCTAGGAAATCAGCTTTGTTCTGCCAAGAGCTCAAAGAATTTGAAAGAACTTGAAGGTCTACCTTAGATAGGTTAGTTGTGCTATTAAGTGTTGAAAAGATATGCACTGAAAGAAAACTTCTATACAATACTTGACGATGCATGTCGAGTTTTTACTAGCTTGTGGAAAATGTAGGGATTTTAAAATAGGGCTTGTGATGAGAGTAGGCTAGTGGTTAGCAACGTTCTTGGAGAACTAAAGGAGGAACTCTTCGTGCATAGTGGAAGGCCAAAAGTGAGGCACAAAAAATTCTATGTAGTTTGTACAATGGTGATAGATAAATTGCTCAAAGGGACACTCTTTGTTGATTCAGGGAATGCAAGAAACTATGGTGAAAGCTAATTATGATGGAGACTAAGTAAGAGCAATGTGTCATGCATGATGTAGGAGTCCACATACTACGGAATCCTTAGTTGGGAAATTGCAAGTAAGATGGTCGCTTGTGAGGCTTGAGAATCCATTACTGAAAGTTGTTTAACAACATTTCCCAAAATAAGGGTTGCACGCAAAGATTCCTTGCCAGTTGTGTTGGGTGCAATTGTGCATAGGATATTCCCTAGACATAGAGGAGGCTGACGCTCAAGATTCTAAGGTTAATCAATGGTGGCTAGAGATGATGAGGTTGGACACTTGATATCCAACAAATTTAAAACTCAATTAACTTTTCAATCTCTATCAAAAAAGCGTTACATCCTATGAGGAGTCAGATCATTGTTGTGCTGACCTTAATTTGGTTGCATAGGATGACATGGTCAAGAATGAGAAGAGACAATTCCCTTCTCAGTGAGCTTTCTTCAAGTAATTGGGAAGGGCAGAGTGTTGATTGTTACAATGGTGGGCCAACAAAGGGGAATTTTATCTCTAGAGGTCCCCAATGGAATACCTAGCTCACAATCGAGGGTCCTCCGCGTTAACGCAAAGGACCCCTTGTCTGAATTATCTCGCCCAATCTTGGCCAAGCATAACAAAATTACTCCATTTTTTTTGCAACCCTCTGCACATGCTAAGGCACTAAGCTAATAATGGGGGGTTCTCCGCGTTAATGCGGATGACCCCTTGCTCGAATAATATCTGCCAATTTTGGCTGGTCTTGTTTAATTACACCCATTTTTGGCAACATTTTGAATTCAAAGGCATTAAGTTGGCAAGGGGGTCCTTTGCGTTAACGCGGATGACCCCTTCCTTGTATAATCTTGACCAATCAGCTTGGTCAAGCGTAATGAAATTACACCCATTTTGGGTAGCATTCTACACTCTAAGGCATTAAGCTAGCAAGGGGGGTCCCTCTGCATTAATGCGGGACCCCTTGTGTTAGGTTTAATGGCCATGTGGCCAATCACCCATCACTAACTGCTACTAACCCTAAGTGTACAACTATACACTTGTCTGAGCCACTAAAACTAAGTACAATGTGTATTGTGCCTTAGTGCATAAGATAGAGAAGAAAGAAAGGGGCCACATAATGTGTGTCGACTCTCCCCCTCCAACTTGTGTTTGTGGCTATGGTGGTGTGTGTGTGAGTGTGCGTGCCTATTCTTCCTCCTTTTCCACTGTGCTCATGGCTCCTCTCCTTCATATCGTATTAGAGTGGTTTCATTTCCGAAATCGCTTCTGCCTGCGCGTGCACTTTCAAGAGTGCAAACAGGGTTCCGATTTCAGCATTGACAAATTCAAGAAGTTTTACCCCCCTTTCGGTGCCATTCGTGCCATCAAAAACCTCATTCGAGCTACGGTTCAAGAGCTAAATTTTTCAGCCCTCTTTTGGTAGTTTGTGCTACAGAGCTTCCATAGCCATTGCAGCCACCATTTTTTGTAGTCTCTTCCATCTATGAGAGCCCACGGCTCATTCAAAAGTGTGTAGCCTCTTTTGGAGTGGCTTCATTAGGTATAAATATAGGTATAGGTATAGGTATAGGTACATAGAGCGGCTTGGTTAGCTTCCTCTGTGCTTCTCGGCCTCAATCTCGGCTTTGGCTATGGCATTGGCATCGACTCACAGGCTACAGGTTTCAGCGCTTGCGATATTTCGGTTCCAATGGGAGCAGTTTTTATGCGTATATGCATATGTTGGAATTTTTGACACTGTTTGAACTCTTTTGAGAGCAGTTTGACTCCCCGCAGGGATATTTCTTTGCATGCACATGCTTTTGGCGCCTATTTGAGCATTGTGACAGACTTGTACATCTTTGTGGATACTACCATTGTACGCTTTTGTGGAGCTGTCTTTTGGCTAGTACGGCAGTCCCGACCATTTCTGAGACTTGGTCCGGGTGATAGCCATTTCTGAGACTTGGCTATACTATTTGCTGTATAACCTACGTTGTTGAGGGTTGATAGCGGGGTATTCTCAAATGTGGAGATACCTTCGGTGATACAGGTAACTGGAGCATCCCTTGTGAGGCCTTGCCATAGGACATGTATGGAGTGGTATAGGTGCTTTAAACGCCGAGTTGGCGGTCTATGGTCAGTTTGACAGTTTATGTGCCTTAGTTGGTCTCTATACAGTGGGCTTTTGGGATTCATCGCCCTCTTTTATGCTTTGTGAGTGACATAATTGGTCATTTTGTCTCGTATTTTGGTTGACATAGTCCCAGATACAAAGGAGACTCCGCCAAAATTTTCCCAGAATCTTTTGGTAGTTTTGTCACCATGTCTACTAGCAAAGACCGTGACATTTATGACATAAAGAAGTTTGATGGCACTAATTTTTAGCTTTGGAAGAACCAAATGCATGATGTGATTGTCCAAAAGAAGCAAAAGTTGCCTATTGCCTTTGCGGCCAGAACTGAAGATATGCAGATGACTCAGTTTCAGTGGGAGGATCTTGATGAGCTATGCAGGTCTACAATTAGACAGTACCTTGGTAGGTCGGTGTACTTTTCAGTGTTAGAATGCATGACTACTCATGCTTTATGGAAAAAAATATGTGACACTTACGAAAAGGATACGGCTAGCAATAAGGTTTTTCTGATGCGAAAACTTTTCAACCTTTGTATGAAGGAGTCAACTAGCGTTGTCAACCATATCAATGATTTTGATTCTCTTTTTGCCCAGATTCGTGCACATCGCATAACCATTGATGATGAGATGAAAGCAATCTTATTGCTTTGTTCATTGCCACCCTCTTGGGATATCTTTTGCACAGCTGTTAGTAACTCTGCTCCTAATGGTACGCTAAAGTACGATGATGTTATTAGTGCACTTTTGTCAAAGGAGATGCACCAAACGACCATGACTAGCTCGCATCATGGTGGCGGAGCTCATTATGTGCAAAGGGATGATAAGCAACGTAAGGGCGGTCGTTCTTTGCAATGTGAGTCCAAGAAAGAGGGAAATAGAGATGCATCAAAGGGTCGATCAAAGTCTTGTGGTCACCACAATGTTCAATGCCATTATTGTGATAAGTTTGGTCATATAAAGAAGGATTGTTATGCTTGGAAGCATGACAAAGAGAAGGGCAAAGGTAAAAGCAAAGATCATGATGATAAAGAGGAGAAACCAAAGAGTTCGGTTAAGATTGAAGAACTGAACATAGTTCAAGATGACAGTGATGTGCAAGACATTAATATGTTGACTAAAAATAATGATGTCTTTATGATGCACAAGAAACTCTATCTTTGCAGAGCTCTATGCCAGATGAACTCCTTGTTAGTGGTGAAGTATCCCATACATGGATTCTTGATTCGGGTGCTTCATTGCATGTCACACCTCATAGGCATTGGTTTAGTACATACGAGGAAACCATTGGCTCTGTTACACTTGGTGACATTTACTCTTGTGACATTGTTAACGTAGGTGATATTGCCATGGTTATGGCAAATGGGGTGAAGTTTATCATCCATAATGTGCGTCATGTTCCAGCCTTGACATGCAATCTGATTTTGGTTGGACGTCACGATGACTTGGGTTACAAAGTCACTTTTCATCAGCAGTCTTGGCATGTTGCGAAGGGTCATCTTATTAAAGCCCATGGTTCTAAAGTTGGTTCACTTTATCCTCTTTATGTATCTGATAAAAACAATGTTCTTTCTGTAATCGATCTGCCAACGGTTGCTTTGCGGCATAGCCGGTTAGGACATATGTCAAAGAAGGGAATGGAGACACTCTCGTTTGGGCTACTTACTATCTTTGTCATTTTCTGATGTTCCCTTTTGTGAACATTGTCAATATGGAAAGCAAACATGGACACATCATACACATTCTTTTGACAAAGAAAGAAAACCCTTAGAGCTTGTGCACAGTGATTTATGTGGACCTACTATGCCTTCTATATCCCATGGTGCTGCGTCCTATTATGTTACATTCATTGACGATGCAACACGGCATGTTTGGGTCTATGCCATGAAGTCTAAAGATGAGACCCTTTCTTGCTTCAAGAAGCTCTTATCTAGTGTTGAAACTCAGTCTGAACATAAGTTGAAAGCTTTGCACTCAAACAATGGTGGAGAATATGTCTCCAAAGAGGTTACAGACTTCTGTTCAAGTAGGGGAATTAAGTATGAGTTTACAACTCCTATACCCCTGCACAAAATGGTGTTGTGGAATGAATGAATAGGACCATCCAAGAGCGGATTATGTCTATGCTATCACAGGCTAATCTACTGCAAGCGTTTTGGGTTGAAGCATTATAAACAGCCATGTACTTGATCAATAGATCACCACATGCTTCATTACAGTTTCGTGTACCTTTGGAATTATGGTTAGGACAAAAATTGTCTTATGAAAAACTCCGCACATTTGGTTGTGAAGCTTATGAACATGTACCCAAGGAGTTGCGTGCTAAGCTAGATCCTAAGTCCAAGAAATGCATCTTCATTGGCTATGGTGTAGATGGTCAATTTGTCTATCGTTTATGGGATCCGAAAAGTCGATCAGTGATCCGTAGCAATGATATTGTCTTTAATGAGACTAAGATGCATAGACAGCCAGTGAAAGAGGTTGAATTCTTGAAAGTGACATTTTTCGATGTATCACCTCCTGAGACAGCTCCCGAGCCACTTACTACACATACTAGTACGAGTTCTGATCAAGCACAGATATCTCAAAGAGTCTCACATCCACCAGAACGTTTTGTTCCAGGTGTGGATTTTGTTTTGCTGATAGATAGTGGTGAGCCTTCTTGTTACAAAGCGGCTATGCTAGCCAATGATAAGGTTCAGTGGGAACATGCTATATAGAGGGTGATGTCTAGTATTACAAAAGAACAAAACATGGGATCTTGTTCCATTGCCAAAAGGTAGAAAAGCATTGCCTTGTAAATGGGTTTACAAGAAGAAGATTGACAATTACAAAGCTTGTTTAGTGGCCAAAGGTTTCAAGCAAGAATATGGTGTCGATTTCCAGGAAATCTTTTCTCCAGTGGTCAAGATGACCACACTGAGATTGTTGCTTGCTTTGGTTGCCACTGAAGATATGGAGCTTGATTAAATGGATTTCATTACAGCTTTCTTACATGATTATCTCGAGGAAGAGATTTATATGCAGAAACGTGAAGGGTTTGTGCTAAGGGGCAAGGAACACTTGGTCTGTAAGCTTTTGAAAAGTCTCTATGGCTTGAAGCAATCATCTAGACAATGGTATCAAAAGTTTGATGCATTAAGCGTAGTAATGAAGATCCATGTCTTTACGTGAAAAGACAACCCAATGGACAACTTATTATGCTTATCCTTTATGTAGATGACATGCTTATTGCTGGTCATTCCAAGAAGGATGTTATTGACTTGAAAACCAAGCTAAAAAGTCAATTTGACATGAAAGATTTGGGTGAAGCCAATCACATTTTGGGTATGTGCATTACTCGTGACCGTAAGAAGAGGTTGTTGTACCTTTCTCAAAAAGAGTATATGCACAAGGTTCTTGATCGTTTCAACATGCAGAAGGGGAAGGTTTTGAGTAATCCATTGCCTACATATTTGAAACTTAGCAAGAACGACTGTCCCAAATCTGATGAGGAAAAAGATGCAATGGCTAAGGTTCCTTATGCTTCAGCTTGTGGTAGTCTCATGTATGCCATGGTGGCTACAAGACCTGACATTGCATATGCAGTGGGAGGTGTCAGCAGAACTAACTTCTACTAATCCTAAGTGTACAACTATACTCTTGTGTGAGCCACTAAAACTAAGTACAATGTGTATTGTGCCTTAGTGCATAAGATAGATAAGAAAGAAAGGGGGCACATGGTGTGTGTCGGCTCTCCCCCTCCAACCTATGTGTGTAGCTATGGTGGTGTGTGTGTGAGTGTGTGTGCATATTCTTCTTCCTCTTCCACTGTGCTCCCAGTTCCTCTCCTTCACCTTGCCATGTACCCAACACAACCCTGAGGGTCATCATCTCCGTGAAAAACAAAGACTCATCATCTCAGGGAAAAACAAATACGTTCAGATGCGCCAATGTTCTTGTTAGTAGCAAGCTAACACGAACACCATTTTTTCGAGTTATCCTTGTAAAACAATTATTATTTTGATAAATCGAGAATATTGTAACTCCTATTTTCCACGATAAACCTTGTAATTAATGAGTCGGGGCTACAAGCTTCCAGATTGTATCAGCCAGTCATTTCCCAGCTTCGGTAGAACTCCAGATTATTAGTTTTGACCACCCAAAAACCTTGGCAAAGGTATAAATGTCAATTTTTGTAAGTTTTTTATAAGTTTTTGGGATAAGAAATGCACAGCGTGAGTTAACGGCACTCACTTCTCTCCTTCTCACGCTTCCTACTCCTTCTCCGATTGTAACATTGCAAATGCGTTTGTTGCATTGCAACCACAGGTAAGAGCTCTACACATTGGCGTAAGCCATTCACATTATTTTGTAGCTTTTGGCATCACCGACCCGCAACCTAATTTCATCATAACTAGGAATTTACATGTTCAAATCAAAAACTAAGCATAGGCGGGGTATTGGGGCATCATTGCTAAGCAGTTAGATGCATTCTGGGTCAAAAATCACTAGGTCAAAAATCCATTGCTGTTAATAATCGCGATTTTGGAACTTGACCTAAAGTGGGGTTTGAGGCCATAGGCATGTGTGCTTAGGTCTTATAAACTTATCATAGAAGTTTCGTTACGTTTGGATGTCATTTGATGCTGTAACGGATGTAATTTGCTTGCTGATGAGCGATTGGCTTTTGGTGATTTCGGTCACTTGAGTGTAGCCTGAGTTACATGCGAGTTGTTAGTTGTTTTCCAAGAGATTGACAACCTCTTGTAGCCTCTATGCACTAGTCGAGTCAGCTTCATCCCATGGTTTGACAAATCAATCGTGGTTCTCGCTAGTACTGCAATAAGATAGGATGGTGAGGTTAGACATGTGTCCCACATTTGGCGCCACTGTCGGGGATCGAAGAGACCTAAACTAGAAAAAACACGAGTTTCTTGTGTAGTTGTCCTTTAACTTCCTCTAGGTCCGCCTAGCGTTCACAACTTTCTTTTAGAAACCACATAGCTTAAGATTGTCGTCTTCTGCTGTGTAGAGGTAGCTTGGAAGTAATCGTACTTGCTGAGTACCTTTAGGACTATAGGATTGTAGATTTAGATTAGGATTTGGAGAATGATTGGTAGACGAAACAAGTCTTAAGATCAAGACTCTGAAAAACATTAAAAACACAAGAAAACGAGTGTTTGTGGACACTTTCCACAACCCCATTGCATGAGAATCTAGGAGTAGGGTAAGTAGGATCCGAGGTGGATTTCAGAACATTGCTCTCTCTGAAAGAATCAAGTGTGAGTTGTTTTGGAAGTTAGAGAAATTCAGGTCTACAGCTATAAATAGCTTGAAAAGACCCGAATCCACTCAATCCGACTGAAGAGTAAGCCTAAGAGTTGTCCGAACCAGTGGGTAAGCTCAAAGACACTTTGAGGTAAAAATTTCAAGAGTTGGCCAAAACTCATATTATTTACTTATTCTTGACATTTTAGGCCAAATTAAGTTTTGACTTGATTCATAGGGTTAAAAAACATCATAAAAAGACTGTCTTTGAGAAAATTGCAAAAAAGTGCTCATTTCAAGCCTAAAGTTAATAGTCGCGAGTATTAACTTTCTACTCTAAATTGGCCAAGGTTCATACCATTGACTCATTGCATGTGTACAAACAACTTTTGTAAAGGCCCAAAAGAATTGGAGCACTAAACTAGCAAAAAATTGGGTAAAAACTAAAGTTTGTATTGACTTTTTGAATCTTGAGTATAAATTTGGGAAAAATTTGTCCAAACTTGTTGAAAATTGTTTCATAGGCTTATGTTGATGTGATAAACATGTGTATATGCTCAGTTGACCAAAAATTTGTAAAAAATTATCGGAAGTAAATAATCGCGATTATTTAGATATGTCCTATTTTTCAACTTTTTTGACCAAGTCTGCATACCACTAGCTTCACCATGTTGTGATAAGCCCACAAACCAAATTTGGTAAGATTTGGACCACTGGAGTGAAATTTGTGACTAAAATTGTAAAGTTAGTCTGTGGACAGATAATTGACCAGAGACTCTAACAGGATGTATACTTGCCAAACCTATCAAAAAAGTGCAAAAAACTGACAAAAGTAAATAATCACGATTATTTACTTCTTCTATCCAGAGATATCATTTTTGACTTTTGAACCTATATAGTGATAGACCAACATAATATAAAGCCACAGGGAAATTTTGGGTTCAATCGGATCAAAATTGGTACAGATACACTTAGTTAACAGATTGCAGATCAAATCTTTGAATTCTGCTAAAGTCGAATTTGAAAGTCAAATTTTGACTCTCATAGCTCGATTTGAAGTGATACACAAAGACCAATCACGAGAGTTCTCAAGAGCTCTACTGTCTTTATAGAAGGATAGCTAACTTGATCAAATTTTGTACAGGAATCAGGTTGCAGACGAGGAATCAGTGGCTTGACAAAAAGTTGCAATTGAATCTAGTGGAAATTGACGACAAGTCAATCCAAAGGTGAGTATGTTGGAATTAGGGTTGCAGAGAAACGCACACAGCTTGGAGAAGACGAAGGAAGCTCAAGGCACACAATAGAGAGCGTGTTACTTAGTATGCAATGGAAAGATAGATAGCCCTAGAGTGATGGGCGTATATACAATGCTCGGGGGAAAAAACCTCCTAAAGAGTGAAAAATGCCCTGGCGGTCCTAGTGCGTTCACACACATCACTACCACATGTATATGGTAACAAATCCCCCCTGGAGTGATGCGGTGAATGAGAGCTGGCACATGAGTAAAGGGAAGTGCCATGCCCTGAGGACATGATCAGTCCACAAAGGAGAGTAAGCCCAAAGCTTTGCGAAAAGCTTCAAGCTTCTCACAAGACAATGCCTTTGTAAAAAGGTCTGCAAGGTTGTCCTGTGTTGGCACATAAGCCAAGCTGATCTCTCCTGCTGGGAGCCTCTCCCTGACATAGTGGTAATGCACCTCAATGTGCTTTGTGCGAGCATGAAAAACTGGGTTCCTCGCAATTGCCAATGCGCTCTGACTGTCAGTGTAGATAGTGTTGGCAGTGTCGTGTCCAACACCCAAGTCAGCCATAAGGCGTCTGAGCCATACACACTCAACCGTAGCTGTGAAGACTGCCCTGTACTCAGCCTCACAACTGGAAGTGGCCACAGTAGGTTTCTTCTTGCTCAACCATGATATACATGAACTGCCAAGCATGAAACAAAAACCACTTGTGGACACTCGCGTGTCAAAACAACCAGCCCAATCTGAGTCCGAAAAAGCATGTAAGTCTGGCGGCAATGATCCCCCCTTGGGATAAAACAAGCCAAGATGTAAAGTGCCACTAAGGTAGCGGAAAATCCTCTTGACAGCCTGCCAATGCTTAGACCCTGGGCTATGCATAAATCTGCTGACCTGCGAGACTGCAAACTGAATATCTGGCCTGGTGTTGCATACATAAATGAGGCAGCCAACAGCAGTTTGGTAAAGAGTGACATCAGCAGGATCGCCAGCATCATGTAGACTCAACTTCAAACCTGTTTCCATGGGAGTGGCAATAGGTTTGCAATCCTCAAGTCTAAATTTACATAGCAATGTCTCTATGTAACTTTTCTGACACAAGGCCATACCACCATCACACTGCTTAAACTGTATACCCAAGTAATGATGCAACAGCCCCAAATATTTCATCTTGAAAGTAGCATTCAAATCAGCCTTAAATTTAGCAATATGTCTCTCATTTGGTCCAATGATCAGCAAATCATTGACCTAAAGAACCACAATGAGAAGCACATCACCCTCATGCTTTACATACAATGTGCTTTCTGTTGGACTATTACGAAAGCCTTGTTTCACCAAATGAGTGTCAGCTTTCTCATACCAAGCACGAGGAGATTGCTTCAACCCATACAAAGCCTTCTTACATCTGCACACTTTGTCCTCTTTTCCTTTTATGACAAAACCGCGAGGCTACGTTACATAAACTTCCTCAAATATGTCACCATTCAAGAAAGAAGTAATAATGTCTGATTGATGTACATCCCAACCAAAATGAGGTGCCAATGCACATAGAAAACGCACAGTAGTCATACAACAAGTGGGAGCAAAAGTCTCTTCCTAATCTATGCCTTTTTGCTGTGCATAACCCTTTGCAACAAGTCGGGCCTTATGGCGATCGATCTCACCATCCGGCTTGCGTTTCAACTCGTAAACCCACTTCGTACCAATGGCCTTTTTTCCAGGAGGCAAATCACATAAAGTCCATGTGTCATTTTCTATAAGTGCATCATATTTTGATTGCATGGTAGCCATCCAATTTTCTGAATTCTGTGCTTCATCTAAAGACAGAGGCTCCTCAACATCATGTAAGCTAGACACACCCAAAGCATAACAATCTGATGCATAAGATACATAGTGAGAGCCTCAACGAGTACGACTAGACAAAGGTGCATCCAATTTACTGTCACGCAAAGTGTGCACCAGCCATTTTGGCATACCTCTAGTCTGCTCATTTTTAAGCCCTTTCCTCATCAAGTACATCATGTACATCTGCATCAGTAATAGGCTGATCTGTAACATTTTTAGAAACCCCCATAGGCTGTACATTTGCCTCATTTGAAATTACATTCGTATTTCCCCCACTGAAAAGAGGCAACAAAGTGTCATAAATGTCCTGTGAGCTTACATTATCGTCTCTAGTACATGACAGCAAGGGCTGAACAGAATCTTCCACAAACACTACATCTCGTGAAACAGAATACGCTTTGTTTGCGGATGATATAACCTGTAACCTTTGCTCTCAGCACTATAACCAACAAACATACATTTGACAGGCTTATCATCCAATTTTTTGCGTTGTGTTTGTGGCACCAAAGCATATGCCAAATAGCCAAAAACACGCATGTTCTCAATAGAAGTCTTTCTATCATGCCATGCTTCATATGGAGTAATAGGCTGCAAAGATTTCGAAGGACACCTGTTAAGTACATAAGTGGCACACATGATGGCCTCAAGACAAAAACAATGCGGCAAAGCTTGACTTTTGACCATACATTGTGCCATTTCCGTAAGTAACCTGTTTTTCCTCTCAGCAATGCCATTTTGGTGAGGTGTATAAGGCACTGTACATTGGTGTTTTATCCCACAACTAGCCAGAAATGCATTAAATTCATGAGACATATACTCCCCCCCTCGATCAGAACGGAGGGTGCCCATAGTACATTTCGAGACATTTTCAGCCATAGCCAGAAATTGTTTGAAGCACATAAAAACCTCGGACTTCGCTTTAAGCGGAAATACCCATGTATGCCTGGAGTAATCGTCAATGAAAGTCATGAAGTAAAGGTAATTGCCCAAGGACGGAGTTTGCATGGGTCCACAAACATCACTATGCACAAGCTGCAACCTACATGTGGCCCAAACTGAACCATCCTTTGGAAACTTAGAACGCTGCATCTTACCCAAAATACAACCTTCACAAACATGTTTGAGAGGTGATTCAAGAGGTGGCAAAGAAGCAATCATATCAGATTTTGCAAACGCAACAAACTGGCAAAATTTAGATGACCAAAACGTGCATGCCAAAGTTTTGCATCTGAAATAGCCCTTGAATCCGCAACAGCATTTGCAAAATTTTGTCCACACTTGTCATACAAAGTGAGCTTATACAACCCATGGCACAAAAGGCCAGATGCAACAATTTCATCACCAAAACTGAGATCATGAACTGTACATCTGTCATCCACAAATTTGACTACAAGTCCAAGTCTAGCAAGTGTGGATAGAGACAAGAGATTCTTCTTGATCCCAGGTACATAAAGTGCACCAACCGGATAAGAGGCATTGTTGGCACAAATTACTGAATTCCCATGAGGGATAGACTCAAGAGAGGTAAACAATTCACGATGTGAGGTAATGTGCTTTGTAGCACCACTATCAAAATACCACACATGTGAATGTGCAGCAACTGACAAGCATGCATCATGGATAGTAGGATTGTAAGTGCACTCTACGTTAAAAGCCCATTCTGCATCAACATCAGAAACACAGTCTCCTTTCACAGAAGACTCAACAATGGCAGCATTTGTAGTGGAACCAGCATTTGCAGTGGAACCACCCTCTTTCTTCTTAGCCTCTTTGGCCCTCAACTTAGGACACAACTTGATCAAGTGATCATTAGCTTTACAATAATGTCAACACATCTTCTTTTTGCCCTTATCACCAGAATTGCGAGACGAAGTGCTGCCAGCAGAAGCATTGGGAACAGAAGTTTTACCACTCGCAGCAGAACCATAAGAAGTGGTTGCATTGCTGTTACCACCCTTTCTTTGAGAAATAATAAAAGCCTGTTCAATAGCACGCTGTCTAGTCCTGTTTTTTTTGGAAAGTGACTCTTGCAACAGCAAGAATGTGCATAATGCATCAAACTTGACAACTTCTGGATTTCCTTGGGTCATAAGTCTCCAAGTACTAGCAAAAGTTTGGTAAGAATGTGGTAAGGCATCAAGAACAGTCTGCACAAGGGAACTGTCTGAAATGACTTCACCTGCAGAAATAAGCTGCTCATTGATATCCTTGACACTAGCAAGGAAAGTGTCCATATCATCTTCCTCATGCATAATCTTCGACTCTAGCTCTTTACGCAGCAAATCAATTTTAGCTTCATTGCGACTTGCATAAAGACCAGCCAAAATATCCCAAGCCTGTTTTACAGATTTTGATGAACAGATGTGAGGAACAATGGTGCGCTTCACAGAAAATGCAATCAATGCATGAGCCCGCGCATCCTTTACATCCCAACGAGCTTGTTCTATTGTAGGCAAAACGTCTCTAATAGCAGCAATCCTTGCAGAAAGACCTGCAACATCCTCAACATCGCCTACATCCTCAGAACCAGGACGTACATCAATGCCCTGCACAATATTCTAGACGCCCTTTGACACAAGAATGTGTTGCATCATATAACCCCACATAGGGTAATTATCCCCATCCAACCTGTCCTCAGCAGCAAACATCTTGAACACATCTGTGTTGTTGTCAGCCATGGTAAATGATGCGCCTAATGTGAAAACTGCCCGAAAATAGGAGAAATAGAGCAGGAACAACACATGCTATATAGCACAAACCGTAGAAGACTGTAAGGCACATGTTATGCAGAAATTGGTACTGACAAAAATTCTGCACAAAATGACGAAATAGCTTGTCAGTACGGCATGTAGTGGAAACGGAGGCCGAAATGAGCTCGAATCAAAAATCTGAGCAGACTGAGCTCTACGAACACACCCAAAAATTTTGTCGACCTACGAACGCTTGCCAAATCTCACTGAAATCGGAGAAAGTGAGCAGGCGTGTGTTGGAGCAGCTGGCGACTAAGCGCGGAGGACACAACCTGCTCTAATACCAATTGTTGGAATTAGGGTTGCAGAGAAATGCACATAGCTTGGAGAAGATGAAGGAAGCTCAAGGCACACAATAGAGAGTGTGTTACTTAGTATGCAATGGAAAGATAGATAGCCCTAGAGTAATGGGTGTATATACAATGCTCTGATAAAAAAACCTCCTAAAGAGGGAAAAAATGCCCCGGCGGTCCTAGTGTGTTCACACACATCACTACCACATGTATATGGTAACAGAGTACTCTATCGAGGGCTTCATAAGTCTATATGAACCTTAGATCTGGTCGTGTACTAGAAAATCAGGGCATACTCAGAGAAACCTCCCGTAGAGTATCTACCAAAGAAAGTGTGAATCAACATCCGAAATTTCTTCTTACTCGATTCACTGGAAACCGGAACGACAGTGCGTTATAAGCATATACTATCTTTTTACAAGACTAACCGTCATGGAGCCCAGGTTTACTTGGACCCTACCGAGGAGTATTCAATTCGCATTGATGACCATGGTACTGAGTTCAAAGAAGAGGTTAGGGCAAACAACAAGAAAAAATATACATGGATCGAAATGGAACTCAGTATTTACAGGTCGAAAAGCCTGACGTGATAGACAAATGGGGGTTAGAAGTAAACACTATAATCCCAGATATGTCAACAAAGGAAGGACCACCAACTTTAGAATTCAAGGGATACAATCAAGTAGACTTGAAGCCTTTGAAACAGCCTAGTACGGATAATCCTAGGATCGGAGTCTATTGTTGAGAAGATCGAAACATAAAAGATCTTTTGTTGACTTCTCATGCCAAACCAGGACAATTAACGGCAATGAAGATCATCTATATCTTCAAGATCAAAGATAAGGGATTAACAGCCCTATCAACCTACCTATTTAGGGATTGTTATAACAACAACTTTGTTATGATGACTCCTGAGGACATAGAACAAACCAAATACCAAGCGTATTCCATCCAGGATTGGATATTGAGGCAAGGACCAAAAACAATTCCAAGAGATGAACACCATGAGAGTTCGTTTGAGAGTAATGTGAAGAAACCAAAAACCACCTCATCACGTAGAAAACCGGGTGACACTAAGGCCAGTCCAGGGCTATATGAGTCACTATTTCCACCAGACTGGTTTGAAAGACTCGGAACATGACCAACTCCAAGAAGATCTGAAGTTGAACCAAACAGACGCATCAGACCAGCTGTTTTGCAGGAATGGGTTAGAAAATACAGTGGATCAGGGGATCCATACAATCACTTAGCAAGCTTTAAGCAAGTGCTAAGAGCAGAGCGTATATTCGATTTCCATACTCAATTCGAGGGGTTTGGAATGACATTAGAAGGAAAAGCTTTGACATGGTTCCAAAACATTCCACCAAGGTTTCAATCATGGACTTGAACACATTAGCTCAAAGATTTGTAGCCGCTTGTTCCAAAACTGGGATCAAATATAATACGGTAGCTCAAATCTATAGCTTTAAATAGAAACATGGTGAGTCTGTTAGGGATTGTGTAACTCGAATGAAACAATACATTGCCAGATGCCCACGGATGGAGATACCTACAGAAGAACGACTTGTATCTTTGTTTCTGAGGGATTGCTAAACAAGAAACTTCATGCTATTCTCTATAGTAAAAAGCATACAACCCTAGAAGCGTGTGTGTCTGATGGTATTGACTTAGGTGACAATTGCCAGATTTTCAACAAAAAGATGTCCCTAAGGATAACCAAAGCGAGAAAATAGCATCCAAAAAACCAGCACAAGTGGGAACAGTTGCTGCGGCACCACTCTCAGCCATCAAAGATATGCTAAAAAGGATGAACGACATGATGAACAATATACAAAAAGCACCTATGAGAGGACTAGGACAAGGGATACCTCCACGGGGACAACCAATTAGGCCAAAAAAATGGTGTTCAATTGAGGGTAAATGGACTCACCATGACACTCACGAGTGCTACTTCAGATCAAAGTATGATGGGAATGTTCAGTACGTGCCCATGACGCCACAAGGACAACCCATGTACACATATCAGTCTAATATGGCCCAAGCTCAAAGACCACCAATGGGTATGGAAAGACCTCAACCTGGGTTGGGACAACACCCTCCTTATCCAAGACATAATGCAGTGCCTGTAAAGTACATGCACTCTGAAGGAGTCATAGATGAACAAGTATTAGTGCCTATTACATCCTATGCATAGTATAGTCTATCTGCAGTAATGGTAGAAGGATATTGGTATAATCCACATCCACCACCAATGGAAGAAACCATGACTTATGCTCCACCAAAGCTCGCACCAATGTATTACGTAGCTAATCAAGGTGTCAGACCTCCCATGGGAAGACCCATGATGAAGCCTCGAACAGGAAACTGTCATAATTGTGGTGATGATGACCATTGGAAGAAGGAATGTCCAGAGCCTGACAAAAACCTCAAACCAATTGAAGCCTATTGCATACAATGTTGCAAAAAGGGAGGACACTTTTTGAAAGATTTTCCTAAGAATCCTTTGAACAAGGAAAAAACTATCGTAAACCTAGTCCAAGTGATGCCTAGTAGCTCATCAGAGAGTGAACCGATTGTTCTAATCAAGGTAATCACTAGAGCCCAGGCGAAGAAAAAGAAACACAAGTCCTTTGATGATTCGGAGAACAAGAAAGTTTCTTCTCAAAGAATAAAAAGGAGCAGAAGCAAAAGATATGAGATGAGAAAACAAAAACAACGGGTTGAAATGGAAGAGAGAGCAAAAATGCTAGCACAGGACAAGTTGAAAGAAACTGGCAATGAATTCAAGGAAACAATCGTGAAATCTGGAGAATCCATTCTGGTTGATAAAATTTTTGAGCCTATTAATGTGGCCTGGGAACCCTACCAAGCAGGACTTAAAGCAGGCCAAAACATGGAAAACAAATGGAAAAACTATCCATCTCCAGACATGGAAACAGCAAAGCTGGAGGCTTATCAAAATTTGGTAAGGATCACGCAAGAAATGCTAGATAAACAAAAACCCACGCTTGAAAGTATTGCAAAACCTGAAGAGCTTGCGGTAGAGGGAATGAAAGCAAAATCCAATGTGGTGGCATAAGCCCACCTTGAAACAAATGAACCAGAGCTGATAGTGCCGGACAACGAAGATGCCTTAGACGGAATTCCATTCTTAGAGGAAGACCCGCCAGCACAATTATGGGAAAACGTGAGAGAGATCAATGATGGAAGCCTAACTTTAAAGTCAACTCCTATAGAGGAAGTCTGGTTGGATAACCTACCTTCTGATATCAACATGGATTTACAATCCTTGTACAGGGATTGCGGATCGGAAGCTTCCGGAATGTCTAAACCATTGACATTAAAAACATTACCTTATAACTTGGGAGATAACGAAGATGAATCCATCATTTGCAAGACCACTCAAGTAAAAAGAGCTGAACAGACCCTAGAAGTAGACAACATTCATTCAATCATGTCTACACCTATCCAATGCACTCTTACTTTGGGAGAACTGTTGAAACTCATACCATACTTGTGGAATGATTTACAGAAAACCCTAGAGAAGGTGGGGGATAACGGAGTTCATCTATAAGAATTTGGGAAAATTGAAAAATGAAATGGAAAACAAAGAGATTCGATCAGTTCCTATGAACAAGGTTGGAGAATATTATGAAGGGGAAGAAGGAAACACCACCCTCCCAGTGAAATATAATGACATTGAAACCATGGCAATACTGGATAGTGGAGCTGGCATAGCCATAGCCACTAAAGTGGTATGGGAATCCTGGGGACAGCCAGCCATTAGACAAACGCGAATGAAATTGCAGTTGGGTGACGGACACATTGAGAGACTACAAGGGCTGCTTGAAAAAGTGATAATCAATTCTTGTGGAATTGAATATCAACACACTTTTGCCATAGTAGAATTTGCGAAAAAACTCAACTATGAAATCATATTTGGACAACCTTTCATGCGACAAGTACAGCTTATCCAAGATTGGGGAAACAACTATCTGTACTTGAAGCAAGTGGGATCTAAAACAAGAGTCAATCTAAAAGATCACACTTATAGAGATGTCTTGAAAACACCCATCCAAGAGTTTGATTTAGTCTCTTCGGCTGAAACTAAACTCCCATCCTGGTTAAACAAAAACACTCCTAATTGGATGTGCGGAGCTTCAGAAAACGGAAGCTCAAGACAAGAAGAATGTATCCTAGAAAGGGATTGCACAGACGAAGCCTACGTACCTGAACCATTTTCAGAGCATTTATTTGAGCCATTCGGGTGGACTTAAATTTTAGCAACAATGGATGTATGTGTGAATTCGTCTATGCCTACTCTATTTGCAATGAGGATGGCTACGACATAATTCCCATCCAAATGATATCAGCCCTCAACATTGAAAACAAAGATGAGGAACCCAAGGACTTTATGAAACCTCAACAAGTCTTTTCAAACCTCTATTATGATGCAACTGATGAGTTAGATGAACACTCAGCTACCTCAGAAGATTCGGGGTCAAAAAAAGAGCATACGAGAGCTAAGTTACTCTTAGAGAGAGGGGAGAAAAAGTTTTTTGACTTTCCAAACCAGCAATCAAGAAGACAAAAATGGTATAGACGAAAGAGAGACACCAATATTATGAAAACACAACCTATGCCATCAGTCTCCAGTAAAACACAATTCCTGATGCAGATAGATACTAATGATTGTGTCAAGAACAAAATAATTGGCAGATATCCTTCAAACAAAATCTCAGAAATGTCTCAGACATTGAGAAAAACAAGGAAGGGTACTCAAGAAAAATCTCAAGATAAAAAACCACTCATGACCAGAGTCGAGCGAAAAAAGGAATATCAAGAGTTGAAAAAAGCTCTAAAGGAGATATACACAACCAAAATGGAAACCACAGAAGAGGATGGTAAGAATGTAATGCATGTTCCATCCCATTACAAAAAGTGTACTCTCCAAGATCGGAAAATCATAATTGAACAACCTGTTAAGCAACCACGGAAACAAGGTGAATCTTACGAAGGGCTTGAAAATGCTAAAAGGGTAGACTTGGCTTAACCAGGAGAAGAGCTTAGACCTACTTACATTGCAAATGACCTAACAGAAGAAGAAGAAAAGCTTTTGCTGAGATTGTTAAAGGAATATCAAGATATCTTCTCTTGGTCTTACGAAGATCTCAAGGGTGTTCATCCAAAAATTTGTCAACATACTATACCCATGAGAGATAATGCAAAACCAAGTAAACAGAGACCATACACTTATAACGAAACATTTGCCAGGAAAATAAAAGAAGAGATCGAAAAACTAAAGGAAGCTGAATTCATTTATGAAATTGAACACACACATTGGGTGTCTCCAATTGTGATAGTACCCAAGAAGAATGGGAAATTACGAGTGTGTGTTAATCTCAAAAAGGTAAATGCAGCTATCATGAGAGACAACTCTCCTCTTCCGATAACTGAGAATCTTTTAGAACGAGTTGCAGAAAAAGAAGCTTACAGCTTCTTAGACGGTTTTTCGGGATACAATCAACTTTTGGTTGACCCAAAAGATCAGCATAAAACTGCTTTTGCAACAGAATGGGATATATTTTCCTATGGGGTTGTGTCGTTTGGGTTAACTAATGCTCCAGCCATGTTTCAGAGGTTGATGAGCCATGCTTTCAAAGAGTATCTTCGGAAATTCTTAGAAGTATATATGGATGATCTATGTGTACATTCGTCAATCCGAGCTGATCATTTTGAACACCTCAAAAAGGTATTCAAGAAATGTAGACTTTATAGGATTTGCTTAAATCTTGAAAAGTGCACATTCATGGGAAGACAAGGAAAAATTCTTGGACATATAGTGTCTAAAAATGGCATAGCTACTGATATTGAGAAGATTCATGTCATAGCTGAATTTCCTAGAATAACAACAGTCAAGGGGGTACAAGCCTTCATGGGACATTGTGGATATTACCGACGGTTCATCTACATGTATGCTATAATTGCAAACCCATGTATAGCTTGATTACGCACTTTGAATGGACCGAGGCATGTGAAGAATCATTCATGAAGCTTAAGCAAGCTCTCACCTCAGCTCCAATATTGAATGCACCAAGATATTCCACGTACATGTAGATGTTTTAAACTTTGCTATTGGTTGTATACTAGCTCAATCAGGAGATGGGAAAATTGACTTTCCTATTTCTTATGCTAGCCGACAATTGAACATGGTAGAAAAGAATTACACCACCACCGAAAGAGAAGGACTATGAATGATCTATGCCATTAAAAAGTATAGACATTACCTATTAGCCAACAAGTTTGTGTTCTTTGTGGACCACCAAGCTTTGTTGTATTTGGTCAACAAGCCATGCAACACAGGGAGAATAGTGAGATGGTTCATCATTCTTCTTGATTTCACAGTGGTTGTAAAAAAAGGCACTACACATCAACGAGGAGATCATTTTTCAAGGATTGATTCAGGGGAATTACCTAAAGGGGTAGACGATGATTTACCAGATGCCTATTTATTCTCCATTGAAATGATACCTAGATGGTCGAAAAACATTGTGTCATTGATGACACTAGCTCAAGTGGATTCACAAAATACCACTTCCTATCACAATCGATTTAATCGAGCAATCGGCTATGTATCAATTACTAGCTGGAAGGCTATACAAAATAAATCGGGACGGGATATTGCTTTTATGCATTAACCTTGAAGAAAAAGAACAATACCTAAGTCAAGCACATCTTACCATAGTAGGACTTCACTTTGCAGAAGACCAAACTTGCAACGAATCTTGAGACTGGGAGTATTTTGGCCGATAGGAGGAGAGATGTTAGGTCTTTTGTAAAAGATTGCTCTCAATGTCAAAAAAAAACACCCATTCCTCATGTAACATTGTTTCAAATGTCTCTTGTTCCTAAGTGGAGTAATTATCTCGTTACTTACTTATCGAACGAAACATTTCCTGAGGATATGAGTAGACTATGCTCTTATTGGGAACCAATTGTATCGGAGAGGTAAAGATCAACATTTGCGTCTTTGTGCAAATGAAAACGAGTATATTTCGATTATAGAACAAGCACATGCTGGATTAGCTGGAGGTCACTTTTCTAGTGAGACCATAGCAAGAGTGATCTTGATGGCAGGCATATGGTGGCCAACACTTTTTGCAGATGCCAGGAAATATGTTCAAAGGTGTGATACTTGTCAACAAGCAAAACTGCCAACACAAGTAGACAGCATGCCCTTAAGACCAATGATGGGAGCTAGAGCCTTCACAAAATGGGATATAGATTTTGTTGGACCGATACAGCCACCTGATTATAGAACCCAAGCTCAATATATCATTGTAGTTATGGACTATTTGACCAAGTGGGCCAAGGCTAAAGGGACTTAAAAGAATGATGCCAGAACCAATGTTGCATTCTTATATGAGTATGTATTCATGAGATATGTACTGCCAATAGAGATTGTCAGTGATCGGGGAACTCATTTCCTCAATGAGGTAATAGAGTATTTTCTTAATGAGTTTATGGTCATCCATAACAAATCAGCTCCCTATCACCCACAAGCAAATGGACAAGCTGAGCATACGAATAAAATTCTTAGCTCGGTGCTGACTAAAGTGGTTAGTTCAGGAAGGACACACTGGGAAATGAATCTCCATGCTGCTCTATGGGCTTATTGAGTTTCATTCAAAACAACTCCAAATGCTACACCCTTTAACCTTGTTTATGGTCTTGATGCCATACTACCAATAGAATTTCTATTGCCGACATTAAGGGTAGCACATAATCTTGAGTGAACTGGACATGAATTGTCAAAAAGACTTGAAGATTTGGAAAAGCTAGACGAGCAAAGCCTAACTTCTATAGCTCATATCTATGCACAAAAGCAAAAATTAAAAGTGTTTTTTGATTCCCACTTAATTGCAAAAATCTCAAGAAAGGGGACTTAGTTCTAGTCTATTCCCTTAAGCAACACATTCCCAAGTTTAAGAAAAAGGAAAACGGACCATTTATCACTGAAGATGTATCTCCAAGTGGAGCAGTAAAATTGTCCACCCTAGAGGGTGAACCAATGGCTAATTGGATTAGTGGATGTCGTTTAAAGAAATACAATTTTCCACTAACCAATGAATTGCTAGAGACAATGCATACAACCAAACAAAGGAAGATCAAGCGACACCAGGTTATTGATGAAGCCCAAGAGGAAGCTAGACTTCGAGTACTCAAGCGTAAATCTGCTCTCAAGAATCGTCAGATACCGATTCCCATCAACACTTTGGAAATAGATGATCGACAATGGGAATTACCTAAAGACGTAGTTTCAACAGATGACGACAAGTTCGATGGAATGGATCTGCGCATCAAAGTATAGCTCAACAATTATAGCACCAATGCTTTGGTAGACACATGAGCTAGAGTGAATGCAGACAGTTATTCCACATACAAGAAGGCAACAAGTCAAGCATGGACAACAAGAATAGCGACAATCAAAGGATGCAACAAGAATCCAACTCCAACATTGGGAGTAGTCAACTTGAATGTGGTAGTACATGGATGTTCATGTCCTCATCAGTTTGTATGCTTGCCAGATGAACACATGAATGAAACGATGATTCTTGGAGTTCCCTGGATGCGTACATACAAAGAAGTACGAGATTGGGATACGAATCAACTAAACCTATCACCTAAAGGAGGGCAACTCATTGTTCTAATTGCACCAAGCAAGGAGGAATGGAAAAGAAGTAATTAGCAGACCAATCCTCGAAGCCAATCTTCTCCATCCCCTCGACAATCAAATGCTACATGTAGCATACTAGGAGTCAGGCAGATTTGGGTGCCAAAAGCACAGCTTAAGGATAAACCGATTCAGATCTGGGTGCCTAAAACTTCACCGAAGAAACAAAAGAAGGTTCTAAGGGTTTGAACACAAAATCGAGCATCTCCGAGCAAGGAACCTAACATTAAAAGGGTTTGGAACAAAAAGGAGCACTTATCTTCTCCACAAACCGCGAAACCAATCAAGCAATGGAGAGTTAAGTCTCAACAGACTCCACCACACCATGCAGCACCAAGCTGACCGAGCTACCAATGGAGAGAAAAAACTCGACTACAGTCGAAAGTGCTACCAACAACTCAAGCAATCAAAGTGCTAAAGCGCCCTGATGGTACAATCAAACAGAGAGCACAAAAGCTACAAGATTTTCTCTTTGGAAGACATCAACAGCAAACCTTGACATTGGCAACCCTTGAGTTAATTACTCAAGACCCAGCTCTTGCACAGCATATGGGTTTGAATTGCATTGATCTTCATATCATGGTAGAGCCAATCACGTCTATGCATAGACACAGTTGTTCAACCCATACACACAGTCGTCCTGGAGTACGCCATCTAGGAGGGGTGGAAGGGCACTAAGTACTAAGTAATTAAGGGCAATGTTTGAAGAGGGAGGAAAAAGTTATATGTCAACGTGTGATTTTTTGCAAAATTAACTAATAATTCCCTTATAATTCATCATCAAGGGAAAATTCATTGATAATATCTTCCCGATGAGTGTAAATAGTGTATATACTATTAGAAAACCATCAAAAAATAGTCCTTTTTTGGGTATTTTTCATCATTTTTGTTGATAAGGAGGCTTAAAAATGGAGAAATCCAAGAAAAACAATAAATATGTGTTTTTCAAGGGATTTTCTTGATTATTGGCTTTTTACTTTACCTTTTTAGAGCATTTTGCTATTTTCTTTGATTTTTTCAAATAAACGGGTCAAAATTAATAATAAATAGCAGGGAAGCTCAGATGGAAAAATCAAAGACACGATGGTGATAAAAAAGACATGGTAGAAAAGCACAAAAATTTTCAATGAAATCAAAAGATAGAAGCGGGAAGCCTAAATTAGGCGGCCATGCCTACTTTTGCAAAATTCTTGCAGAATGAGCTACAGGAATCCGATCAGGGAAATTTTTGAGTCTAACATAGATTTCATAGCCTAGTAGGACTAACGGGGGAATCTGGGGAAATTTGGTTCAAGAAGTCCAGGTATAGATATCCATAGTAGGCTAAAACCACCTCATTTCCACTTGGAGCCTTTGGAGAGAGAGATTTCGGCCTCTTTCGCGCGACATTTTCGGAGCCCACAGTTGATCATTTTCGGTGCCGTCTCACACGAGACATGGGGGTAAGTTCTTTACTCGATAATGATCCATTTTGTACGGCCGGTAGCTAGTCTAAAGCCTTAGAAAAAACCCTAGAAATCGAGCAGTGCACGAAGACCTACGACCTAAAACTGACCATAGCGGCTTGTCAGCTTGACCAAATCGGATGGTATTTGAACCATAGCATGCCCTAACATAATAGAACTTTTCTATACCATCAGATGACCATTTGGCTAGGGTCAAAGGGGTCCCCAGTAGAAAAGTTAGGTTTTTGGCAAATGTCAGAATTCCAACCTGACTCCACAGATGGCTTGCTAATGAGGTCCATATACAATGTATATGATTGGTTTGGCGAAATCCATCAAGCAAAGCCCTCGAAAAGCAAAAAACGGCTCGAAGGTTACAAAGTGTCCAATTTGACATACGAGGCCAAACTGACTCCAAATGAACCAGAATTGGACAGGTTGCTTCACGAATATGTTACGGACAAGTCCAAAGCCTCAAAGTTGACCGACCAACCCAACAGACAGAGTAGTCACAAAAAACGGTGATTTCAGAGTCGATAGAGCACAAAGTGATGCCGGCATGACCAAACTTGACCAAAATTCAATTTAGGACTTGTATTAGGTGTATGAAACATGTCTATGTCAAAATTTGTGGGTTTTGCAAAGTTTTTGTCACTGTTGTAAATAATCGCGATTATTTACTTTTGCATCAGTTTTTCTTGGAAATTGTCAAATCACCTCACCTATCATGTGTACACACCTATTACATGCCAAAAATCAAGTATGAGCCAAAATGTCAACCCATTACTTGTAAAATTGCCAAAAAACGCAAAGAAGTCTTTGCAAGCCAAAATTTGGGTTATGAACAACTTTTCTTGATCCAAATCACCATACCCAAGGTCTATACAATGCCTAGAACCAATTTGTACCAAAAAAAAAAGTCAATTTTGGAAGAAAAGTTAATAATGGCAATTATTTCCTTTTTAGTCAAATTGAAGAATTTTGATATTTTGCCATCATACATTCAAAGTACATGTTGTGATAAGCCCACTAGCCAACTTTGAATCAATTTGGAGTTCAAAATCTCAAATTTCCTTGATATCTACTGTTTCAGAGACATAAAGCCAAAATCTAGTACCATTTTCAACCTGTGCATCCAAATGAGCCCATATTTCACTCAGAGCATGTATTGGGTATATACTCCAAGCCTATAAAGCCAAGTTTGCAAAAAGTTGGATTTTCCTCAGCTGTAAATAATCGCCATTATTTACTTTGGTTGCAAATTTTTGTTTTGACCATACAGTTTTGTTCCTTGCATGATTTTATGCATCTTTGCTTGTTCCAAAATTGATTTGAAGCAATTTGGACCAAATTGTCAGCATTTCAGTCTAAAAGGACATTCCAGAGAAAAATCCGATAAATCTGCTAACTTTCACTCTATTCACTGAACAGGAGCAATGCAAGCAGCGGAGAGGGCCAAGAAGAAGCTAAACCAGAAAGAGAAACTACAAGAACTACCCCGAGTCGGTCAAAGCAGCAAAAGCATCTTACCTTTCTAGAGAACAGCTGAAAGAACACGGTCTTCACTTGCAAGTTCAAGAGTGAAGAGGGGCATCAGGTGGAGTTGAAACTCCTGCCTAAAGAGGTCTATGATGTAGCTGCCAAGCCCAAGACAAAAGAGGCTAACCGCAGGTTGGGGCTCAGGCATTTCTACGAACAAGAGCCTTGCGGGGTGGACTTTCAGAAAGCTTACGAGCTTCTATCCACAATCAAAGAGGACGGAACCGCACAAATACCTGACACCCAAGGGAACAAGGTCGATGTAGTAATCACAAAAGAGATAGTGGCACAGGCACTTAGATTGCCCACTGAAGGAATGACCATGCAGGCAAGAGACAGGAAAACCACAGGCACATTTACCAAGGAGACAGTCGCGACTACATTCGCCGATCTTATCCACAAACAGGTGGAAGAGCAAACCCGTTTGTACCATCAACACTTTCATTTTCTGGCAAAAATGCCACCAAGGTACACTACACAAAATAATGTCGTGGCCACCACCTTCACTCAGGTTATTAAGTCAACAACAAGGCAGCCCGTGGACCACGCATAGTATGTCTTGACAACCTTGAAGGGCACCAAGAAGGAAGGCAAAATCACGTACTTGGGTGCGCCAGAGGTCTTGACTAGAATAGCATATCATGCCATTGGCATGGCCGACAACCTACCTCTTGCCCCTGATCAGAACACATGGATATTGGTAGCACAACCCTCTCCACGAGCTACAAGGTCAGGTAAAAGGTCACAGAAATCAGATGATGAGTCAGCTGGCAGCTCACCAAAATGGCACAGCAGCGAGAGCTTTGACAACGAAGAAAAGAGAGCTCGGAGAGAAGAGATGAAGAGGAAAGTTGTGGCTGCACACCAAGAGGAGCTAGCTCAAAAACAAGCGCGTTTTTGAAGAGAAAAACAGACTTACCAGCGCAGTAGGCAAGCACAAGGGAAGGACCCAAAAAAGTGGGTATCCACAAGACTGAAAGGACCTCAAACAAAGCATCATACCCAAAAAGGGGCACATGATCCAACAGAATATTTAGAAAGAATGTACCAAGAGGCCAAAGACCTACAGCTGAAAGAGGCAGCAGAAGCTGCAAAGAAATCTAAGGAAATGGCTACACAAGAGCAAAGCCATGGATCTCCGCAACCCGCCTCACCGCCTCCGGAACAACAAGACCATACCATGCCTAGTCCACCACCATCACAAGCAAGCAAAGGTACCAATGAAGAAGCAGACACTGAAAAAGAGAAAGATTCTGAGTCCACCCAACGAACAAAATCTACACAGGAAGCTGACCACCCCGATGGACAAAAGGAAAAAGAAGCCGAGCCAGAACCGGAGCAGGCAACAGAAGAGACTCAAAGGCTGGAAGAAGAAACTGATAAGGAAGCAGATACAGAAAAAGAGCCTACCAGTACACATGAGACAGAGCCCGAGCCACAGAAGGAAGAAAGGTTGGCACTGAAGAGATAGCAAGGGTTGAGACAACACCATCCACTTCTACTCATCCAGAAACTGTCGAGGCATCAAAGCCTTAGGATGGCCAAGAAGAAGACCGAGCATCTACCTCCACACAAGAACCACCAGCAATTACGACATAGCCAGAAGCAACACACGAGGCTGCAGGCACATCCAGTTGACAAGACATGAGGAATGGCAGTCAAATGATGAAGTGATAATATAGGTCAATGAATATGCACGTCAGATGCAGGAAATGATGGAGAGACTCCATTCAACAGCTTTAAACCGCAGCACAAAGGCCAAGGAATTAGAAATGGTGATCAACGCTCTTCAAGGAGAGCTAGAAGACAGAATGATTAACATCACTGATCTCCAAAGGCAAGTGCAACAGCTAAAGGAAGAAGCGGATCAGCATTAGACGGCCAAAGATAAACAACAAAAAGAAATGGAGGAGCTAGGTGACCTCCTCACCAAATTATCTGATGCCTGCAAGGTAAAAGACGAGCCACTGACAGAAGTCACAAATGAACTTCTTACGACCTCTCTGTCAGCTCAGAAAGTTCAAGTGCAGTTAGATGTTGCCAATGCTTCCCTGCAATATTCTGAACAGCGAATCTATGATCAGGCCATTTTCTTACGGCAAATCAGAGAAAACCTAGCCGTGGCCTCGATCAAGGAAACTGATGAAGTGTACAAGGCACTTGAAAAGAAAAAGAGGGACTAAGAATTGGAATTAAAGCTTGAACAATCACAACGTAGAGACCTGGCACTGATGCGGGTTCAAAGAGAGGAGGAGCTCCTAAAGGAGATAGTAGAACTCAAGCGGATAAATGAACTCCTCAGAGATGGAAAGACAGACACGCAGGAAGAGGCAGACACTCTAGAGCCGCCACAAATAGACAAACCCTCGGTCTTGTTTGTTGAGTTTGAGACGTATTCCACAACAAAGCCGAGTGTTGATGAAGGTTTTTAGATTCACATCACAGATGTAGATACAGTGCCACTGGTCCAATTGTCAAAAGCTGAAGAAGACGCACTGAAGGAGAAGATCACCTTAGAGGTGGATGAGCAGTGGAAGGAGGCTATGGATTGGGAGTTGAGAGTTTTACACTCTATCAATGTCACTCAACTCACTCCCAATCAGATCAACTCTCAATGGCACCAACAATCCCTACCGTACCCTCTCATCAAAATAGAACTATTACAGGTAAAAGAAAGGTTGTACAAGGATATGCAAGAAGATGGCGCAGATAAAGACCACCCAAAGTGGAGGTTAAGCTGGCTGAACAAGAATCCGAGATACCTGATTCTGTTCACAAGAGCACCTGCAGCCCTACAAAGAGATCCAACATTCTGTCCTGTACCTTGAGTAAGGACATGGCAAGCGCATGAAGCACTGTAGAAGAAGAGGACAAATTGGCTTAACTTCCCTAGGATGCAAGCTCCAAAGAGAGGCCAAGCGACAGAGGAATACATGGTGAAAACCCTAATGGGCGCCATCTCATTCTTCAAGAGTCTGCTAGATCTCTCCTGTGCAATGTTATATAAGATCTGCAGGATGCTAGTCACATGCATACAAGTTTTCAATGAGCCTGAGCAAACAAGAGCCCCATGGCTCTCATTCTTGGAAGGAAACAAAGGCTTATGCTACAATTTGAGTGGGTAACAGAAGAAATCCTTTACGGATTCTATGCCAGCTGCATGTTCCTGGCCTTGAATAATATGCTAGCCTTTGAAGAAGCATTCTACACGGGATTCTTCACCTGTCGAATGAAGATATTTGCGCTGGTAATAAGCAACCTAACATCCAGGTTTGTAGGCTACTGAGCGGTGGAACTGAAGAATCAAGTCACCATGCAATTTTTGCAAGTGCTCGACAAAGAACGAAGAATCAAATATCAGAAGGCACTGGAAGCACTTAAAGACCGCCTCGCCCGCCGTCAACCTGAAGACTATTTCAGCCCATAAAGCTGTGTCAAGGGACGACACAGGCGAGGAGGGGGGAATGTTAGCAGCAAGCTAATACGGACACCATTTTTCAGAGTTCTCCTTGTAAAACAATTATTATTTTGATAAATTGAGAATATTGTAACTCCTATTTTCTCGGATAAACCTTGTAATTAATGAGCCGGGGCTACAAGCTTCCAGATTGTATCAGCCAGTCATTTCCCAGCTTTGATAGAACTCCAGATTATTAGTTTTGACCACCCAAAAACCTTGGCTAAGGTATAAAAGCCAATTTTTGTAAGTTTTTTATAAGTTTTTGGGATAAGAAATACACAGTGTGAGCTAACGGTGCTCACTTCTCTCCTTCTCGTGCTTTTTACTCCCTCTCCGGTTGTCACATTGCGAATGCGTTTGTTGCATTCCAAACCGCAGGTAAGAGCTCTACGCATTGACGTAAGCCATTTACAGTATTTCGTAGCTTTTGGCATCACCCACGGCCTAATTTCATCATAACTAGGAATTTACATGTTCAAATCAAAAACTAAGCATAGGCGGGGTATTGGGGCATCATTGCTAAGCATTTAGATGCATTCTGGGTCAAAAACGACTAGGTCGAAAATCCACTGTTGTTAATAATCGCGATTTTGAAACTTGACCTAAAGTGGGGTTTGAGGCCATAGACATGTTGCTTAGGTCTTATAAACTTATCCTAGAAGTTTCGTTACGTTCGGATGTCATTTGATGCTGTAACGGATGTGATTTGCTTGCCGACGAGCGATTGGCTTTTGGTGATTTCAGTCACTTGAGTGTAGCCTGAGTTACATGCGAGTTGTTAGTTGTTTTCCAAGAGATTGACAACCTCTTGTAGCCTCTATGCACTAGTCAAGTCAGCTTCGTCCCATGGATTGACAATCGTGGTTCTCGCTAATACTGCAATAAGATAGGATGGTGAGGTTAGACATGCGTCCCATAGTTCTGCAGCCTTTGGGCAGGTTCACTTGTAGCATCTTCATCATCTACATCTCCATCTATTAGCAGCTAAAGTGGCTATTGAACTGGCTGAGTAAGTTAGAGTAGTTGTAGGAAGAAATGCCTCAAGGAAGTGTTAGAAACTTCTACCAGAGTATGGCCTATCAAATCTCTACTAGTTTCCAGCCTACATGTCTTTAGCTCAGATATTGTGTGCTGGTTAGGGAGGGTTAAACCAAAGAATGATCTCCTAGGCTCATGCAAAATCCAAATGTGGCTAGCTCCGTTGCTCTTTGCAAATGGAAACATGGTGTGGAGACTTGTTTTATGGACCTAGCTCCCTCTTGCACCAAATCACTGATAACAAGATGGTCGTGTTGATTACTACTCTTGGACCTTTTTGCAAGTCTTTTGCATGTCATCATGAAAGAAGCCCATTTTTGTGTGAGTTTCTTCTGTCTATTAGTACATCGCTTCAATGGACATCGTTGGTAATCTTCTGCAGCGTTCTGCACGTGTGAAGGCATTACTAAGCTCAACATGAGCGCTGCACACAAGATCTGCACAAGGGTTCGCTTATCTGTGACGAATGGAGAAGATAGAAATGAAATGAAATAAAATGTTATGTTGAAAGTCTTCAAAAGGCCAAAATGTCCTATGAGACCACATTGATACAATGCCTACGTACAAAAGAAAGATGAAGTAAAGTGAAAAACTAAAATCATCATCATCATCATCAATTACCGAGGACACCCAACATCTGGCATTGTCCAAGAAAGTATTGCATCAGTCACTGAAGAGCATCATCACTTTACACCTCTGTAAATAGTCGTACTCGACATCTCCCATGTCATGCTAGAATAGTCATTATCCTCCAATGGAGCCTTCCTTGACGTCATGGTCTCCCTTGTAGATTTGGTCTAGCTCTCCCAAGCTCAATGGATCTATCAACTAGTATACCTCTTGTATAGGTGGGAACTGACGTCTTCTGTGAGGCTTGCTCATTTGACTATCGAGTCCTTGCTCTAAACAAGTCAATGATTTCCCTATGTGAATGTCTCAACTGCCTGATCCCTCAAGAGACTCTCCCTGTGTCTACATGCGGCTCTAGCAAGAACAACCCGAAGCATCTATGATCCTGATATCTCATTACTATAGCCAACAGTCACTAAAGCCCTCTCTGAATAGACAATGAAAGCGGTCTCGTATCTCATAGTATAGCGAACAATGACAAATGTAATGTAGCTCTGTCTCTAGCTCTATATGACACAGCTGGAAAATCATGGCCTCTGATGGTACTCTCTTACATTTTCTAGCCTCAATTTGTAACTGATGTGATGTTGTGTGCATCTGACCAATAGCACATTGTATCCCATGGGATAAATGAGTGTCCACATAGGCCAGTCTGATCACATATCCATCCGGTAGTTGGAGAAGGTTATCTCTATAGAAATACATCTTTGTACCCAACTCATGTGTCGGCTATATCCATGTGGTCCTATTATCTAGTTGAATCAGAGCCTGACGTATGAGTCTATTGATCTCTATCCATCTGAGAGAAAGGGAGGGTGTATCGAAGGAGTACTAGAATGGAGCAATCTATCCATGTTGAAACCATATGACTAAAACCATGATGTCATCTGTCTATACTAGCATGTTGTATCTCCCTGTAGTGCTAGCTATCGGGATGACTCAAGGGCTAGCCAAGTATATATGTCTCTATGGAGGTCCCATAAAATATGCATGAAGGATATTGATCTAGTAAGTGCCTCGACCATGAGAGGGGGGGCAACTAACTTGGCTCAAATAATCTCATGTGTCACTAAGGCCTTAGCCTGAGTCATTTGTGAAATCATACAGACTAAAGACCTCTCCATACATCTCCATCCATCAATGCTACTAGATTTTCCATATGGTCATCCACTAAGGGTCCCCAAATCTGAACTCTATAAAGCATAGCTAAATCCACTAGAGTGTCAAAAAGGCAGAGCTTTTCTTCAGGTTCCTAAAATTGAACCTCCAAGCATATCCTCTTCAATCCTCTAAAGGTTGCTTAAGCTCTTGTTAGCAGCAAGCTAACACGGACACCATTTTTCGGAGTTCTCCTTTTAAAACATTTATTATTTTGCTAAATCGGAAATATTGTAACTCCTATTTTCTCGAATAAGCTTTGTAATTAATGAGCCGGGGATACAAGCTTCCAGATTGTATCAGCCAGTCATCACCCAGCTTTGGTAGAACTCCACATTATTAGTTTTAACCACCCAAAAACCTTGGCTAAGGTATAAAAGCCAATTTTTGTAAGTTTTTGGATAAGAAAAATACAGGGTGAGCTAACGGCACTCACTTCTCTCCTTCTCGTGCTTCCTACTCCCTCTCTGGTTATCACATTGCGATTGCGTTTGTTGCATTGCAAACGCATGTAAGAGCTCTACGCATTGACGTAAGCCATTCACGGTATTTCGTAGCATTTGGCATCGCCGACCCGCGGCCTAATTTCATCATAACTAGGAAATTACACTTTTAAATTTAAAACTAAGCATAGGTGGGATATTGGGGCATCATTACTAAGCATTTAGATGCATTCTGGGTCGAAAACGACTAGGTCAAAAATCCACTGTTGTTAATAATTGCGACTTTGAAACTTGAGCTAAAGTGGGATTTGAGACCATAAGCATGGGGGCTTAGGTCTTATAAACTTGTCCTAGAAGTTTCATTACGTTTGGATGCCATTTGCTGCTATAACGGATGTAATTTTCTTGCCGCTGAGCGATTGGCTTTTGGTGATTTCAGTCGCTTGAGTGTAGCTTGAGTTAGATGCGAGTTGTTAGTTGTTTTTCGAGAGATTGACAACCTCTTGTAGCCTCTATGCACTAGTCGAGTCAGCTTCGTCCCATGAATTGACAATTTGATTGTGGTTCTCGCTAATACTGCAATAAGATAGGATGGTGAGGCTAGACATGTGTCCCACATTTGGCGTCGTTGCCGGGGAACGAAGAGACCTAAACTAGGGAAAAACACGAGCGTCTGGTGTAGTTGTCCATTAACTTCCTCTAGGTTCCTCTAGAGTTCAAAACTTTCTTTTAAAAACCATATAGCTTAAGATTGTCGTTTTTTGTTGTGTAGAGGTAGCTTGGAAGTAATCGTACTTGTCGAGTGCCTTTAGGATTGTAGGATTATAGATTTAGATTAGGATTGGAAGAATGATTGGTAGACGAGACAATTCTTAAGATCAAGGCTGTGAAAAACATAAAAAACACAAGAAAACGAGTGTTTGTAGACATTTTCCACAACCCCATTGCATGAGAATCTAGAAGTAGGGTAAGTAGGATCTGAGGTGGATTTCAAAACATTTCTCTCTCTAAAAGAATCAAGTGTGAGTTGTTATTGGAAGTTGCAGAATTTTAGGTCTACGGCTAGAAATAGCTTGAAAAGACTCGAATCCACTCAATTCGACTGGAGATTAAGCCTAAGAGTTGTTTGAACCAGTTGGTAAGCTCAAAGACACTTCGAGGTAAAAAATTTCAAGAGTTGGCCAAAACTCAGATTATTTACTTTTCCTTGACATTTTAGGCCAAATTAAGTTTTGACTTGATTCGTAGGCTTAAAATAGCTCATATAAAGTCTGTCTTTGAGAAAATTGCAAAAAAGTGCTCATTTAAGCCTAAAGTTAATAATTGCGATTATTAACTTTATGTTTTAAATTGGCCAAGGTTCATACCATTGACTCATTGCATGTGTACAAACAACTTTTGTAAAGGCCCAAGAGATTTGGATCACTAAACTGGCAGAAAACTGAGTAAAAACTAAAGTTGTACTGACTTTTTGAATCTTAAGTATAAATTGGGGGGAAAATTTATCCAAACTTGTTGAAATTTGATTCATAGGCTTATGGTGATGTGATAAACATGTGTACATGCTCAGTTGACCAAAAATTTGTCAGAAGTAAATAATCGCGATTATTTAAATCTGTCCTATTTTTCAAATGTTTTGACCAAGTCAGCATACCACTAGTCTTACCATATTGTAATAAGCCCACAAACCAAATTTGGTAAGATTTGGATTACTGGATTGAAAATTGTGACTAAAATTATAAAGTTAATATGCGGACAGATAATTGATGACCATTTGACCAAAAACTTGATGAAACTTGGCTAGTGACCTTAACTTAAGGTGCTTAATAAATCTGTGTCCAAGTTGGGACAAAAACTTGCAAAAATATAGCTGGAGTAAATAATCGCGATTATTTACATCTGCTTCAAAACTTGACGATTATGCAAATTTGAGTATACCACAAGGTCAAGCACATCAAGTAGACCTCACAAATCCCATTTTGGTGAAATTTGAATCCCAAAAGTGAGACTTAAGCCAGATTCTTGAAATCAAAGTCTGCGGACACTAAACAGTTGATAAACTTGATCAGATTTTGTCCAAACTTGTTGAAACTTGTCCAGGGACTCTAGCAAGTTGTATGCTTGCCAAACCTATCAAAAAAGTGCAAAAAGCTAACAAAGGTAAATAATCGCGATTATTTACTTCTGCTATCCAGAGACATCAATTTTGACTTTTGAACTTATACAGTGAAAGACCAACATAATATAAAGCCACAGGGAAATTTTGAGTTCAATCGGATCAAAATTGATACATATACACATAGTTTTTAGGTTGCAAATCAAACCTTGATTTTTGCTAAATTCGAATTTGAAAGTCAAATTTTGACTCTCATAGCTCGATTTGAAGTGATACACAGAGACCAATCACGAGAATAGAAAAAACTCTACTGTCTTTATAGAAGAATAGCTAACTTGATCAAATTTATACACGAATCAGGTTGTAGACGAGGAATCAGTGGCTTGATAGAAACTTGCAATGGAATCAAGTGGAAATTAATCCAAAGGTGAGTACACTATCTAGAGCTTCATAAGTCTATATGAACCTAGATCTGATCGTGTAGTAGGAAATCAGGGCATACTCGGAGAAACCTCTAGTAGAGTATCTACCAAAAAAAGTGTGAATCAAGGCAATTCCTTGCACACAAATCTTGAAGAAGTCTCAAACACTTTTTCAGATTCAACATCTGAAATGTCTTCCTACTCGACTCACTCAGAAACTGGAACGACAGTGCGCTATAAACATATACTATCTTTTTAAAAGACTAACTGTCATGGAGACCAGGTTTCCTTGGACCCTAACGAGGAGTATGCTATTTGCATTGATGACCATGGTATTGAGTTTGAAGAAGAGGTTACAGCAAACAAACAAGGAAAATTGTACATGGATCGAAACGGAACTCAGTATTTACAGGTCGGAAACCTTGACATGATAGACAAATGGGGGTTAGAATTAAACACCATAATCCCAGATATGTCAACAAAAGAAGAACCACCAACTTCAGAATTCGAGGGATATGACCAAGTAGACTTGAAGCCTTTGAAACGGCTTAGTACGGATAATCCTAGGATTGGAGTCTATTGTTGGGAAGATAGAAACATAAAAGATCTTTCGTGGACTTCTCATGCCAAACCAGGATAATTAACGGCCATGAAGATCATCTATATCTTCAAGATCAAAGATAAGGGATCAGCAGACCTACCAACCTACTTGTTTAGGGATTGTTCTAACAACAACTATGTTATGATGACTCCTGAGGACATAGAACAAACCAAATACCAAGGGTATTCCATTCGGGATTGGATATTGGGACAAGGACTAGAAACAATTCCAAGGGATGAACACCGTGAGAGATCATCTGAGAGTAATGTGAAGAAACCAGAAATCACCTCATCACGTAGAAAACCAGATGACACTAAAGCCAGTCCAGGGCTACATGAGTCACTATTTCCAACAGACTGGTTTGAAAGACTCAGAACATGACCAACTCCAAGAAGATCTGGAGTTGAACCAAACAGACGCATCAGACCAGCTGTTTTGCAGGAATGGGTTAGAAAATACAGTGGATCAGGGGATCCATACAATCACTTAGCAAGCTTTAAGCAAGTGCTAAGAGCAGAGCGTATATTCGATTTCCATACTCAATTCGCGGGGTTTGGAATTACATTAGAAGGAAAAGCTTTGACATGGTTCCAAAATATTCCACCAAGGTTTCAATCATGGACTTGAACACATTAGCTCAAGGATTTGTAGCCGCTTGTTCCAAAACGGGGATCAAATATAATACGGTAGGTCAAATCTATAGCTTTAAATAGAAACATGGTGAAACAATACATTGCCAGATGCCCAAGGATGGAGATACCTACAGAAGAACGACTTGTATCTTTGTTTCTGGAGGGATTGCTAAACAAGAAACTTCATGCTATACTCTATAGTAAAAAGCATACAACCCTAGAAGCGTGTGTGTCTGATGCTATTGACTTAGGAGACAATTGCGAGATTTTCAACAAAAAGATGTCCCTAAGGATAACCAAAGCGAGAAGATCATCCCTAAATGAGCATAAGTGGGAACGGCTGTTGTGGCACCACTCTCAGCCATAGAAGATATGCTAAAAAAGATGAATGACATGATGAACAACATGCAAAAAGCACCTATGAGAGGACCAGGACAAGGGATACCTCCATAGGGACAACCAATTAGGCCACAAAAATGGTGTGCAATCGAGGGTAAATGGACCAACCATGAGACCCATGAGTGCTACTTTAGACCAAAGTATGATGGGAATATTCAGTACGTGCCCATGAGGCCACAGGACAACCCATGTACATATATCAGCCTAATATGGCCCAAGCTCAAAGACCACCAATGGGTATGGAAAGACCTCAACCTGTGTTGGGACAACAACCTCCGTATCCAAGACATATGCAGTGCCTGTAAAGACATTCACTCTGAAGGAGTCATAGATGAACAAGCATTAGTGCCTGTTACACCCTATGCAGAGCCTAGTCCATCTACAGTAATGGTAGAAGGAGATTGGTATAATCCACATCCACCACCAATGGAAGAAACAGTGACTTATACTTCACCAGAGCTAGCACCAATATATTATGTAGCTAATCAAGGTGTCAGACCTCCAATGGGAAGACCCATGATGAAGCATAGAACAGGAAACTGTCATAACTGTGGTGCTGATGACCATTGGAAAAATGAATGTCCAGAGCCTGACAAAAACCTCAAATCAATTGAAGCCTATTGCATACAATGTTGCAAAAAGGGAGGACACTTTCTGAAAGATTGTCCTAAGAATCCTTTGAACAAGGGTAAACCGTAGTAAACGTAGTCTAAGTGATGCATAGTAGCTCATCAAAGAGTGAACCGATTATTCCAATCAAGGTAATCACTAGAGCCCACGCAAAGAAAAACAAACACAACTCCTCTGATGATTCAGAAAATACGAAAGTTTCTTCTCAAAGAATCAAAAGGAGCAGAAGCAAAAGATATGAGATGAGAAAACAAAAACAACGGGTTGGAATCAAAGAGAAAGAAAATAAGCTAGCCCAGGACAAGTTGAACGAAACCGGCAGTGAATTCAAGGAAACAACCGTGAAATCTGGAGGATCCATTTTGGTTGATAAAATTTTTTAGCCTATTAATTCCGTTGTGGAAGCCTACCAAGAAGGAATTCAAGCAGGCCAAAACATGGAAAATAAATGGAAAAATTCTCCATCTCCAGACATAGAAGCAACTAAGCTAGAAGCTTACCAAAATTTGGTGAGAATCACGCAAGAAATGCTAGAAAAACAAAAACCCAAGCTTGAAAGTATTGCATAAGCTGAAGAGCTTGTGATAAAATAAACGAAACCAAAATCCGATGTGGTGGAAGAAGCCCACCTTGAAACAAACGAACCAGAGTTTATAGTGCCGGACAGTGAAGATGCCATAGATGGAATTCCATTCGTAGATCAATGATGGGAACCTAACTTTAAAGTCAGCTCCTATAGAGGAAGTCTAGTTGGATAACCTACCTTCTGATATCAACACGCATGTACAATCCTTGTATGGGGATTGCGGATCGGAAGCTTCACGAATGTCGAAACCATTGTAATAAAGAAACATTACCTTCTTACTTGGGAGATAACGAAGATGAATCCCTTGTGTGCAAGACCACTCAAGTAAAAAGAATTGAACAGACATTAGAATTAGACAACATTCATTCAATCATGTCTACACCCAACCAATGCACTCTTACTTTGGGAGAACTATTAAAACTCACACCATGCTTGTGGAATGATTTACAGAAAACCCTAGAGAAGGTGGGGATAATGGGGTTAATCTCTAAGAATTTGGGAAAATTGAAAAATGAAATGGAAAACAAAGAGATTCGATCAGTTCCTATGAACAAAGTCAGAGAATATTATGAAGGGGAAGAAGGAAACACCACCCTCCCAGTGAAATATAATGACATTGAAACCATGGCAATACTGGATAGTGGAGCTGGCATAGCCATGATTACATTGCGAATGACCTAACAGAAGAAGAAGAAGAGCTTTTGTTAAGCTTGTTAAAGGAATACCAAGATATCTTCTCTTGGTCTTACAAGGATCTCAAGGGTGTTCATCCAAAAATTTGTCAACATACTATACCCATGAGAGATAATGCGAAACCAAGTAGACAGAGACCATACACTTATAACGAAACATTTGCCAGGAAAATCAAAGAAGAGATCGAAAAACTAAAGGAAGCTGAATTCATTTATGAAATTGAACACACAGATTGGGTGTCTCCAATTGTGATAGTACCCAAGAAGAATGGAAAATTACGAGTGTGTGTTAATCTCAAAAAGGTGAATGCAACTATCATTAGAGACAACTTTCCTCTTCCAATAACTGAGCATGTTTTAGAACGAGTTGCAAAAAAAGAAGCTTACAGCTTCTTAGACGGTTTTTCGGGATACAATCAACTTTTGGTTGACCCAAAAGATCAGCACAAAACTGCTCTTGCAACAGAATGGGGTATATTTGCCTATCGGGTTATGTCGTCTGGGTTAACTAATGCTCCCTCCAGCTAGGTTCCAAAGGTTGATGAGCCATACTTTCAAGTAATATCTTTCTGTAGGGACTGCTAAACAAAGAACTTCATGCTATACTCTATAGTAAAAAGCATACATCCCTAGAAGCATTTGTGTCTAATGCGATTAACCTAGGAGACAATTGCGAGATCTTCAATGAAGAAGATGTCCCTAAGGATAACCAAAGTGAGAAAATAGCATCCAAAAAACCAGCACAAGTGGGAACAGTTGCTGCGGCACCACTCTCAGCCATCAAAGATATGCTAAAAAGGATGAACGACATGATGAACAATATACAAAAAGCACCTATGAGAGGACCAGGACAAGGGATACCTCCACGGGGACAACCAATTAGGCCAAAAAAATGGTGTTCAATTGAGGGTAAATGGACTAACCATGACACTCACGAGTGCTACTTCAGATCAAAGTATGATGGGAATGTTCAGTACGTGCCCATGACGCCACAAGGACAACCCATGTACACATATCAGTCTAATATGGCCCAAGCTCAAAGACCACCAATGGGTATGGAAAGACCTCAACCTGGGTTGGGACAACACCCTCCTTATCCAAGACATAATGCAGTGCCTGTAAAGTACATGCACTCTGAAGGAGTCATAGATGAACAAGTATTAGTGCCTATTACATCCTATGCATAGTATAGTCTATCTGCAGTAATGGTAGAAGGATATTGGTATAATCCACATCCACCACCAATGGAAGAAACCATGACTTATGCTCCACCAAAGCTCGCACCAATGTATTACGTAGCTAATCAAGGTGTCAGACCTCCCATGGGAAGACCCATGATGAAGCCTCGAACAGGAAACTGTCATAATTGTGGTGATGATGACCATTGGAAGAAGGAATGTCCAGAGCCTGACAAAAACCTCAAACCAATTGAAGCCTATTGCATACAATGTTGCAAAAAGGGAGGACACTTTTCAAAAGATTGTCCTAAGAATCCTTTGAACAAGGAAAAAACTGTCGTAAACCTAGTCCAAGTGATGCCTAGTAGCTCATCAGAGAGTGAACCGATTGTTCCAATCAAGGTAATCACTAAAGCCCAAGCGAAGAAAAAGAAACACAACTCCTTTGATGGTTCGGAGAACACGAAAGTTTCTTCTCAAAGAATAAAAAGGAGCAGAAGCAAAAGATATGAGATGAGAAAACAACAACAACGGGCTGAAATCGAAGAGAGAGCAAAAATGCTAGCACAGGACAAGTTGAAAGAAACTAGCAATGAATTCAAGGAAACAATCATGAAATCTAGAGAATCCATTCTGGTTGATAAAACTTTTGAGCCTATTAATGCGGCCTTGGAACCCTACCAAGCAGGACTTAAAGCAGGCCAAAACATGGAAAACAAATGGAAAAACTATCCATCTCCAGACATGGAAACAGCAAAGCTGGAGGCTTATCAAAATTTGGTAAGGATCACGCAAGAAATGCTAGATAAACAAAAACCCACGCTTGAAAGTATTGCAAAACCTAAAGAGCTTGCGGTAGAAGGAATGAAAGTAAAATCCAATGTGGTGGCAGAACCCCACCTTGAAACAAATGAACCAGAGCTTATAGTGCCGGACAATGAAGATGCCTTAGACGTAATTCCATTCTTAGAGGAAGACTAGCCACCACACTTATGGGAAAAAGTGATGGAGATCAATGACGGAAGCCTAACTTTAAAGTCAACTCCTATAGAGGAAGTCTGGTTGGATAACCTACCTTCTGATATGAACATGGATTTACAATCCTTCTACAGGGATTGCGGATCGGAAGCTTCCGTAATGTCTAAACCATTGACATTAAAAACATTACCTTATTACTTGGGAGATAACGAAGATGAATCCATCGTTTGCAAGACCACTCAAGTAAAAAGAGCTGAACGGACCCTAGAAGTAGACAACATTCATTCAATCATGTCTACACCTATCCAATGCACTCTTACATTGGGAGAACTGTTGAAACTCAAACCATAATTGTGGAATGATTTACAGAAAATCCTAGAGAAGGTGGGGGATAACGGAGTTCATCTATAAGAATTTGGGAAAATTGAAAAATGAAATGGAAAACAAAGAGATTCGATCAGTTCCTATGAACAAGGTCGGAGAATATTATGAAGGGGAAGAAGGAAACACCACCCTCCCAGTGAAATATAATGACATTGAAACCATGGCAATAAAGGATAGTGGAGCTGGCATAGCCATAGCCACTAAAGTGGTATGGGAATCCTGGGGACAGCCAGCCATTAGACAAACGCGAATGAAATTGCAGTTGGCTGACGGACACATTGAGAGACCACAAGGGCTGCTTGAAAAAGTGATAGTCAATTCTTGTGGAATTGAATATCCACACGCTTTTGCCATAGTAGAATTTGCGAAAAAGCTCAACTATGAAATCATATTTGGATAACCTTTCATGCGACAAGTACAGCTTATCCAAGATTGGGGAAACAACTATCTGTACTTGAAGCAGGTGGGATCTATAACAAGAGTCAATCTAAAAGATCACACTTATAGAGATGTCTTGAAAACACCCATCCAAGAGTTTGATTTAGTCTCTTCGGCTGAAACTAAACTCCCATCCTGGTTAAACAAAAACACTCCTATTTGGATGTGCGGAGCTTCAGAAAACGGAAGCTCAAGACAAGAAGAATGTATCCTCGAAAGGGATTGCACAGACGAAGCCTACATACCTGAACCCTTTTCAAAGCATTTATTTGAGCCATTCGGGTGGACTTAAATTTTAGCAACAATGGATGTATGTGTGAATACTTCTATGCCTACTCTATTTTGCAATGAGGATGGCTACGACATAATTCCCATCCACATGATATCGGCCCTCAACATTAAAAACAAAGATGAGGAACCCAAGGACTTTATGAAAGATCAACAAGTCTTTTCAAACCTCTATTATGATGCAACTGATGAGTTAGATGAACACTCAGCTACCTCAGAAGATTCGGGGTCAAAAAAAGAGCATACGAGAGCTAAGTTACTCTTAGAGAGAGGGGAGGAAAAGTTTTTTGACTTTCCAAACCAGCACTCAAGAAGACAAAAATGGTATAGACGAAAGAGAGACACCAATATTATGAAAACATGACCTATGCCATCAGTCTCCAGTAAAACACAATTCCTGATGCCGATAGATACTAATGATTATGTCAAGAACAAAATAATTGGCAGATATCCTTCAAACAAAAACTCAAAAATTTCTTAGACATTGAGAAAAACAAGGGTACTCAAGAAAAATCTCAGGGTAAAAAACCACTAATGACCAGAGTCGAGCGAAAAAGGGAATATCAAGAGTTGAAAAAAGCTCTAAAGAAGATATACACATCCAAAATGGAAACCACAGAAGAGGATGGTAAGAATGTAATGCATGTTCCATCCCATTACAAAAAGTATACTCTCCAAGATCGGAAAATCATAATTGAACAACCTATTAAGGAACCACGGAAACAAGGTGAATCTTACGAAGGGCTTGAAAATGCTAAAAGGGTAGACTTGGTTGAACCAGGAGAAGAGCTTAGACCTACTTACATTGCAAATGACCTAACAGAAGAAGAAGAAGAAAAGCTTTTGCTAAGCTTGTTAAAGGAATACCAAGATATCTTCTCTTGGTCTTACAAGGATCTCAAGGGTGTTCATCCAAAAATTTGTCAACATACTATACCCATAAGAGGTAATGCGAAACCAAGTAGACAAAGACCATACACTTATAACGAAACATTTGCCAGGAAAATCAAAGAAGAGATCGAAAAACTAAAGGAAGCTGAATTCATTTATGAAATTGAACACACAGATTGGGTGTCTCCAATTGTGATAGTACCCAAGAAGAATGGAAAATTACGAGTGTATGTTAATCTCAAAAAGGTGAATGCAGCTACCATTAGAGACAACTTTCCTCTTCCAATAACTGAGCATGTTTTAGAACGAGTTGCAGAAAAAGAAGCTTACAGCTTCTTAGACGGTTTTCCGGGATACAATCAACTTTTGGTTGACCCAAAAGATCAGCACAAAACTTCTTTTGCAACAGAATGGGATATATTTGCCTATCGGGTTATGCTGTCTGGGTTAACTAATGCTCCCTCCAGCTACGTTCCAAAGGTTGATGAGCCATGCTTTCAAGTAATATCTTAGGAAATTCTTAGAATTATATATGGATGATCTATGCATACATACATCAATCCAGGCTGATCATTTTGAACACCTCAAAAAGATATTCAAAAATTGTAGACTTTATAGGATTTGCTTAAATCCTGAAAAGTGCACATTCATGGGAAGACAGGGAAAAATTCTTGGACATATAGTGTCTAAAAATGGCATAGCTACTAACATTGAGAAGATTCATGTCATTGCTGATTTTCCTAGACCAACACCAGTTAAGGGGGTATAAGCCTTCATGGGGCATTGTGGATATTACTGAAGGTTGATCTACATGTATGATATAAATTCAAAACCCATGTATAGCTTGATTACGCACTTTGAATGGACTGAGGCATGTGAATAATCCTTCATGAATTAGCTTAAGCAAGATCTCACCTCAATTTCAATATTGAAAGCACCAGATTGGGATAAGGTATTCCACATACATGTAGATGCTTCAAATTTTGGTATCGGTTGTATACTAGCTCAACTAGGAGATGGGAAAATTGACTTTCCTATTTCGTATGCTAGCCCACAATTGAACATGGTAGAAAAGAATTACACCACCACCGAAAGAGAAGGACTATGAATGATCTATGCCGTTAAAAAGTATAGACATTACCTATTAGCCAACAAGTTTGTGTTCTTTGTGGACCACCAAGCTTTGTTGTATTTGGTCAACAAGTCATGCAGCACAGGGAGAATAGTGAGATGGTTCATCATTCTCCTGGAATTTGTTTTCACTGTGGTTGTAAAAAAGGGCACTTCATATCAACGAGTAGATCATTTGTCAAGGATTGTTTCAGGAGAATCACCTAAAGGGATAGACGATGATTTACCAGATGCCTATTTGTTCTTTGTAGAAATGATACCTAAATGGTCGAGAAACATTGTGTCTTTAATGACAATCGCGCAAGTGGATTCACAAATACCACTTCTTATCACAATCGGATTAATCGAGCAATCGGCTATGTATCAATTACTAGTTGGAAGGCTATACAAAAGAAATCGGGACGGAGTATTGCTTTGATGCATTAATCCTAAAGAGAAAGAATAGTACCTAAGCAAATAAAAACGAGTATATTCCGATTATAGGACAAGCACGTGCTGGATTAGCTGGAGGTCACTTTTCTAGTGAGACCACCGCAAGAGCAATCTTGATGGCAGGCATATGGTGGCCAATACTTTTTGCAGATGCTAAAGAATATGTTTGAAGGTATGATGCTTGTCAACAAGCAAAAATGCCAACACGAGTAGATAGCATGCCCTTAAGACCAATGATGGGGGCTAGAGCTTTCGCAAAATGGGGTATAGATTTTGTTGGACCAATACAGCCACCTGCTTATAGAACCCAAGCTCAATATGTCATTGTAGCTATGGACTATTTGACCAAATGGACCGATGCTAAAGCAACTCAAAAGAATGATGCCAGAACCACTGCTGCATTCTTATATGAGTATGTATTCATGAGATATGGATTGCTAATCGAGATTGTCAGTGATCGGGGAACTCATTTTCTCAATGAGGTAATAGAGTATTTGCTTAATGAGTTTATGGTCATCCATAACAAATCAGCTCCCTATCACCCACAAGCAAACGGACAAGCTGAGCATACGAATAAAATTCTTAGCTCGGTGCTGACTAAGGTGGTTAGTTCAGGAAGGACAGATTGGGAAATGAATCTCCATGCTGCTCTATGGGCTTATCAAGTTTCATTCAAAATGCTCTAAATGCTACACCCTTTAACCTTGTTTATGGTCTTGATGCCATACTTCCAATAGAATTTATATTGCCGACATTAAGGGTAGCACACAATCTTGAGTGGACTGGACATGAATTGTCAAAAAGACTCAAAGATTTGAAAAAGCTAAACAAGCAAAGGCTAACTGATGTAGCTCATATCTATGCACAAAAGCGGAAACAAAAACAATTTTTTGATTCCCACTTAATCACAAAAATCTTCAAGAAAGGGGACTTAGTTCTAATCTATTCCTTTAAGCAACACATTCCCAAGTTTAAGAAAAAGAGAAACGGACCATTTATCATTGAAGATGTATCTCCAAGTGGAAGTAAAGTTGTCCACCGTAGATGGTGAACCAATGGCTAATTGGATTAGTGGATGTCACTTACAGAAATACAATTTTCCACTGAACAATAAATTGCTAGAAAGAATGCATGCATCCAAACAAAGGAAGATCAAACAACAGCCGGTTATTAATGATGCCCAAGAGGAAGCTAGGCTTCGATTACTCAAGCGGAAAGCTGCTCTCAAGAATCAACAGATACCGATTCCCATCAACACTTCGGAAATAGATGATTGACAATGGGAATTACCTAAAGACACAATTTCAACAGATGATGATTGGTTAGACGGAATGGATATGTGCATCAAAGTACAGCTCAACAATCATAGCACCAATGCTTTGGTCGACACAGGAGCTAGAGTAAATGCAGTCAGTTATTCCACATACAAGAAGGCCACAAATCAAGCATTGACGGTAGGAATAGGGACAATCAAAGGATGCAACAAGAACCCAACCCCAACATTGGGAATAGTCAACTTGAACGTGATAGTACATGGATGTTCATGTCCTCATCAGTTTGTATGCTTGCCCGATGAACACATGAATGAGATAATGATTCTTGGAATTCACTAGATGCGTACATAAAAAGCAATACCAGAATGGGATACGAATCAGCTAAATCTATCACCTAAAGGAGGGAAACTCATTGTTCCAATTGCACCAAGCAAGGAGGAATGGAAAAGAAGCAATCAACAAAGCAAACCAAGAAGTAGTCAATCTTCTCCATCCCCTCGACAATCAAATGCTACATGTAGCATGCAAGGAGCAAAAAATTTTGGGTACCAAAGGCACAGCTTAAGGATAAACCGATTCAGATCTGGGTGCCTAAAACCTCATCGACAAAACAAAAGAAGGTTCCAAGGGTTAACACACAAAGACGAGCATCTAGGCTTATCTTCTCCACAAACCGCGAAACCAATCAAGCATCAGTTTACTTTTGCATCAGTTTTGCTTGGAAATTGTCAAATCATCTCACCTATCATGTGTACACACCTATTACATGCCAAAAAAATCAAGTATGAGCCAAATGACCACGCATTACTTGAAAATTGTCAAAAAACGCAAAGAAGTCTTTGGAAGCCAAAGTTTGGGTTATGGGTTATGGACCACATTTCTTGATCCAAATCACTTCATATCTCATAACCAAGGTCCATACAATGACTAGAATTAATTTGTACCAAAAAATGTCAATTTGGAAGAAAAGCAATAATTTGTGATTATTTACTTTCTGGTCAAAATTGGGGAATTTGGATATTTTGTCATCATATATCCAAAGTACATGATGTGTTAAGCCCACTAGCCAATTTTGAATCAATTTGGAGTTCAAATCTCAAATTTCCTTTATATCTACTATTTCAAAGACCTAAAGTCAAAATCTGGTACCATTTTCACCCTATGCATCCAAATGAGCCCATATTTCACTCAGAGCATGTATTTGGTATATACTTCAAGCCTATAAAGCCAAGTTTGCAAAAAGTTGAAAATTTTCCTTGGTTGTAAATAATCGCGATTATTTACTTTGGTTGCAAATTTTTGTTTTTACCATACAGTTTTGTCCCTTGCATGTTTTTATGCATCTTTGCTTGTTCAAAAATTGATTTGAGGCAAATTGGACCAAATTGTGAGCATTTCAGTCTAAAAGGACATTTTATAGAAAATTCTGACAAATCTGCTAACTTTGCACCCTATTCAATGAACAGGAGCCATGCAAGCAGCAAAGAGGGCCAAGAAGAAGCTAAACCAAAAAGAGAAACTACAAGAACTGCCCGCGTATCAACTAGACCCCGAGTCAGTCAAAGCAGCAAAGGCATCCTACCTCTCTAGAGAACAGCTGGAAGAGCACCACACTACAGTTTTCACTGGCAGGTTCCAAAGTGAAGAGGGGCATCAAGTGGAGTTGCAACTCCTGCCCAAAGAAGTCTATGATGTAGCTGCCAAACCAGAAACCAAAGAAGCTAACCGTAGGTTGGGGCTCAGGGATTTCTACGAACAAGAGCCTTGCGGAGTGGATTTTCAGAAGGCTTATGAGCTTCTATCCACCATCAAAGAAGACGGAGCCACACAGATATCCGACACCCAAGGGAATAAGGTCGAAGTAGTGATCACAAAAGAGATAGTGGCAGAGACAGTCAGACTGCCCACAGAAGGAATGACCATGCGAGCAAGAGACAGAAAAACCGCAGGCACATTTACCAAGGAGACAGCCGCGGCTACATTCGCAGACCTCATTCACAAACAAGTGGAAGAGCCAACCCGTTTGTACCACCAACACTTTCATTTTCTGGCAAAAAGGCCACCAAGGTACACTACACCAAATCACGTCGTGGCCACCACATTCACTCAGGTTCTCAAGTCAACAACAAGACAACCAGTGAACTATGCGCAGTATGTCTTGACAACCTTGAAGGGCACCAAGAAGGAAGGCAAAATCACGTACTTGGGTGCGCCAGAGGTCTTGACTAGAATAGCATATCATGCCATTGGCATGGCCGACAACCTACCTCTTGCCCCTGATCAGAACACATGGATATTGGTAGCACAACCCTCTCCAAGAGCTACAAGGTCAGGTAAAAGATCATATAAATCTGATGAAGAGTCAGCTGATGGCTCACCGGAAAGGCACAACAGCGAGAGCTCTGACAACGAAGAAAAGAGAGCTCGGAGAGAAGAGATGAAAAAGAAAATTGTGGCCACACACCAAGAAGAGCCAGCTCAAAAACAAGCGTGCTTTGAAAGAGCGAAACGGGGATACCAGCGCAGTAGGCAAGCACAAGGGAAGGACCCAGAAAAATGGGTACCTGCTAGACTTAAAGGCCCTTGAACGCAGCATTATACAAGAAAAGAGGTGGATGATCCAACAGATCGTTTAGAAAGAATGTACCAAGAGGTTTAAGCTCTAAAGCTGAAGGAGGCAGAAGAAGCTGCTAAGAAAGCCAAGGAGGCGAAAGACCAAAGGCAAGCCGAGGAAACGGCTAGCCAAGAGAAAAGTCATGGATCTCCCCGACCCACCTCACCGCCTACAGAACAACAAGACCATCCCATGCCTAGTCCACCACCATCACCTGCAGGCAAAGACACCAATGAAGAAGCAAAGCCTGAGAAAGACAAAGATTCTGAGTCCACCAAACCAACAGAATCTGAAAAAGAAGCTAACCAGCACGACAAACAAAAAGAAAAAGAGGCTGAGCCGGAACCGGAGAAGGCAGCTGAAGATACTCAAAAGCCAGAAGAGGAAAAGGCAAGTAGATATGACGAAGAGATTGATAAGGAAGCAGATGTAGAAAAAGTGTCTACCACTACACATGAGAAAGAAACTGAGCCAGAGAGGGAAGAAAGGCCGGCACCTAAAGAGACAGCAGGTCGGAGCCCACACCCTCTACTTCTACTCAACCAAAAACTGTCGAGGCATCAAAGCCTCGGGATACCCAAGAAGAAGACCGGCCATCTACCTCTACACAAGAACAACCAACAGTTACGATGCAGCAAGAAGCCATACATGAGGCTGCAGGCGCATCGCAGCTTGTAAGAGAGGAGGAGTGGCAGTCAAACGATGAGGTAATCGTCTAAGTCAATGAATATGCACAGCAGATGCAAGAAATGACGGAGAGACTCCGTTCAGCAGCATTAAACCGCAGCACCAAGGCCAAAGAACTTGAGATGGTGATCGACGCTCTCCAAGGAGAGTTAGAAGACAGGATGACTGTCATCACCGATCTTCAAAAGCAGGTGCAAGAGCTGAAGGCAAAATCGGAATAGCATCAGTTAGTCAAAGATAGGCAACAAAAAGAAATGGAGGAGTTAGGTGATCTACTCACCAAACTGTCCGATGCCTGCAAAGCAAAAGATGAGCAGCTGACAGAAGTTACAAATGAACTTCTTATGACATCTTATCAGCTCAAAAAATTCAGGTGCAATTAGATGTTGCCAATGCTTCTCTGCAGTACTCTGAATAGAGGATCAATGATCATGCCATTTTCTTACGGCAAATCAAAGAAAATCCAGCCGTGGCCTCAATCAAAGGAACTGACAAAGTCTATAAGGCACTTGAAAAGAAAAACAAAGACCTAGAATTAGAATTAAAGCTTGAACAATCACAGTGCAGAGACCTGGCATTGATGCGGGTGCAAAGAGAGGAGGAGCTCCTAAAGGAGATAGCAGAACTCAAACGGATAAATCAACTTCTCAGAGATGGAAAACCAGACACGTAGGAAGAGGCAGGCACTTCAGAGCCGCCACAAATAGACATACACTTGGTCTTGTTTGCTCAGTTTGAGACGCAGTCCACAGCAGAGCCGAGTGGTGATGAAGATTTTCAAGTTCACATCACAGATGCAGACATAGTGCCAATGGTCCAGCTGTCAAAAGCTGAAGAAGACGCACTGAAGGAGAAGATCACCTTAGAGGTGGATGAGCAGTGGAAAGACGCTATGGATTGGGAGTTGAGAGTTTTACACTCTGTCAACGTCACTCAACTCACTCCCAATCATATCAACGCTCAATGGCACCAACAATCCCTGCCGTACCCTCTCATCAAGGTAGAACTATTACATGTGAAGGAAAGGATGTACAAGGATATGCAAGAGGATGGCGCAGATAAAGACCACCCAAAGTGGAGGTTAAGCTAGCTAAACAAGAATCCGAGATACCTGATTCTGTTCACAAGAGCACCTGCAGCCCTACAAAGAGATCCAACATTCTGTCATGTACCCAAAGTAAGGACATGGCAAGCGCATGAAGCACTACAAAAGAAGAATCCAACTTGGCTTAACTTCCCTAGGCTGCCAACTCTAGAGAGAGGCCAAGCGACAGAGGAATACATGGTGAAAACCTTAACGGGCGTCATGTCTTTCTTCAAGAGTCTGTCCAATCTCTCCTGTGCCATGTTATATAAGATCTGCAGGATGCTGCTCACATGTACACAAGATTTTAATGAGCTTGAGCAAACAGGAGCCCCATGGCTATCATTCTTGGAAGGAAAGAAAGGCTTATGCTACAATCTGAGTAGGCAACCTTTAGAAGAAATCCTTTATGGATTCTATGCCAGATGTATGTTCTTGCCATGGAATAATATGTTGGCCTTTGAAGAAGCATTCTACACTGGATTCTTCACCTGGCAAACGAAGACATTTGCACTGGTGATCAACAACCTAACATCCAGGTTTGTAGGATACTCAGCAGTGGAATTGAAGAATAAAGTAACAATGCAATTTCTGCAAGTGCTCGACAAAGAACGAAGAATCAGATATCAGAAGGCACTGGATGCGATAAAAGACCGCCTCGCCAACCGTCAACCCGAAGACTATTTCAGCCCATAAAGTTGTGTCAAGGGACGACACAGGCGAGGAGGGGGGAATGTTAACAGCAAACTAACACGGACACCATTTTTTGAAGTTCTCTTTGTAAAACATTTATTATTTCGATAAATCGAGAATATTGTAACTGTTATTTTCTCGAATAAACTTTTAAATTAATGAGCCGGAGCTACAAGCTTCTAGATTGTATCAGCCAGTCATCACCCAGCTTTGGTAGGACTCCAGATTATTAGTTGTGACCACCCAAAAACCTTGGCAAAGGTATAAAAGCCAATTTTTGTAAGTTTTTTATATGTTTTTGGATAAGAAATACACAGTGTGAGCTAACGACGCTCACTTCTCTCCTTCTCGCTCTTCCTACTCCCTCTATGGTTGTCACATTGCGATTGTGTTTGTTGCATTGCAACCGCAGGTAAGAGCTCTATGCATTGACGTAAGCCATTCACGCTATTTCGTAGCATTTGGCGTCGCCGAGACCCGCGGCCTAATTTCATCATAACTAGGAATTTACACTTTTAAATATAAAACTAAGTATAAGCAGGCTATTGGGGCATCATTGCTAAGCATTTAGATACATTCTGGGTCAAAAACGACTAGGTCAAAAATCCATTGTTATTAATAATCGCGATTTTGAAACTTGACCTAAAGTGGGCTTTGAGACCATAAGCATGTGTGCTTAGGTCTTTTGAACTTGTCCTAGAAGTTTCATTACGTTTGGATGTCATTTGATGTTGTAACGGATGTGATTTGCTTGCCAATGAGCGATTGGCTTTTGGTGATTTCAGTCACTTGAGTGTAGCTTGAGTTAGATGTGAGTTGTTAGTTGTTTTCCGAGAGATTGACAACCTCTTGTAGCCTCTATGCACTAGTCGAGTCAGCTTCGTCCCATGGATTGAAAATTGCATCGTGGTTCTCACTAATACTGCAATAAGATAGGATGGTGAGGTTAGACATGCGTCCCACAGCTCTCCTCAGTCTAGTCTCTATACTGCTCTCCTCAATGAAAGCACAGGTCCACTGAAGACTACCCCAAGATAGGTCAATGCATTTGTATACTCCATTGTCTCCTTTGCATATGTAAATGTGGGTGTTGACCTCCTAACCGAGTATGTTGTGGTGTTAAACACAATAACCTTGGTTTTCTCTAGGTTAGCATACAATCCACTATCATGAGCACATATATACAAAGCCTCTAAGTGATGTTGCATCCCCTCCAAGGAGTAAGGCTCTCTTGGTACTCATCATGTCAATGGCCTTCTTTACCATCTCGACAGTAAAGAAAGCACACGTGTGTGGACATGGCTCTGGCGGATCCGGAAGAGGTGGCTTCCTCAAGACTCTGTAGAGAAATATGGCATACTGACCCCATACCTTCGTAGAAGTGATGACTGGTGAGAGAGAATGTCCATGGAAGAGTCTACATGCCTCTCCTAAATCCTGGCTGAAAAACAACTGTTATAAATCCTCCTCTAATCAAGATGGAAACACCCTCTTCTTTTGTCGCACTATACGCCAAGAAGCAATCTATGACATTCTATGTGATGACTCCTAGAAGTACCTCCCTCTGAATTCGGGATCTTGTCTCTCCACACTCCTCATCATCCCAGCTATTCAAGGGCATGCTCCCACAATGTCGTTAGTGCCCAGGCTCAATGTGTGGGTATGTCTCCGTTGCTACATCTTATAGTGTCTCTCTCAATATATAAGTGAGCTCCTCTAGAGGCCTCCCCATATCCTCTTTGCATAAGCGTCTGTATATACCATCTATGTAGGCAGAGAATCTTTGAAGTAAAATTGTATTAGGTATGTGCAGATGTATGTGTTAGTCAAGCTGTGCTCATCTTAATAAGATGGTAAGCATGAGAAGGGCATGATCTACTACTACCCCGATAGTCCTGGACCCGACTATGAAGTCATGAATAGAGGGTATAAAACTGGGTCGGGCCAAAACATAATCTATTGTGCTAGCCCCATGTCTATGAGGAAAATTAATGAGAGAGAGAGAGAGAGAGAGAGAGAGAGAGAGAGAGAGAGAGAGAGAGAGAGAGAGAGAGAGAGAGAGAGAGAGAGAGAGAGAGAGAGAGAGAGAGAGCGAGAAGACCTATGTAGTTTCCATAAAGGTATGATATGATCGATTAGGTGTACTACAATGATAAGGTAAGGGAATCAAGACAGTCCTTGATCTCTACCATTTTGATCAGAGTGGCCTTTAGAGTTGAAACATGGTCAACTGAGATCTCATGAGTTGTAAGTGCAAGGTGGTATTAGACTTGGAGGTACTCTTTGGTCTTCAAAAGTTGGCACATGAGATAGAAAAGAGGTGAAGATGTTCCAATGCAAGAATGTACAGGTGCAAACGCACAGAGAGAGAGAGAGAGAGATGGGGATTAGAAGAGATCAATGTCAAGGGGATATGAGGGGAGTATAAACCATCACTTATAGGTTTTCTTTCATGATTTATAGAAGTCTTGACAGTGGTATTCTATTTATAGAAATTCCCTCAATAGTGGAGAAGCTCGCAAAAAGGTTCATTTATCAAAAAATCTCACCGAAGGAAGCTCGCAAGAAAATCAAACCCAAAGAAAAGCGTTTACCCCCACTGCATGCACCAAAACTGCTCCTACTCTAAAGGAAAACAAATAGCAAAAAAGCTTTCACATTCAACGATTTTGACGGTACTAAAGATGTTAGGACGATCCTAGCATGGGTTAGTCAACTAGACGACTATTTTCATAACGAAGAATTCCCCGAGCATGACATGGTCAAGTGTGCACCAAATCACCTCACTGGGAGCGTTGCACTATGGTAGAGAATGCCACTAAATAGCACGGTAGAAGACCTTGCATGTGGCATGCATTCAATAAGTTGTTTCTGCCCCATTTCTTACCTACACAATACAAAGCTAAAGCACGCCGCTAGTGGGATTTAATTTGCCAAGGTACAAATGAAGATGTACAAGCTTACACTTATTGTTTTTGGAATTTTCTCATTCAGCTTCAAGCTATCGAACATGTCATCCACAAGAAATTAAAACGTAGTATGTATATGGGTTAGCATTGAAAATCGGTGCTGAAGTAGACATGTTTGAGCTAGATTCACTGTCAAAAGTCATTAATTTGGAACTCGATGTGGAGAAAAAGAAAGGTCGACCAACTAACACAAACCGTAACAAGAGAGTACTTTCCTCTCCAAACTTTGACAGGAACAAAAACCAGAGCCGTACTTTCTTCAATAGATGTAGATTTGACAACTCTGCTACATCCTCACAACCTCATTGCAACAACAACAACCACATGCAGTAGAGGGGCAACCAAAATACTTCCAACAATCAACATCCTAATCAAACTTCCAACAATAATAAAAAGGTGAAATGTCTTAAATGTTTTCAGGCACTATGCAGATAAGTGCACAAACACCCCTTCTAAGAGCAACATTCATTCCAATGGCCAACCTAATGGAGTCACATGCAACCACTATCAAAGGTCATTCACTGCCCAACAATGCACAAATTAACCTCATTGAAGATACTATTCCTGATGACAATAAAGTTGAAGTCAATTATGGTGAGGGCTATGATCCCAAGTATGATTCCAATGACAATCCTCCTGTATTCCAATATCTCCACACACTCTACTCAAAGTGAAAGGCACAGTTAAGGGTGAAGATATCACAATTCTCTTAGATGATGATAGTAGCAATGATTTCTTATATGCACGATTGGCACAACAATTCTCTTTCCCAACTTTCTTCACCTCACAAAGTAAAGATTGTTATTAACCCTCACGGACACCCTATCACCTTCGACGGATGCATATTATTTGTTTGATTGAGTCATGGACCGGGGTTGTCGGTCCAATAGGTGTGTAGGTGATCGCCGATGAGAGGTGCACCACTTATGTTATTTTTACAATAGTTTTGCAAGGACCGACCCCACTGTGAGCGCCCATGTGTGAATGGGTCAAACTCTTATAAAAAGTCCATTTGATCTAAAAATCCTCATTTTGGGAGGTGCAAGCTAAGAAGTGCTCTTGCTCCATCTTTGTCTCCTTCTCCTTCGTGTGCTCACGGGTGTGTGTGTGTGTGTGTGTGTGTGTGTGTGCGAGAGAGAGAGAGAGAGAGAGAGAGAGAGAGAGAGAGAGAGAGAGAGAGAGAGTGATCGAGCATTGCGGCGGCATTGGCGGCGGCCAGGCAGTTGAGCACAGAATCGACACTGACTCCTTCTTCTTCGCAGCACAAGATCCTTCATGATAGAAGCATTGAGCGGTGAGTGACACACAATTGTTTCTTTGAGCTTGCTAGGACTGTCTAGTTGTGTGCTTGCAGCCTTTCAAGGCTTGCACACAATGCACAGGCAAGTTCCTAGCCTTCCACACCTACGATAAAGCGCACATTTTTGGCATCATTGCCGGGGACTGCCTTGCACTAAGCTTGAGGAGCACTCAATGCTACCTCTGGAAGCCTTTCTTTCATCTGTTTACTGATTTTTGTTGAGTTGTGTGAGAACTGCTAAGTGGTTGTAATGTGCAGTTTTAGTTTTGGTCGTGTGTAGTTTGTTGTGTTAGACAGTGAGTGTGTAGTGTTAGTTAGTGTTGTTTAGCTATAGACAGAGCTGCCAGAGGTGCAGTAGTGTGCGCGCTTGAGACAGGCTCTATGCGTGAGCTCGGTGCCACGCAGTTGAACATTATTTGCAAAACACTTAAAAAACATTATCTAGTATACTAGTATACCAGTATACTTGTATACCAGTACCAGTAAACCAAATTTCTTTAAAAAAAACTTGCCACCAGTACCAGTATAACATTGAAATCTGAGACCAATACCAATATAACACTGAAATCTGAGACGAGTACCGATATACGAGCAAGTTTGTGAGTGCGGTTTGTCGTGTTAGATAGTGAGTGGCCAGTACCAGTATAGATCCAATATACCAGTACCATTATATTTGTATCCGTACCAGTAGTACTAGTAACAGTACTACGAGTACCATTATAACACTGAAATCTGAGACCAGTAGCAGTACTACCCATAGTATCAAGAAATGTACCATTAAAAAACGTCATCAGTACTAGTACTGTACCAATAACCCAGCTCGGAAGGAACCCTTTAAACTTACCGATACTACCAATATAACAGTACCAGTATAGTATAGTACCAATACTACATGTAGTACCAATACCAGTACAAGTCCATTACCAGTATAGCAGGTCCAGTATAGTTATGGCCAGCCATTACAACACTAAAAATCTGAGACGTACCAGTAGTATCAGTATCAGTACTACCCATAGTACCAATATCCGTAGTATCAATACCAGTACTACCATTATAGCTATACCAGTAGTATCAGTATAGGTCCAATATCTACCAGCTAAGAAGGAAAATAAAATTAATAAAACAAAAGGAAAAAAGTACTAGTACCAGTACAACTCGAAAATCTGAGACCAAGAAAAAAACAAAAAAAAACCCAAAAATGAGGGTAAATTTGCGTTGCAAACACCTAAAAAACTAGGTGAGCGCCCTTAATGGGCACTCACCAACACTTCTAGAGTGTTAAGGTCACATGTCCCCTACACTCTGGTCATGTGCTAGAGGACAAGCACATAGAGAGTATCTCTGTTTATGCGGGCACTCATTATTCCTCCACCTTCGGCTCTAGGCCCTCAATGGGAACCCAAGGTAGTACCATTCAGGACCCACATATTGCATCTAGTGACTCTTCCTCAGACTACGACGTCATGGAAGGTTACCCGATGCCTAATCCCAATAGGTCAAGCCAAGACATGCATGCCATGGGCCCACGGTCTGGGCCAAGCGTGCTTAGACGCTTGAAGGAGACTTTTAGTAGATCCAACCAACATAGACCCCATGAAGGGGGTGGGGAAGTAAATTCACCATTCATGACCACCATAGACCCCATGCTCTTGGAGAGTGTGCACGTGAATACTCCATTCATAGCACCCCCTGACTCTTCAAAGCTATTCCCCTCCGAGGTTATATTACCTGATGGTAGAAGCCTTGCCAAAGTACAAGAGGTTGAGCGATATATCATTGCAGCTAGGGAAAAGGAAATCGAGAGCCTACGCAAGGCAGAGGAAAGGAGAGAGTTAAAAGAGAAAGCCCCTATGTCAACATCCATGCTAGATGAGCAATCGAGTGCTCTTAAATTAGCAACCACTAAAGGTCGACCCATAGAGAGCCACATTGCATCTAGTTCAAAGGACACCCCTTACACCTCAATCCTAGATGGAGCGTTTCTAAATGAGAATTGGGAATATGAACTACAAACGGAGACACTAACCGACCTATACACAGGTCACACCTATCACGTGGGTTGGTTGGATGTCCTACAATCCACAATGGGTGCTACTAGCGTAGAGTATCAACAACAAAGAGTTTGTGATGTTATCCATACGGTTATTTAGCTGGAGAGGCAGAACAAAGGGATCCACATGCCTTCAACGGGTCTCATGAGATTCTTGGATACAGTGAAGGCTAAGCAACCAACTTTATTACAAATGGAGACTCCCTCGCTAAGTCCAATGGATCCTACATATGTTGTTTCACCAGGGGTCTCAGTATAATATGAGCCCATGAATGATAGCTTTACCTTTCCAAGTTTAGCTCATCTTTCTCTTGATCACACCAAGGCTACCATGCCTACCCCAATTATGGGCATGACAAAAAACACGCCATGGACCTCATCCGTTATTAAAGCACCACTACATGGTAGCTCAATGCTTGCAATAGTACCTATAAGTGTGTATCAATCATATACACCTATGGGTCCTCATGCTCATGTAGCTCCTACCCCTCCCATTGTTTCAACAACTTATGCTCCACAACCACAACATCCAAGCTCTTATCTCAATGGGACCATACCAGCTAGCATTAGCATGTCAAATCTGATGTCTGTTATGCCTAGGGCCACACATATGAACTTTGGCACACCACATGTCACAACATTCTACCCAACTTGGAACCCAAGGGCTGCATATACGCCAAACAAAATGCCAACCCCCATTCCACATGTAGTCCTGACAGCACCTGTCCCCACTATACCTGCTCACTTAGGTGACTTGGCAACATTTGCTTAAGCTATTGGTTGATCCATTCCTGAAAATATGCGTAATGAAGGAGTACAAGCGGAAGTGCAATGCGAGAGAGAGTGCGAGAAGAAGAGCACGACGAAATGGTGAACTAACTCTACTATAATGTGTAGAGCATAGTGAGTTCTTATTAGGTTTTTACAAAAGAATATGTGTACATACCTGGTGGCCCGCTCACTTACCTGGGCGACCACATTGGGATTTATACCCCAACAACCTCCCACTTAAAGTCCCATGTGGTACTTTAAGTGTGAGAGAAGCTACTATACAAGCTAATATACAAGAGATGTGAGAAGTGATGTACTACCCTACACCTAACTGCTTGCGAAAATGCGCAAAGCTCTCTGAGGGAAGTCCTTTTGTAAGTAGATCAGCAGGATTTTCTGTGGTGTGAACTTTGACAAGCTGAAGTTTCTTATCCTCGAGCATTTCCCTGATGACATGATACTTCACATCCACATGCTTTGTCTTTGAGTGATAAACTGGATTGCGAGCCAATTTTTTTAGCACTTTGACTATCACAATATAACACAGGAATCTCTTCTTTGATTCCCAAATCTGTTACTAGTCGATTAAGACAAATTGATTCTTTGCATGCCTCTGATGCTGCAGCATATTCAGCCTCTATAGTAGACTGAGTAACACAATCTTGTAATCTAGAACGCCATGATACTTCTCCACCAGCCAATGTAAAGACATACCTTGACGTAGGCCTTCGGTTGTCTAAGTCACCCGCATAATTTGAGTCTGTAAAACCCTTTACACTTAGCTCCTGACTCCCATAGCATATACGCATACTCTTTGTAGCTTCAGGTATCTCAATATTCCTTTCACTGCCTCCCAATGTTTTTTGCCTGGGTTTGACATGTATTGACTTACTACTCCCATTGCAAATGCAATGTCTGGGCAAGTAGCAATCATTGCATACATCAAACTACCCACTGCAGACGCACATGGAATCTTACCCATTTCAGCCTGTTCTTCCTCAGACACAAGACAATCTTGTTTGCTAAGTTTCACATATGGTGGCAATGGAACACTCAATGCCTTTCCCTTCTCCATATTGAAACGCTGCAAAACCTTGTCAATATACTCTGTTTGAGATAACCAAATCAACATCTTTGATCTGTCTCTCTCAATGCGCATACCAAGTATATGACTTGCCTCACCCATGTCTTTCATGTCAAACAATTTTGCCATCTTTGACTTCAAAGCTGAAATTTCTTCCAAGTGCTTGCCAGCAATTAACATGTCATCCACATACAAAATAAGGATCATCCAACTGCCATCCTTAGCCTTCTTTGTATATAGACAGTGATCAAACTCACTACGTTTGTAGCCTTGAGAAAGCATAAACTTGTGGAACTTATGGTACCATGCCCTTGGTGATTGTTTTAAGCCATAAAGACTCTTTAACAATTGGCATACCAAATCTTCCTTGCCTTTATCAACAAACCCTTCTGGCTACTACATGTAAATTTCCACATCTAAATCACCATGCAAGAACGTTGTCTTGACATCCATTTGGTGCAACACCAAATCTAATATGGCAATCAATGCAAGAAAGCATCTCAATGTAGTCATCTTGACCATCGGAGAGAAGACTTCATCAAAGTCAATGCCTTGTTCTTGCTTAAAGCCCTTGGCAACAAGCCTTGCTTTGTACTTTGGCTGACTATCATGAGCGGTGATCTTATACCTGTAAACCCATTTACAAGGTAGAGCCTTTTTGCCCTGTGGTAATTTAACTAGCTTCCATGTCTGGTTTTTATGAAGAGCTGTCATCTCTGACTGCATGGCCAATTGCCAATTCTCGGAGTCCTTCATTTGCACTGCTTCCTTGTAACATGAAGGCTCATTGCAATCATTCAGCATGACATAGTTCATAGATGAAACAAACCGATCAGGAGGTCACGTGATACGTCCAGATCTACGCAAAATAGGTGGCTCAGGCTCAGCCACAACCTGCGGTTCCAATATATCCTGTCCTTGATCCTCTTGAGCCCTGACATTTTGTCTTGCACGTGCAGGTCCATCTTCTTGGAAGACAACTCTTCTAATCTCCTCAACCCTCTCTCGTTTAGAATGATATTTGGATTCATTAAAGTGAACATCATTGCTGCGGATAACCTTTCTGGATTCGGGATCCCAAAGTCTGTACACCATCTCACCAGAATTACCATAGCCAAGAAAGATGCACTTTCTACTCTTTGGCTCAAGTTTGTTCCTCAATTCCTTTAGAACGTGAGTATATGCCTCACAGCCAAAGACTCTGAGATGCTTGTATGAGGGCATTTTGACTGACCATACCATCTCTGGCACTGAATCGTTCTGCAAAACCTTGCTAGGAGATCTATTTATAAGATGAACAACTGTTGATACAGCTTCAGCCCAAAACCCATTTGGCACCTGTGCATTAGACACATACTTCTAACCTTCTCTTGTATGGTCCTATTCATCCTCTCAGCAACACCATTTTGAGGAGGATTGTAAGGAGCAGTAAGTTCATGTTTTATACCTTTTGACTCACAAAAGTCCTGAAATGCCTTTGAAACATACTCTCCACCATTGTCAGTGCGTAAGCATTTAAGCTTCTTGCCACTCTGATTCTCCACAAGTGTCACAAACGTTTTGAAAACACTAAACGCTTCATCCTTGTGATTGAGAAAGTAAACCCATACTTTCCTCGAGTAATCATCTATAAATGTCATAAAGTAAGAAGCTCCCCCAAGAGATAGGTTAGGCATAGGTCCACACAAATCACTATGAACAAGTGCCAACTGTGTATCTCTTCTACTGCTTCTATGCTTATGTGGATGCTGTGTTTGCTTACCATACAGACAATGTTCACAGAATTCAAAATCATTAAATGAAAAGCCAGGAAAATAACCAGAACAAGACAATATTTCTATTCCCTTCTTGGACATATGTCCTAACCGGCTATGCCATAAAGAAACGTTCGGCTTCTCGGTTACATTGATTACATTTTTAGAGACATTTGATACATAAATCATAAAAAAGTCCTCCAGACTTTACTCCATGTGCTACTGTCATAGAACCCTTGGATATCTTCCACATGTTCTGTCCAAAAGTGGTGATGTAGCCAGCATCATCAAGTAAACCTGTGTTGATCAAGCTCTTTGTAATTGCAGGAACATGTCTCACATTCTTCAGTGTGAAAGAAGAGCCATTATGAAACTTCAATTGAACATCTCCAACACCTAAGATCTCCCATGTCTTCCCATTGCCTAGCCGAGCATGATCTTTAGTGGTCACATAAGAGGTAAACCACTCCTTGTTTGGAGACACATGAAGTGATGCCCCTTAGTCTATAATCCATTCACTCAGTGCATTTCCATCAGATGCTGTAAGAAGAGCTGAGTCCATTGTATTCTTCAAGAAGTAGATGTCTCCTGACACTAGACTGTCATCCTCTGAAACAGTGTTTGTCACATTTATTTCTTGAATCTTCACTGAGGACTTGTTCTTCTCACCATGGTCTTCAGCTTTCTCTTTGCCTTTTTCTACTTTCCATTCTCTGTAGTCTCTTTTCATGTGACCCTTCTTGCCACACTGGTAGCATTCCATGTCACTCTTGCCTTTAGCACTGCGGGACTTGCTACGAGACTAATTCCTCTTTCCACCTTTGTACTTTTCTTTGGTCCTTCCCCTGACAACTAAGGCTGTTCCTTTGCCTTTGTCCATTGTCTTTCTATTGGTTTCTTCAGTAAGCAGACTGCCTTCTACACCTGCTATGGTCAAACCATTTGGAGGTGCAAAATTACTCAAAGCTGTGTGAAAAGTGTCCCAACTTTCCGGTAATGTGATCAACAGGAACATAGCTCTAACAGGTTCATCAAACTTGACACCTTGAGCTGACAACTGACGGTAGATGGTGTTGAATTCATTCAAATGATTGGACATAGGTGTCCCTTCTTTCATCTTCAAGTCACCAAGCTTCTTAAGCCAGTATACCTGTGAAGCTGCACTCTGCTTCTCATAAAGATCACTCAACTTTGTCCATGCTTCATAAGCCGACATCTCGCCTGCTACCTTGAAGTAAACGCTTTCTGCCAAAGTCGGCATAATGGTAGAAAGTGCCAATTCATCCATTTCTCTCCATTCCTCTTCATCCATATCTTCTGGTTTTATCCCTTTGAGCTTTATAGGTTTTATCTGCTTCTTTTGTACCAACACGTGCCAAATCTACTTCTTCCACAATGGGAAATTGGTTCCATCCAGCTTCTTGATATTGTAAAGAGCAGTGTCCTGTGATCCAACCATAGCTACACTTCACAGTAGTTTACTTTCCTGGGAAAAATTCAGCAGAGTTTCCCCTGTAAACTGACCTCTGAACCAATATCAACCTGTCAAATGAACCAAGAAAGCTTCAGATTCTACAGAAATTCTACAGATTCTTCAAATTCTACAGAAATTTTGGCAGAGTCTCCTTTGTAAAATGGCTCTAGTGTACTCAAAAAAACACACCAAAAACAGCTCAAAAACACTGTCTCTCTAACACTCCAAGCTGCGGGTAAACCTGTCCTGCACCTGTATTGTCTCTCATTGTCCTGTCATTGTCCTGTAAGCATAGACTGCGACAATGCCTCAACGGCAGTAAAGCAAAGATGCAATCCCAACTGTCTAACTCACAGTCAATACATCCTAGCTGCCTATCTAAGGGTGCTCGAGGGATCGCTCCAAGACCTGTATCACCGAAAGGATCTCAACATTCGAGAATCCCCCAGCTCAATAAAACCTCACTCGACCCTCAACAAAGGCTCCAGTAAATCTGACAATACATAGACTTCCCACAAAGTCATACATCCACAAATTTCCCACTATATGATGTAACCGCTGCGGCGGTTGTTTGTTGCGTGACTCACAGCCAACAAACCCTCAACAGACATACATCATCTCTGACAATACATCCCATGTGGAAGTACCTGCAATGTCAGGATGAAATCTGGAATATCAAGCAGCAAACACAAGCTACCTGATGAACTAGGGGATGTCGCCTACAGTCTATGTGTAGATGCGCCCGTGTCGTATGTGACACGCCTCCAAGAACTGTGAGCCGTCCTTCGATGTGTAGACAGCCACAAATCAACACTCTGGGAGTGCCGATATCCTCAGCACCTGCAGTCATAGGCCGAGACCCCAAATTTACAGAGTCGGATATGCACCCGCCGAGACCACGTAGTCGAAAATGGCATGCGCAAAGCTTTGTCGAAGCCGAACGGTGGCTAAGATGACCTCAGAATGAAATTCTGAGAACACAGGATTTGCGGCCGTGTCTTCGCCTGTCGAATCTCACTCCAATCTGATCAGGTGACTCTAGCTACCCACAAATGCTTCCTGGAGCCTCGATCTGAGCTCTGATACCAGTTGAAGGAGTACGAGCGGAAGTGCCACGCGAGAGAGAGTGCGAGAAGAAGAGCACGACGATATGGTGAACTCGCTCTACTGTAATGTGTAGAGCATAGTGAGTTCTTATTAGGTTTTTACAAAAGAATATGTGTACATACCTGGCGGCCCGCCCACTTACCTGGGCGATCACATTGGGCTTTATACCCCAACACGTAACACGCTTGATAGAGAGCCTAGAAGTAAGGAAGTACAAATAGCCTAGCTCACACCAAAATTTAGTGGAGACAGGGATGTGAGAAATCATATCGAAGTATTTGAACAAATATGCAATTCCCTGAAGAAGAAAACACGAAGGAAGAGATTGCAAAAAGCAGCAAATTCAGGCTCGAGTTCAAAGACCAACATAGGGACTGGTGACGACCCCGTATATATAAACGATGCTGAAGAGGATTTTGATTCAGGTGAAACCATGGAGATTAAAACGACCACTAGGAAAGAAAAGAACAAGAAAGACAGTCATGAGCCACAATGGCCAGGACCCAAGAAGAAGATAGAAACTTACCCAACCTTACAGAGGAGATCGAGCGAGTCCAATAATTAAGGAGGTAGGTAGAAGATACCCAAAGAGATCTAGAGCCAGCACCTTGGTAGATCCAGATTACTGACACAGTGTTTCTTACGCAAAACCAACCTCACAAAGTCCATAGACCACTAGTCATACCTAGTGTTATCCAAGAAGTAAGTGACTTTAAGTCATGGGAAAGTGGACGTACTCCCTTCTTCTTGGTGAGAATGTTTGTAGAGGGATTACTTGACCCTATCAAAGAAATGGAGATCCCATCTTCCCCACATCAAGAGACTGAAGCCCAAAAGGTGCCGTTAAATATTGCCAAATTGATGGATTTCATGGCTTCAAAAGTTAGAACCACCATCATGTCCAAACTATATGGAGACCCCAAGCTATTCTTAGCTCTTCGATCTTTCCTCAATGGAGAACTGAAAGTCGGGCTACCACAATTTGCACAGATGGATGGATCTAGGGTCCATAGTGTATTTCTTTTGGACCCGACCTTGAAATATTACTCAAGTTTTTGGTGAGAAAATGAATCTAAATTTATAAATTTGGCGAGCAAAATATTTTAAAATTAAATTTATCATGTTTTCAACAAAAAATTTAATTTAGACCTTAATTGTCTTTTTTTTCAATACACATGTAAGGATAAAAGGAACATATCTTACAACTTTTTATATAATAGAAAGAAGTGATTTAAGTAGTGCCACCTAGACTTTTCGATTAAGTATCAATGTCATAACACACCTTATATGTACTAGGGTTTTGCTAGGAGACAACATCTTGTTGAGTAGGGTAAGGTCTTTGAAATCTAGATGAAAACTAAATGAGGAAGTGTGAAGATCTCAGACCTCCTACATAAAATCTAGTCAATAAAATCTACTTGGCCCTCAATCTCCCCTACCATCAAGTTCTTCAATGGGCATATCTTTGGTGGCTAGCTACCCCAAAATACAAAACCTTACAGCAAAGTCTGGCGAAAAACATCTTAAGATCTTTAAATGAGAGCCAAAAAAAAATACATTGGCTAGGGAGATGCCAATGGAGGAGGAACAGTTAGATCCACAACCCAACCTAGATGAGAACTCTATTGTTGAAATACCTGTTAACAAGTTGGGACAATACTTTGAAGGAGATGAATCCAATGCAACCATACCAATCACTACCAAGGGATTAACTGTGAAGGGAATCCTTGATGGTGGCACTGGGGTTAGCATTGTGACTAAAAATTACTAGAAAACTATGGGAAGACCTCACCTACAAACATAGTGGTAAAGATGGCCAATGGGACTATTGTTAGACCTATTGGGATGCTAGAAGATCTCAAGATCAAGGTCTTTGGACACAAAATAAGGAATACCTTCATTGTTATGGATTTCTCCAAGCACACTATGTCATCTGAGATGATCTTAGGATGTCCTTTCATGAGGGAAGCAAAAATGGTGCATGACTACTATAAAACCCATGTCTACTTGCAGTTCCAAGACTCTGTCATTCAAGTGGATCTTGTAACTGGTTGGGAAGATCCTCTAGGAAACAGATTTATAATTGATCATAGATCTGACACCACAATTCACTCAGCCCCATTGCAGTATTGTTACACGTGTAAAATGGACAGTGATCTTGGGGAAGATTCTCCTTATATGGATATTCTACCTGGGATGACTGAGTCTCACAATGTGGATTTGGTCCACCTAGTAGCAACCATTGACACTTGGGGAAATAGGGGGACGACATGGGTAACACCTAAGGGGGATGAAATACCATAACTCATAGCCTTAAATATGATAGGAGCAATGCATGTAGATTATGATGACCTACTAGATGAAGGCTTGACTGACATTGAAACCAGTAGCGTCTCATAAGACTATAGCCCACACGTTTCGGAGTCAGAATCATCAATTGAAATTGACTCTAAAGACGAAGAATCTGAGCTAAATCTTGGTGCAAATATGGGAACAAACCATTCAAGGCCCACTTGTACCCGAGATGACAATCTGTCTGGGAGGAGAGAAGACACGAGTAACATTTCATCTAGTGACTCTTCACTAGAGATTGGCCGTAATTGAAAATTAGAAAAGAAGAGTAAGAGATATAAGAGGCGACGATATCGAGCAAATGTGTGTGCTAGAATAAATGAAAATATATCTATCGCAGAATGGCTTAATTATATAGGGGCACGTGATGCTCATCGGAAGTTGGTAGATAATTGGGGTAAATACCTTCAATGTGCTATGTGGTGTAGTCCACAACCCAATGACATCGCACAATTAGAGGCTATAGAGAAGCCAAAGTTGAGTCGTACTGTAAGGAGACGACAAAATCGAGAGTTAGCTCAACAAGAAAAGGAAGAGGATGAGAAATCATAGTCCATAAAACAACAGACCCCACAGACTTACACCCTGGACATGAACATTTCAAATCCTACACCACAGAGGAACATAAGGTTTTGTATACAAAGGCACAGATGACACCTATCAATGGAAGCAACGGGGTCTATGATGGTCCAGTGATAGTTAAGGAAATAGAGTTAGCACACCCTGGTGAGGAGTCCAAACCTGTTTTCATTGCCCAAGATCTGACAGAGACTGAGGAGTATGTACTTAAAGAACTTCTCAAGAAATTCAAGGATATATTTGCTTGGACATATCATGATATGAAAGGTGTTCCACCTTTCGTGGTGCAACACACGATTCCCATGAATAGCATGGCTAAACCAGTCCAGCAGCGACCCTACCCAATGAATCCTAAGTATGCGAAGATTGTTCAAGAAGAGATTGAAAAGCTTGTCAAATGCGGATTTGTATACCATATTGAGCACTCAAAATGGGTGTTCCAATATTTATTGTGCCGAAAAAGAATAGGAAACTTAGAGTGTGCGTGGATCTCAAGAAGTTCAATGCCGCCACTAAGAGGGACCATTACCCCTTTCCATATTCAAAACATGTGCTTGAAAGAGTTGCAAGAAAGGAAGCATATAGCTTTTTAGATGGGTACTCTGGCTACAATCAAATCACAATTGTGCTAGAGGACCAAGCTAATATGGCTTTTATAACCAAATTTGGAGCGTTCACATTTTGTGTTTTTGGTCCTGCTACATTCCAAAGATTAATAAACACTGCTTTTAGAGAATATTTGAGGAAGTTTTGTGAAACTTTCTTAGATGACCCTTGTGTTTATTCCTCTTGGAGAGAACATCTAACGTGTAAATGAAAAGTGTTTGAGAAGTGTAGATTGTATTTCATCTCCTTAAACCCTTTCAAATATCAATGTTGGGTTAAACATGGAGTCATTTTAGGGCATATAGTGTCCAAAATTGAGATTTCCACAGATGAGAGAAAAATTAAGGCCATTCCTGATTTGCCACCACCTACAAACTATAAAGGAGTTCAAAGGTTCATGGGCCATGTTGGTTATTACAGGCGGTTTATTTTAAAATTTTCCGAGATAGCTCGTCCTTTGTACAAGCTTCTTATTGAGTTCCACTGGACCGCAGAGTGTGACCATGCTTATGAGTCGTTGAAAAAGACCTTGACAAGCCCTCCCATTCTATGAGTGCCTGATTGGAATGTAATTTTCCATGTGTATATTGATGCATCGAACTTTGCTATTGGGTGTGTTTTAGCTCAACCAGGAGAACATAAATTGGACTACCCCATTAGCTTTGCAAGTTGTCAATTAAATGATGCTGAGAGGAACCACACCACTACAAAGCAAGAAGGTTTAGCTATGATTTATGCAGTAAAGAAATTTCACTACTACCTTCTTTCCAACAAATTTGTTTTCTATGTTGATCATCAAGCATTGTTGTATTTAGTAAATAAACCTTGTTCCACGAGAAGAATTACAGGATGGTTGTTAATTCTTCTTGAGTTTGATTTTACCATTGTGGTGAGACCCAATAAAAGACATGTCATGGTGAATCATTTGTCTTGCATACCCAATGGTGAAGCCCCTACTAGAATCAATGATGAATTTCCCTATACTTCCATGTTCCTAGTAGAGACCATGCCTGAATGGAGTGAGAAGATTATGAACTTTCTAGTTAATGGTTTTCCACCCCAAGGAGTTTCATAAGGATATATCTCAAAAACTATTAAAAGAATGTGAACCTTATTCTCTAATTGCAAGAACTCTCTACAAGCTAGGGAAGAACGATACTCTTAGACTTTGTGCTCATGAGGATGAGTATTTATACATACTGCAAGAAGCCCACATGGGTATAGCCGGAGGAAATTTCTCAAGGGTTAGAAAGGTGTTGCAATCAAGCTATTGGTGGCCTACCTTATTCAAGGATGCATCATTTTTTTCAAAAGGGTGTGACGAATGCCAACGTTACAAAATCACACAACGAAAGGATAAGATGCCCTTATATCCTGTTAAAATGACTCAACCATTTGAAAAATGGGGTTTAGACTTTATAGGCCCAATTAGTCAGGCAGCCCGTAACACTCAATCTCGATATATTATTGTTGGCATTGACTATGTGACAAAGTGGGTGAAAGCCAGGGTGACACGCAAGGCTAATGCAAGGTCAATTGCCAAGTTTCTCTTTGAGAACATTATTACAAGATTTGGTTGTCTTTTTGAGATTGTGAGTGACAATGATACTCATTTTATAAATGGAGTGATAAACGAACTCACAATAAACTTCATGATAGCTCACCATAATTCTACACTGTATTACCCACAAGCAAATGACCAAAAGCTAAGAGCACTAACAAGACCTTAATTTCTATCTTGACCAAAACAGTGGAAGCTCATCGCACAGATTGGGATTTGAAGCTGACATGAACTCTATGGGCTTACCGTACTTCTTTCAAAGTGGCTATTAATTATACACCATTCAAAATGGTATATGGCCAAGAAGCAGTTATGCCATGGAAGTTTGTAATTCCTAGTCTATGGGTAGCTTCACAAGAAGGTTAGGAAGGTAACCCTTTAGTTGAGTGTTTATAAATCCTTGAGAGGTTAGATGAAGAAAGGCAATTGGCTATGCAAAATGCACTTGTGGAGAAGATAGAAGAAAGAAATGGTTCGACCGTCATCTAAAGAACAAAAATATCAATGTTGGTGAAAAAGTCCTTATGTATGGAGTGAGAAACAAGAAGAAAAAGTTAAAATATGTCGAAAAAGGACCATATAGAGTATGCATAATCACCCCACAAGGTACCATTCGTGTGGAGACTCTTGATGGAGTTGAAACCATTGGATTCCTCAATGGGAGAAAATTTAAAAGATATTATAATCCTTTAAGCCAAGAGGAGCTACGTGCCATCCATCAAAAAAAGGCATCCAAGGCACAAGCAAAGTTAAAAAAGATACAAGCTCAATTTACGGCTAAGGAGCGACAACAACGTATACGGCGCCAACGAGAGGCCAACCTTGGAGTCACACATGCATTTCACGTTGAAACAGAGGATGATTGGTTGGACTTTGACACACCTCTACGAAGCCCTATTGAGTTCAATAGCACCTATCGGAAAGTGCGATATAACGCCTTATTGGACAGGGTGCTAAATATAATTTGTTGTCATATGGGATGTGGTGTCAGGTAGGAAAGCCATCTCTATTTGAGATTACTATGCAAGTCAAGGGTGTCAACAAGAAAAAAACTACGGTTTTGGAATATGGCACACTTCTGTTAGTTATGACAACAGGGTTGTAGCTCAAGACTATTTGGTGATGCCTGCTAGAACTATGGAAGGAAATATAAACCTAGGACATGCACAGATGAAGCCACCAAATGGACTATTGATTGGGGGACTAGGAGTGTCACAATCAGAAACCAACTATTAGCCCTGCCACTCAAGCCATAATTCCTAAGATATTACCTCCTGAAGATATAAACCCCAAAATAGTGCATGTCCAAGAGGTTGAACCATATGTCCCTATAGCCCAACTCTTTAGAGCTTCAACTTCTATAGTTGAAACAAAACTTGAGACACACAAGACCAATCCTATTATAACGAGTAAAACATACAAATGGGTCCCTAAAGCTTCTTTAGCAACATTTTTTTATTCTACAAAACAGAAGCCTTGTAAGAAACTCCCCACTCGCTCCCAACAATGTAAGAAAATGTTGCATTGATCCCTAAACAACTATTGCAAGCCCAAGGCTACTATCAAGGAAATGATCAAATCTGGGTGCCAAAACATAAAATTTTGTTCTTATGTCACCAGACCCATGTGAGTCAAATCTTAACGATAAAGTCGATTGAAGATCGTGGCAAGGGAAAGGTCACAGAACACTATACACCGGATCCGGAGCTAGTATGGGTACCCAAGCAAGAAAGGTTTGTTTCACTCAACTCAAAAATAGAAAAAACAAATGAAGCTTCTTAGCACTTCATGTAGTTCATATACAGAAATAGAAGCTTTGACACAACCTCCACCTACCATTGTACATATCCATACAAACAAAAAAGAATTTGCACCTCCCGTTGTAAGTTCACCACCTACAACAACGTTGCAAATAAAATCATGGGAGAGTATCTTACCGCCCTTGCAACTAGATGAAATGCCTAGGGGGGTCAACAATTATTGGTCAAAGTCTTCACCCATGACAACTTGGAACAATTGGTTTCAAAAGGTGACGACGTCGTTCCAAAAGGTATGATCTACCCAAGGAAGGGGGGAGTGTTTGCTGACATCCCTCATTCACGTGCTCCCCTCTTAACCTTCCTCCCTGACCTCTCAATCTTCCAATATTAGGAATGTATATATATATCTCTATACTCAAGAAAACAAAAATTAAAAAAGTGAATGATCAAGAGCCACCAAACAAAAATCTGGAAACCTACAAGTCTAGTACATGACCCAAAATCATGAAAACACATTATGCACAAGAAAACGACCTTTTGACATGACTCTTATAATATTTCCACACTAACCATCATCTATCTGTGCGTACAAATATGGCTAGTATGCTAGAGTCATCCGCTCCTACCTTGGGTGAGAGGTACCCTCTTTACTTTTCACAAGTGTTTCACATAGTCTACCCAATGCTTGCATGTGAATGGAATTTGGTAGATACTCTAGCCTGTGAGAGGAATTCAAAAAGTTAGAATGGTTGATATGTCTCTTGACCACGACTGATCCATACTTAGTAGATAACATCTCTCCAATTGCACAAGCCTACCCTCTTGACCAAGATGACTATAGACGTCTAGTGACCTTTTTAGTGAACATTTGTGCCTCTAATGATGAGGAAGAGTTACATGATTACACAGATGGCAAGTATGGTCTCACAGATTATGACTTTGTTTTTCTATCAGGAAGGGGGGCATGTTAACCCTCATGGACACCCTATCACCTTTGATGGACACATATTATTTATTTGATTGAGTCATGGACCGGGCTTGTCAGTCCAATAGGTGTGTAGGTGATTGTCGATGAGAGGTGCACCACTTATCTTATTTTTACAGTAGTTTTGCAACGATCGGCCACTGTGGGCACCCATATGTGAATGGGTCAAACTCTTATAAAAGGTCCATTTGACCTAAAAATTCTAATTTTGGGAGGTGCAAGCTAAGAAGTGCTCTTGATCCATCTCTATCTCCTTCTCCTTCGTGTCCTCATGGGTGTGTGTGTGTGTGTGTGTGTGTGTGTGTGTGTGTGTGTGTGTGTGTGTGTGTGTGTGTGTGTGTGTGTGTGAGAGAGAGAGAGAGAGAGAGAGAGAGAAAGAATGGGTCAAACTCTTATAAAAGGTCCATTTGATTTAAAAATTCTAATTTTGGGAGGTGCAAGCTAAGAAGTGGTCTTGCTCCATCTCTATCACCTTATCCTTCGTGTGCTCATGGGTGTGTGTGTGTGTGTGTGTGTGTGTGTGTGTGTGTGTGTGTGTGTGTGTGTGTGTGTGTGTGTGTGTGTGTGTGTGTGTGTGTGTGTGCGCGCGCTTGAGAGAGAGAGAGAGAGAGAGAGAGAGAGAGAGAGAGAGAGAGGTGTGTGTGTGTGTGTGTGTGTGTGTGTGTGATCGAGCATTGAGGCGGCATCAGCGATGGCAAAGCGGTTGAGCGCGGCATCGACGATGACTCCTTCTTCTTCGTAGCATAGGATCCTTCATGAGGGAAGCATTGAGCGGTGAGTGACACACCATTGTTTCTTTGAGCTTGCTACAACTGTCTAGTTGTGTACTTGCAACCTTTCGAGGCTCGCACACAGTGCACAGGCAAGTTCCCAGCCTTCAACACGTGCGGTAAAATGCACAACTGTCATTAATAATCAACGTTTCAACTGTAAAACTCCAATCACTGTTGAAGTTTGCATTGGTGAATTTTCCCATACACGTACATTTCTAGTCGCACCATTGCATGGTATTGATATGATTTTGGAGATGCCTTTTTTGTCATGAATTCAACCCATCAATCAATTACAAAACACACACTTTGAATCTCACCCATGAAAACAAAAACACTCCATCCAAGCAATCGTGGAATATAAAAAATTTCCACTACTTTTTCACACTCAAGCCAAACGAGCAATTCCAAAGCAAGAAAAAACATATCTAGTGCTTGTAAATCAACTCTCTACTTAAACTAAAACTCCTTAATACTCTTCACATGATGATTTTCTCTCACATTTTAAACATTGTTTCCTGCATGATTTTTGCATCCTAGAATACCACCATCGCCCCTTGAAGACCATAAAATTTGATATTATCGTATGATGAACCAAATTTTCATTGACCATCAAGACTTTTTCAATGTATTTTTTGTTATGTTCAATACATCTGAGCAAGAACATAAGGAGCATTTAACACGTCTTTGAACTTCTCTCACAAAATCATCTATACCTGAATCCCAAAAAGAGCTCATTTTTTCAATTTGAAATTGAGTATTTGGGACTTGATGTATCAAGAAAGGGAATACATGTAGACCCCAAGAAAATTGAAGCTATTCAATCATGGCCTAGACCCAAAAACCTACATGAGCTACGTTCTTTCATTGATCTATGAAATTATTGCAGGAAGTTTGTTCATAATTTTGCTTAGAAATCTCATTATTTGACTCTTGCTAAAGAAAAACTCTTCATATGTATGCACTCACTTACAAGAAAGCTCATTTATTGCACTCAAGAATGCTTTGACTAATGCACTTGTGTTACAATTGCCTGATTTTTAATGACCATTCTTTGTTGTAGTCATTGATGCTAGTGAAAAAGCTATCGGTGCAGTTCTTATGTAAGATAACCATCCACTTGCATTTGAAAGTCATAAAGTTAAACCCTCTGAATCTGAGTTTGGTACATATGACAAAGAATTGATTGATGTACTGCATGGTTTGAAAATTTGAAAACATTATTTGATGGGTACTGACTTGATAATTAAAATGTAAACAAAGTATCAAGTATTTAATATCTCAACCCCTACTAGATGATTGATATATTAAGTGCGCTTCTTTTATTCAAAGTTTTCAGCCCAAAATTCAATACCAACCTGACAAATGTTGTGGCTAATTTTTTGAGTTGAAGATCCTCTCTTATTAATTTATCAATTATTATGGGTACTTCATTTGATTCTATGCATGATACTTATGCATAAGATGATGATTTCAAAACCACATGGGGTCATATGCTTGATAATTATGTGCACACATTTCTCGAATATACTATACAAGAAATATATGATGTGCTTTAATAGTATTTTTTATTGGTATAAAATGCGCTTGCTTGCTAAACCGGTCTACATTTGTCTTTATTCCCATATTCCCATATATAGACTTGGGTAATCCAAATATGAAATCCATGGGTATACTTTCCCAAGGGGAATCAAGTATAGGCAATGGTTGAAGCAAGCTAGGCTACTTCCCTCTATCATACTTTGTCTTTTGATATACAATGCATTTAGCAACATAATCCGATATGTATGCCTTCATTGTTGGCCAATAAAAGTACATCTCTACTCCCTTGAGAGTAGCTCAAATCCCTCTATGTCCTGCACAAGGTAGAACATGAGATTCGTACATAAACTTTTCATGTAGATTATACGTGACACATAGCCTATTGCCATAGAGAAGATAACCATCTTGCAGATTGTATAGTTCCTCTTCTGTCCCATAGCAATATCTGACATTATATATTTGAAGCCTCGATATGTAGTGTACTCATCTATCGTAGAGGATAGATCTTGTGAGTAGCTATTGATACATTCACCCTTGGACTTTGTGAAAGCGCATCGGCCACTTGGTTGTGCTTACTAGCTATGTGAGCAATATGAAAATTAAACTATGAGAGAGTATTTGCCCACCTCATTTGTTTATCACTCAATTTAGTTTCCATCATAAATCATTTAAGACTTTGATGGTCTGTGCGCAAAACAAATGGAGTGCTTAGGAGATAATGCTTCCAAGCATATAGGGAATGTAAGATAGCTAAAATCTCTTTTTCATATATGCCTAGATTCTTTTCTTGTTCATCCAATCTCCTACTTTTGTATGCTATGGCATGCCCTTGAAGCAAAATGGCTCCAAGGCATTGTCCACAAGCATCACACTGGACCTCAAAAGGCTTTGAAAGGTCTGGTAATATTAGCACGGGTTGAGAGGTAAGCTTTGTCTTGAATTTTCAAAAGCTCGTTCTCTTTTGTAGTCCATAGAAATTGAATATTCTTCTTAGTCAAATCTTACACTGGGCTTGCTATGAGTGAGAATTTTTCTATGAAACGTCTATAGTATGCACACATTCCTATAAAGCTTCTTCTTCGTGTAGTTTCTTTGGTATAGGCCGTTCTTTTATGACCTTCAACTTTGCAGGGTCTATTTGGATCCCTTCTTGAGAGATAATATGACCTAAATATTGAATATCTTTTAAGAAAAACTCACTATTCTTGTGATTAATATAAAGCTTATTGTCTTTCAAACCTTGAAATATTACATGAAGATGTTGCTTATGTTCATCAATAGTCTTCGAGTAGATGATAATGCCAAAGAATACTTCTGTGAAGCTTTGATGAGGTCTGAAGAGCCTTTCCATCATTCGATTAAAGGTAGCTAACACATTGGTAAGTACGAAGAATTCATATAGGCCAAAAGTTGTTTGAAAGGCCGTCTTATGAATATCTTCAGGCACTATCCTTATTTCATGATAACCACTTTTAAGATCTATTCTATTAAAGTAGGTAGACCCTTGTAGATTATCAAATAGATCTTCTATCTTGGGAATAAGAAATCTATTCTTTATGGGTATCCGATTAAGTGCCCGATAGTCCACACACATTCTATAAGTACCATCTTTCTTTCAACTAGGCATGACCATCCCTTTTTCCACAAGCTCGTTCACTTGCCTTATAATCTCCTCTTGTTGAGGTAATGAGACTCAATGAGGTCATGCATTGAACCATCAGGTAGACACACACGTCCAACATACCACTAGCATATGTGCTAAACCACTCACGAATTGGTGTGACATGAAATCTAGCACTCACATCTAGTATCCAATGCAAAGGTAATGTGTCGTCAGAAATCGACATAAGAAAGTCAAGAGTAAACATGGAAGCAAAGGTGACATCTCCGTCATGCGTAACCACATACTCTACATATGCTCCCATGCGTAACCACATACGCTACATCTGCTCCCATGTCATCCAAAGTGATAGCATCCCTCCTGTGATGTCTCCTGCGCTGTCTCATCCATCGAAAACAACGCCTACGTACATGCCCTGTATGATCACAATGCCAACACACAACATCTCTATGTTTGCAAGATCGTCCTTTGCCTATAGACATCTCTCTAGACTCATTTGTGCCAAAAGCATTGCACAATATTTTCCATAACTCTCTAGTTGTACATGCATCCAAACCAATGCGATAGACAGACTCACCAAGGTGTAACATGATCGTCGAACGTGCAAGCTCATCCAAGTCCTCCCACTCATCATCAGTCATAGACTCTGACCTAGCATCCATGCCCTGTAGTGGCAACACTTGGCCCAACTGAGTCAATGCATCATGCATACCTTCTTTCCAATGCTCAAAGTTTGAACCATCAAACTTTGTATGGAAAAGCATAAACCCTAACAATGATGTACATGCCAAATCCATGGTGATAACTTGTGACAAGACCAAGCACAAGTCGATCAATTGACAACAGCCAAAGCACGGATAACTCATACACCAAGTACTGTCAAAATACAACATAAGCTGGCATAAGCTATCTAAGAGAAGTATCAGCAAATATGGCGATCAATATAACAAACAAGTGAGAAAAACCACTCAAATGATGCCAAAAAATCCGCTCTAATCCAAGAGCACTATGTGGTAATCGATGAAACTATCCTCAACAATCTCCCTCCTGAAGAGATTACCACATGCATGTCAAATGACATAATCGGATGAGCAAACACTCTCACAATACGAGGCCAAAACACTATGGCAAAGCAGCCAATGAGAAAATGCAATCAAAACACGATTGCAAACGATGCGCATAAACAAATAAACTCGCAAGAAAAATCTGGCAGAGTTTCGACATTATTTGGCTATCTAACCATAATAACCATACATGCCATAAACAAGCTCAAAATCATGAGAAAATCATGCGCAAAATCCGCACTCAAGCATAGATGAGCTTCCCCAAAGTCTCAACTCCCTAAACTTGGAAAACAATCCTATAATCTGAAACACAAAGTGCATCAACCACACTCTACAAGCGAGGCATATAATAGCATAAACTTGGATGCAAACCAACCGAAATATGGCACAAATTGTTGCTCAAAACAGTTAAAAATCAGCCCACATATGCCATTGCAAGGCGAAGAATACCATCCGCCGAAAAGCGCACATCATGTGCATTCACATGGCAATATAAACGAGCATCAAGCATGTACCAAATGTGTAACAAATGAGCATCCAAATCATATGAAAATTCAGCTCACAATCATGCCAATAATGCTTGCAAAACTCTCTGCAAACTTGTGCACTACACTTTCTGAAATCTGCTCAATCGCATAAGTCAATGCACATAATCTGTGATGATACCACTCTCAAACCTGAGTCCACAAGAATGCATACATCCACGAAGTGTTCTCAAGGTATGCTCATAAATGTGTTGAAAATATCAACCCACACTCTCTTCACTGAGAGCAAAACCTCAATGCGCAAAACAAGTGAATGACAAAAGCTCAATTCAAGTTCTCCGAATGTAGCAAATCACCACAGTAGGTATACATAATCTTGAACTTTCCGAATACCCTGCAACCTGTCAGCCATATCTTCCAAACCCTTCAGAATTTGCAGAAACTTCCTTCTGCAAAGTTGTAGACCATGCGAAAAAGGTTGGGAATCGCAAGAATGGACCTAAAATGTGTTGTTTTTACAGGTCGAAACAGATCTGTAAAAATTTGCACATGTGTACCCTAAACGTGCAGGAAGTCTGAGTTATATATCTCAAAATTGATGAAGATTTTGAGAAAACTTTCTTCTGCAAAGTTGAAGAGGACAAAACACCGGTCAGGAATAGTAGGAATCAAATTGAATGAAGACGTTTTGATAGGCCAAAACAGATGTGCAAAAACATTCTGAAATTTTTTATTGCTTCTCTGTCTGCTTCCCCGTTGAGCTCCAATGGTGCTTCCAATCCCTGAGCTTTGATACCAGTTGAAGTGCGCGAGCGAGAGCGTGTGTGCAGCAATGGAGAAGAGAGGAGAAGAGGAGACCTTGTGTTTGCAGGGTCTAAAACTTACTCTCTACATGTGAGCCCCCTTATTCTATTATGTACATAATGAATAAGTATAGTGGGCGGGCACCTATCCTAACCGGCCACATGGGGCTTTACCCCAACAATACCAACAGACTCCCAAACCCTAAACACCCTAATGCAGAGAAATAAATTGTGGGGAAAGAGGAAGATGAAGGTGGAGAGAAGTATTTTTCAAGCAAGAGAATTGACATTCCATGTACACTTTCTCATGGGAAAGCTCTTACCATAGCTTAGTAATAGAATAGTAGACATGGAGAAGAACAACTTTCATTGTCTTCTATTTGCATCCATAGCAAAGAGCTTGAGCATAGAGTCCATCTCTAGAGCTCCCATGAGAGAGAGAGAGAGAGAGAGAGAGAGAGAGAGAGAGAGAGAGAGAGAGAGGTTTATTTTCCAATCTTGGACAAATGAGAGAATGTGTGAGGGAGGAGCGAGAGCCCCAAAAATGTAGCGAGCCCTCTCTTATATAGCTATGCTAGTGCACAACTAGACTTGAATTAAAATGCTTCACACTTGACCAATCAGGTGAGAACACCTCCTAATGCAACTCAAGCATGCCCAACACTTGTCCCCTCTTGCCTTGCATGCTATAACTTGCCCCCCCCTTATTGGGACTCATCTTGGCAAGTGGAAGCACCACTCTCTCTCTCTCTCTCTCTCTCTCTCTCTCTCTCTCTCTCTCTCTCTCACACACACACACACACACACACACACACACACACACACACACACACACTTGTTAAGTTCACTCAAAGCAAGTGTAGGCTACTTTGGACATGTGGCTTAGTTAAGCTTAGTAAACCAAGACTAGAGTCAACTTACTAAATGGAAAGGGTTGATATAACCTTAGTCTTTAGCTTTTCCCTTTCATTTAATAAGAACCATAAACTTACCTTTTAATTAATTAGCTCAAGTGCAAGACCTTTGCACACACCTTGGAGGCTTATGAAGCTAACCTAGGTCTACAACCTACCTGCTAAATTAGGATAGTATTTGGTAAAAGTAAAACTCACCTTTGGACTTTAAAACTTTTGCCTCATGTGCAAAACCTTAGCACAGTGCTTTGGAGGTGCCGCCAAGCTGCTTCCAAAACCTGCTAAATTTAGACATTTTGTGGCAAGTTAGAATTTCACCCTAAGGCTTCCCATACTTCATAGTTAGATTCTAAAGATTTATTCTAATGACTTGAGCTTAGCACAACCACTTTCTATTGTTAGACTCCTACAATTTCTCTCGATCATCTCCTTTGTCATGTACCTTTGATCAAGGCTGCCCGGGATACATTTATCTTTCCTTGACCTTTACCTATGATTGAGATAATTAATTATCAGTTACCCTTTCTCTTTTAAGAACTTTCTCCTTTTGGTCCCAAACCTTGACCGGTTGGTCCATTAGCACTCAATCATTTCACTTGTTCTCGTTTTATTTTCCTTGGATTTAAGTGGCCAATTTAAGTTGCAAAATAAATTTAGAAGGTTAGAAATTCATATTCATGATAGGATTTGCATGATTTGAAGCAAGTGACCCTTGCTCAAAGCCAAAGTGATGTGTATTTAAAATATTTGATGCCATAGTGCATTGTATGCTACAAACTTGAAAAGAAATACCACAAACCTGAAAAGAAGTTTGTAGTGTATGCTGAAAACTTGAAAAGAATTACCACAAATTTTGCTCTATGAGCAAGCCCTCAAAGGTCAATAAGAGTTCCAACATATAAAGAATATCTCAGTTAGTGTACAGTAAGTTGTGGAGCCTCAGAGGTCAATAAGACTTCCAACATATAAAGAATAGGTCAGTTAGTGTACAATAAGTTGTGGAGCCTCAAAGGTCTTGGGCGCCGGACATTACACATTTTAGACCTTGGCTAAGGTGTAAAAGCCAACTTTGTAAAGTTTTGATTAAGTTTTTGGATAAGAAATACACATTGTGAACTAACGGTACTCACTTCTCTTCTTCTCATGCTTCCATCTCCCTTATCGGTTGCCACATTGCAGTGCCGTATGTTGTGTTGCAACCGCAGGTAAGATCTCTACTCATTGACGTAAACATCTCGTGGTAAATTGTAGCTTTTGGCGTCCTCAACCCGCAACCTAATTTTATCACTTAAGTAGGAATTTAAGCTAGGAAATCACAAAGTAAGCTTAGGCAGGGTATTGGGACATCATTGTTAAGCATTTAGATGCATTCGGGGTCAGAAACGACTAGGTCAGAATCTCACTACTGTAAATAATCGTGTTTTTTGTACTTAATAAAAAGTGAGATTTGAGACCATAAGCATGTGTGCTTAGGTCTTATATATTTGTCCTAGAAGTTTCGTAATATTCGGATGTCGTTTGATGTTGTAACGGTCATGTTTTGTTTGCCGATTAGTGACTAGCTTTTGATGACTTAGGTCATTTGAGTGTAGCTTGAGTTAGATGCGAGTTGTCTGGTATTTTCCAAGAGATTGACACCCACTTGTAGCCTCTATGCACTAGTCGAGTCAGCTTCATCCCATGGATTGACAATTATGTTTGTGGTTCTCGCTATGTCTGCACAATAAGATAAGAGTGAGGTTAGGAAACCCATCCACATTTAGCACCATTGTTGGGGATGAATAGACCTAAACTAGGGAAAACAAGAGTTTCTTGTGTAGTTGTCCTTTGAATTCCTCTAGGACCACCTAGAGTAAAACTCTCTCTTTAAAACCGCATAGCTTAAGAGTGTCGTCTTTTGTTGTGTAGAGGTAGCTTGGGAGTATATTGTACTTGCTAAGTACCTTGTATGATTGTAGGATTAGGTAAGGATTTTGAGAATGATTGATGGACAAGACAAGTCTGAAGATCAATGCTCGGGATACCATAAAAGACAAGAAAACAAGTGTTTGTGGACACCTTCCACATCCCAATTGCAGTAGAACCTAGGAGTAGGGTAAGTAGAATCCGAGGTGGGATCTCAAATCATTGCTCACTCCAAAAGAATCATCTGTGAGTTTTTTATGTGAAGTTGCAGAATTTCAGGTCTACGTCTTGAAACAACACCAAAAGACTGTCAACCACTAAAACTGACTAGAGATTATGCTCATAAAGTTGTATGAACTAGTGGGTAAGCATAAGGATGCATTTGAGGTAAATTTTCAAGAGGTTGCAAAAAATCAGATTATTTATATTTTCTTGAGAATTTAGGCCAAATAAAGTTTTAACTTGACTCAGAGGCTTAAAACATGTCACAAAAAGATTGACCATTGAAAAAATTGCAAAAAGTGTTCATTTTAGGTCAAAAGTAAATAATCACGATTATTTACTTTTAGCTCAAAATGGATCAAGGTTGATACCAAAGACTCTATGCATAATTACAAACATCTTCTGTGAAGGCTCATAGAGTTTGGATCACAAAACAGACCATAAACTTGATAAAAACTGAAATCTGTACTGATTGTCGAGAAATTGAGTTTGACTTGATGAATCTTGCTCAGATTTAGTGAAACTTGACTCAGATTTAATGAAACTTGACTCAGAGGCTTAGTTTAAAGTGTTTAACGTGTGTATATGCTCAGATGATCAAAGTTATGCTAAAATCTGCCAAAAGTAAATAATCGCAATTATTTACTTTTGTCCAATTTTCAAAAGAAATTGGCCATTCAAGCATACCACAAATTCTATCATGTTGTATTGATCACACACATCAAATTTGGTAAGATTTGGATCTTTTGGAAATTGTGGCTAGAGTTGTAAAGTCAATTTGCAAACACAAAACTGTTGACAAATTGAGTAGAGTTTATCCAAACTTGGTGAAATTTGGCTAGGGAGCTTAAGTTCAATTGCTCTACCTGTTTGTATCAAAATTTTGGCAAAAAGTTGCTAAAAAATCCCATAAGTAAATAATCGCGATTATTAACATCTGTCCCATAAATGAAAATTTTTGCACAACTGAGTATCCTACAGGGTTAAGCACATCAAGTAGACTACTCATATCAAGTTTGGTGAAATTTGGATCACAAAAGTGAGACTTAAGCCAGATTCTTAAAATCTGAGTTTGCGAACACTAAACAGTTTGATAACTTGGACAAATCTTGTTCAAACTCAGTGAAACTTATCCATAGACTACAACAAGGTGCCTATATGGCAAAACAATTTTGAAAAGTGAGAAAACTAAAAAAAAAAGTAAATAATTAGATTATTTACATTTGAGCCCGAAAGACAAGATTTTGGACTTTTGAGCATTAGAAAGGGAATGGGGTATAGGAGGGCCTCTTTATTTGGCAGTTTAAGGAAATGCTTAAAGCTTAAGTCAAGTTTGACCAAGCCTAAAAGAGAGGGCAAAAAGGCCTATGCTGAGATTTTTAAAAATACCATTTGTATATTTTGTATTTTGAAAATAAGCTACTTTAACACAAAGAGAGGTGGGTGACTGAATTTTAAAATGTCTTTCCCCATCTCTCTCCTCTCTCTCTAACATATAAAACACTCTCTCTCACTTAGTTGTCATTAAAAGAAGCACTTTTCAGCCCCCTGTCAAAAGAGAAAATTTTGCATATTCTCTCTTTGCATTCTCTCTCTAAAACCTGAGCCAGCTCCTTCTCTTTCCCCCCCTTTCTCTCTTGTCACTTCCACCTCCCAATCATCAAGAGGACATTGTATGCTGCCTACATCTGATAGAAAGTGCAGATCCTCCAAGGCTACAGATCTACTCTCTCTCTCTCACTCTCCTCCTTTATGTCTCTCTCTCTCTCTCTCTCTCTCTCTCTCTCTCTCTCTCTCTCTCTCTCAGGCTCTCTCTCCTCCCATTCCAGCTTCAGGTGACAACAATGGAGGACTCCATTACCTCTGTGTGCAACTGCATTTCTCTCTCTAAATCCCTCATGATCAAAATTTTTAATTCAAAAGAGATTGAGCTATACTCCCTCTCTTTCTTCCCTCCACAACATAATCCTTCTCTACTATCTCTGAGTACTTTCTACTTTTTCCCTCCATAGCCAGATTTTCCTGCTTGCAGCAGTGACCATTACACATTCTCTCACTATTTTTCTTGATTAGCTAACAAACATTTCATTCAATCTCCCTCCACTGTAAGACATTACTAACAGGCCAAAACGGTATCGATTAAACGTTGATTTAGAGCAGGAGTATGCTACTGTGCGACTTGGCACATCGAATCCCAATGCTGCAAATCAGCTACGAAGCATTGGGTGCAAGACAATCAACTGATGGGTTGATGGTCACATTTACCTAGGAGATCCAACGACTAATGCACCACTACCCTTTCGTAATGTCACTGAGCTTCTGCGTTTTATTGGAGATGGAAGAGGCGAACATTTTGGCTACTGCTGGAGATTGTATTCAGCTTTTGTCAATGAAAGGGAAGCAAGTAAACATCTCTTGACTGCCTATTCATCACTACAAGAGAAGTTTGTGAAAGATCTACAGCAAGTTAGAGAGGAATCCAACAAGAAGATGAAGCAATTGAACGATGAGATGGCGAATCTCAATGAAAAAGTACAGCAACAAAAAAAAGAGCAGGAGTGTCGACTAGACAATTATGTTCAACTACAACACACTTCACACAATATACGTCGACCAATCGATCATCTCACACACATTCCCCTCGGCTACCACATTCGTAAGCGCAAGAGACAAGCGATGTCATTGCTATCCTCAAGTGCTGGAACTCAAAAGAAATGTGTCTATCAAACTCGGTAAGAATACTGATGCAAGATTTTGATTTTCTATATGTTCTACAGGTTTGTGTAACGGTAATTCAATATGCAGAAACTTGGCTCGAATGATGATGGGAATTGATCTCAATGCTCAAACAACCGAACGTGCTCTGCTCCAGCATATCATCAAGCCAAAGGAGTTGGTTGAGCTACTAGATGATCCATCCAACACTGGCATTGCTAATGTTTTGTGGTAGAAGTATTTCAGTGAGCTAAAGAACATTGTGTCGCCTCAAGAGATGATGGAGGTGTGTGACAGCGCAAGAATAAGTTTCAAGGCCAATGAAGCTTTGTATAAAAGTGTCACACTCGTTCATCGGACAAAAGGTTTGTTTCGGTTTCTGCCAACACCTTATAGTGTCAGTGTTGCAAAAAAGTGTGCCAATAATGATGTTGCAAGCTTGTTGGGCGGATTTCAGTATGTGAAGGATGACATGCCATTAGATGACAACAAATTAGTCCGCTACAACGAGTTCAACAATGTGTATGTTGACTTGTTGAAGCTCCAAGAGTCAATGATAAGATTTTATGGGATGACACAAGAAGAGTGTGATGTGAAAGTGATATTTGTTATGAAGCTTGATGAGTGCCAAGTTGTTAAAGGTCAGTGGCTCGAAAGGGTAAGTGTTACGTTGATGAGCAGGGCCTTGGTGGGTGTTGATGTGGAGCTAAATGCCAATGAGAAGGGAAACACTTGTTTAGGTGTTCAGTTAGAGAAAAATATTTGGTGGCTGGCAGCTTTTCATCTCCCACATGAGACACATGAGACTCTCAAATGCTATTTCAATCACACAGCAATCGTTGATGTCATTCGACAACAACAAGAAGGACAGAGATTGCATGTTTTAGGTCTTGGAACGTTCCAAGCTGAGTGGCATTTAGCGAGAGACTTGAAAACACTCAAGTGTATGTTAGGGTGCAAGCAAGGTGCAATGACCCTCTTTCCGTGCATTTATTTTCTGCCACAGTAAAGTCTCAATGGGAACTCATGGCAAGGGTGCAAAGGCCAGCAAGTTGAAAGGTGGTAAGGGTAAGGGAGGCAAAGTTACAGTCAACTTTGCAAAAGGTGTACCCACTACACAAGCAGTGGGTAAAGCACTACAATAATGGTTTCAAGGTATCCTCAGTTGTGACCAGCAATTACCTCCTAATCGAAACATGGATGATCCAAATTGGGATCCTATTCTTTCAATACCACTGATAAATGTGCATGTGTGCACCCTTCATGCCCGTCTACGAATTCTTGACAAGTTGCTTATTCTCCATGTTAATTATGCTTGGAATATGGAGCCTGTAGAAAGAAGAGAAGAGTGTATACGAGAACTAGAAACTATTCTATCTCGTGTTGGTCTACATGGGGTAACAATTGAGCTATCAAAAGACAAGAAGGCGTCTGGAAGTACACAAGATCGCCCGAATAAAGTTTGTATGGGTGGTAGTAAAGCTAGACATTTGCTTTCAAACTATTCAAACTCCCAAAGTCCCAATGAGTTTCAGTTGTGGAAAAAGGTGTGAGGTAATGAAGCAGCCCTAGGAATTAAGCGTGCTCATGTGTGGCAGTCTACTAATGATATTTTTCGTCTTCTCAAAAAGACAAAGCTAACCGATGATGAGATATACACCCTAAAGTTTATAATTAATAGTTTTACAGCACAAATGGTGGATGCTTGGGGTGAGACACACATAACACATTACATGGTGTGTTGAAAATTTGATATTTTCAATCAAAATACATCTGTATGCGAAAATAAAGTTTGTTTTCTTTTCAGCACATTCTTTTTGCACATAGTGCTTTTTTCCTTGACACTTACGGTTCATTAGGCATTTGGAGCAGCCAAGGGATGGAGCACTCACACTATCAAGCAAAAGCAGTGTATTTTAAAAATACACGACATGGAGGTGGAAGAAAAAAGAGCAATGCCCTTCACGAGATGTTCAATTGGTTCTACAGAGTTTTAGCAGGGAGAGAGAGAAAGAATACAAGAGAACAAAGAAGTTTAAAATGTAGAATAGAAAAAGTGGTTAGCTTGAGACGATCACAATCATATCATGCTTCGAGTGCAAAAGATCGATTCCGATGTTGGTTAGAGACAAGGCGGCGTGATGACAGGCGTTGGGTGGAAATTTAATTTCCTTTTGACACTAACCATTTCTATTGTAAACATGCATTTTCATGCAAAGTGATTTGTAAAAGCGACAATTATTAGTCCCATGGCTCAAGTTTCATCTATTTTGGAGTCTTTTTTAATTTTTAGTGATTTTATTGAGTTTTTAAAATTTTTAAAAAGTTTAAGTACTATATAAGTCAAAACTCACAACTTAAAGTTCATTTCTTGTTTGCACATTTTAGAAGATCCTCTCAAGCCCAAACATACACGCACTCATATCTTGCACAACATGGACGATACACAAGAGCACACCACAGACACAATGATGACACCACTGCCACTGACAACACTGCAAATCTGCAACCAGCACCTCGTATAGAATCCACCGCTTCAAATCCATAGCCTCAACCACAAGCACCAGCTCCAACCACTCCCCCAACCTTCAACTAGAGAGGATCAAAACACCATGCGACAGATTTTTGGTAATCTCCAGCCACTACAGCATGAGAATCGCACACCTCTACCGGACCTTGGAGCATTTGCAGGTCTTAACAGACCAACACAAGAACTAGGACTTGGAGCTCATGCAAGAGCAGCAACTGAAGATCAAGCAATGGTAGCAACTGGAGATCAAGCAACGGCAACACCTGAAGCTCAAGCAACCGCAACTACGCCGCGGAAATTCCCCCTGCAAATCAAATAAAGGGTGATCAAAGTAATACCCGGTGATCCTGTTTCAATAGCATGAGATGCCAAGAGGAGGAAGAGAATGTGAGAGTTAGAAAAGAAAGAGGCAACAGATAGAAAAGCAAAAAAATTGCATGTAGAACAAAGAAGGCAGAGAGAACAGAACGGCAGAGAGCCGAGGCTAAGAGAGCCCACTTGGCTAATTTACAAGCATGAGCAGAGGCCAAGAAGAGAGCGGAAGAGGATAGGGCTCGGGCCGCCCAACAAGCAAAGGCTGGAAGCTCTAGACCATCAAAAATTCCTCAGAGAGCAAAACAATGTGCGAAAAAGAAAAAGGACAAGCTCACACCTGAAGAGCAACAAGCCCAAGAAGAGAGGAGGAAGAAGTATAAAAATGACCCTCTTCAATGGGCCAAACAAGTGGCTCCTCCACCACCGTCAACAACGCAGAAGAAAAGGTGATGGAAGCCTGGAACAGTTGCTCTATGTGAGATCCGTAAATATCAAAAGAGCACGGAGCCAAATTTTTCAAAGGTAGCTTTTTCTCGGGTGGTAAGAGAAATAATGGACGAATATTCAGATTCAGTTACACATATCCAGCGTGCGGTTCTTTTTGGCTTTACAGGATGCCGCCAAGGACATTTTGGTGCAGTTGTTCCAAGATGGTGTATCTTGTATGGTGCATGCAAAACGAGTTACATTAGAAAAAACAGATCTAGCTCTAGCGCTCAATGTGAAGAATGAAGGGTGCCTCCATAAGAATTAGTTTTCCCATGTAACCTCTGTTTATGAGATTTGTAATCTTTCGATATAATATGACCGACTCGATTTTCTCTCATTCGGTGTAACTCTAATAGTTAATTGTGTACTTTCTATTGTTGAAGTATTTGAATTAATCAAGTAGTTAGATTTCACCTCCTTGACCATCCAAGCACCCGTCTGACGTGGGATGCCTATCGGTGAATATTTTGTGAAACAGAGCCATTTTGGGTGCGTACAGAGGCCGTGGGACGACCAAAAGCCACGACGATGACCAACGACGTGAAACGGGCTACAAAAATGCCACGGTGCATAGGGCATTTTTGTGGCCCGTTCTGCGTCATTGGTCATCGCCGTGGCTTTTGGTCGTCCCACGGCCTCTGTACGTACCCGAAACGGCTCCCTTTCACCAAATATTCACTTGTAGGCATCCCACGTCAGACGACTGCTTGGATGGTCGAGGAGGTGTGAACGCGTTGAAGAAAAAGATTTATTGGCCAATATGTGCAATAGAAAAAAAAAGTACATGAAGTGACAAACAAAATACAGAAGACAAAATTATTGTATATTGCTCTGGATATTACATCATGGCTGGTTGGTTTTCTTGTAAATTACATCTTTTGGTATAGGGAAAATGGCCGACTTGACACCAAAAGTTTTGACAATCTCCTCTGGGTTTGTCACCCCTTGACCTAGGCTTAAGGCACAGTGGGAGAGAACTGGCCCAGGGTGATTTCCTGTAAAGGCATACAATGTGGCCTGTCGATCCACCAAGATACACTTGTGAGCATTAAGGGTAAGGGAATCTTCAGCAAGGATGGCACTTAATGCCTTGCACTTGAGCAGCTCTGCAGAACCATGCTTGGAGAACTCTATGTGTGCAACTCGAAAAGCGGATGGCCCCAAATGGCCAAGGTAGTGTCACAGGGAGCTATTTCTACCCATAGGATTGTTGCGTGAACCTCCAATATGAATTGCAAACTTATCAACATGGTATGCGGTCTGCAAAACATTTTAAACAACTTCAACACTTGCTATAGGAAACAATTTACTATCGATAAAGTTAAAAAGTGGCTACCTCGGTTTCCTCATCCATCTCTTCAAGAGTTTTCCTTGTAAGGTCGATGCTAGAGAGATCTTCTCCACCCATAATGGTCAGCGGTTTGTGTGGAAGAAAAGCTCTTTCCGGGATGCTTTCATAAAATGAGGCACATGATTTGATTTCCATAAGTGTATTTGCCACGGTTTGTACCAAATTTTGTTCCTTTTCACTAGGGAGGAATGAGAGGCTTGGTGGAAGACCTTGGTCTTCAAAGTCAATTTGAAAGTTGACCTTCTCTTGCCTGCCACTGGGATCTTTCATGCCCGCATAGATAGCGAGCACTGAGAGCGACTCATCTTCTCTGAGTCCTAGTGTCTTTGCAATGTCATCAAGGAACAAGAAGTGACGACCATCCACCACCACTACATGCAAAGTGAGAATTTGAAGGTCAAGAGCTTCTTCCAGCACCTCATCTCCCTCTATCATCCCATCTTCCTCCTTAGGGAGCTCGGATCTTGCAAGAGGACAAGTGCTATAGATGCTTCAGTCTGCTCATCAACCTCTTCAATAAATTCATTTGATTCCTCCACAAAGGTTATAGGAGGTTTCTGGTTGGCCTTTTCCTTTGATTTTCCCTTCTCCATGCCCTCGAGCACAAGCAATACCAAAACCATGTCCCAAGAGATGAATTGGGTGCCTATGCACCCCATGCCCAGGTCATCTTCATCCTCTGTCCTATAGTCCCGCTCAGTAAGCCCTTTCATAAACCTCAAAAAGTGATAGCGGAAGTTTTTGTCGGTCGCATAGAGGTGTTTGAGAAAATCCATTGGCAACCATGCCATGTTGGATCCCTCGAAGACTATTGCATATTCTTCCATGTGCTCCATCATGTAGTCAATAAAGCTCTAGAATCCCTCTACATGAAGGTTAGCAGTGGCATGCATGTCGCTCGTCCCCTCAAACACAGTGACTAGTTCATGTGCGCAATCTGCAAGTCCTATCTTCTGTAATTGTGTGAAAAGTGCATCAGAAGATGTTGCCATGGGTCTATTCGCAAAGAAGATGGGAAGAGAGCTAAAATCTTGTGTTTTGTGAATGTGAGAAATGAAGTTTAAAATCTACAAAGTGACTTTTATACTCAATGTCACTTTTTTAAAGAACTTAAAATTAACATCAAATTAACTTAAAACTATAATTATAAACAAAATCACGCGACAAGCATTGAAAGACACCAACATTGAAAGTCTTCACGCTCAAAAACTAAAAAACTTGCATATTTCAAACTTAATCTTGAACAAATTAAAAACGTGAGACGGAGATTCAAAACGCCGTATGTATTAATGGGAGCGAAATCGTTTTAGTTACAAGCTTTTACATTAATACATCGCGGAATACCAATGTTTTCACACAGAAAGCTCTTCTCTTTTCTGGAACGAACAACCTTTTCATTGATTACAAAAAGATATTGATTGGGCAAGGTATATCTAAGATTAAGATACTCGCGAAGGTGACTGAGATTCCAGTCGTTATTCACCGCGATGTCATGCACTGCATTACTGTGGAGGCATATTTGCAGATCAATTGATTCTCTAGGAGCAACATCAGAGTCTAGTGCATCCCATTCTCCCTTGTCAGCTTCCATCTTTTGTAGGGAAAGACAATTGACAAGCTCTGCTTTGCAATATGGTATCTGCACACCGCATTCTTAGCAACTATAGAGTACTTGATTGTATCTCCTTGGTGGTTAACCACCTTAGTCTGCCATCCAATTGCAAGGAAACTGTTGATCGCACTTTCCCGTTTACAAGTCCACATTGTTGGTATCCTATGAACACTCTGCAATTGAAAGATAAACACGAACACATGAAGGGACATAAACCAAGTTAGGGAAGCTTTATGGGAACCATAGGTGCACTTCCTTGCTGAATACACATTCGCCTCGATTCTCCTTTTAGTTGCTATGATCAAGGCACTATCACGCTTAGGCCATTCCATACTCTACAAGGTTGGTGGATGAATTGGAGAAAGATTACCATACCTAGTTTGCCTAGGCGTTACATAATTATGGTTATAAAAAAAATGTCCCGTGAGACAAGCTCCACGGATGGACAACCAGCATACAGCAGCTTGCCAAGGTCAACGTGGATGGCCTCAAAGGTTCCTATGAAGGACTCTATTGGCTCCCACTCTACAAAATCAAATGGGAATACATCTACAAACATGAACAAGCAATAAAAAGCCTTATAGACATCAAAGCAATATATACAAGAGAAATACAAAATATACAATCTAAAAATTTGAAAGAGGAGTGAAATTACAATTTGCAGGAAACCTCGATGGCGCCATTGTTGTCTCTAGCTTTAGTTGTGAAGCAACATACACATGTTACACCTTTGCAAGACCATCATGGGTTTGCTTGAACTCCATGATCCTTCCCTTCCAATGGTGTGCTCGAGAAGCCATGTGTCTCCTTAAGACCTTGTGTGCACCTCTTGAGCTGGGCTGCATTGTCACCCACATCAATCGTTTGAACTCCATCGTCACCCAACATCCACTATCGTCTTGTACATTGCTGCATGAAATGGAGTCCATGACACTCCTAGGTCGTCGAGTACCTGATGATGCCATGGATCAGAATAGTGGCACAATCTGCAGACAAACACTTATGATTAGAGATTGCACATCCATGTTCTCAGTTGTATAGAGCAAGATTCTTGATGGTACATCAGACGAAGGATGCCACTTACTGCTATACTGCTCCACATGCTTGTTGGCTTAATTGGGAAGATAATGTCGCAAAGCTTGAGAGGAAAGTAGATCCTCTCTAAAGAGCACAATCGAGAAGGAGCATGAAACCTATTCAGGAAAGAAAGAGGGATGATCTAGCAGAAGAATATGCAGCAGATCTTCAACTTTAGGTAGAAGTGTTTAGTGAGGCTCATGGAGAAATGGAGAACTTCAGCTTGAGGAGAATGCACTAAGCTTGAGGAGGGAAAGAAGGTTCAAACTTCTGCTGCAGAGCTTTTGCTTCTCTTTCTTTCCTTTCAGTTTTCCCTCCCACATCTTTTGGGAGGGAAAACTGAAAGTGAAGTGAAGAGAAGTGAGAGATGGTACAGTAGAGAGAGAGGGAGGGAATGATCAGCACGTTTTTGGAGGGGTCCCTTTTTAGGAGAGAGGGAGGGAGAAGCTGACAGCCACTAGAGAGAGAAAGTATTGGTTTTTACTCAACTATTTAGAGAAAAGTTTATTTTTTTGAATTTATAAGAGATTTTCTCTTTGTATTTTGTAAAAGAGCACAAGTTTGACCACTTACTTTTAGGACCTGCCATACCCACCATTTCAGTCCACATGGCATCCACCCATTTGCCCCTTCCATAATCTCCTTTTTAATCCCATGGCAAATAAAGAGGCCCCCTTAGGCCCCATTCCCTTCCTAATGCTTGTACAGTATTACAGCAACATAATACAAGGTCATTGGTCAAGTTTGGGCTCCATATCGAATCAAAATTAATACATGATAACTCAATTTTCAGGTTGGAGATTGGTCCTTTAGCTCTTTGCAAGGATAGAATTTGGAAATCTCATTTGCTGACTCACTTAGCTCAGATTGAAGTGATATACATAGACCAACAGTAGTTATCAAAATTGAGCAACTTGAGCGAACGATCAAAACCGTGTCAAAATGGGATCGAGCATATAAAAGTGCAATTCAAAATAATTTTTTAGTAAAATCAAGCCATTAGGGCGGTTTCACGCATGGAGCTTGCCAATCGGGACACAAATCACATTGGATTGAACGTTAGGTTATTCAAGGCCTAGATTTTTGTTATTTCAAAGGCTGCAATCAATTCTGACACTTTTGAGCTAGAGTTAATCAATTCTTGTGAGTCTAAGAGAAATCAACTGCCAAAAGTACTTTGGCAAAAGTAGTCTTATCAAAATCAATCAGGAGTAATTTTGCTAATTAACACCAGGATCTGCTAAGAGATAGTTCTTAGAGACCAAGACAACATGGAGTCAAGTCGAACCGAGAGTTCAAATGCATGAGAATCAAAGCTAACCAGTAGTAGTAGAAACATATGCACAACTACAACAGAGCAAATTTTACAACTCTATGGCTACATTGGAGATAAAGTTTTATATAGAGATTTGAAAGGCCATAGGTATCTTATGAGTGGCAAAAGCAGCAAAGAAGCCACGATCCTATTGATCAGAGTAAAGCCAGATTTGGAGAACTCCTAGATGTTCACAGACTTCAATGGAGCCAAGTATTGCAAGCTCAAAGATGAAGTGCAGATAGAAGTGCAAAAGATGGAATTAAGTGGTTATCCAAAAACTTTCACAAGCCCGCAAAGCATCCACTTAGTGCATATGCAATCAGGATTGTTGTACATGAATTACATTAGTCAAATCTACAATCAAGAGCCAGTAATGGAAGATACAAAAGATCAACCAATTGAAGCCAATCTAATTGGAGAATCGAGTCAAAGACAGTATAAAGGTCAAGATGGAGCAGTCTACAACTTGATGCTCGATGTTTTCAAAGAAGATGTCGACAACTTGGCGAGTAGAGAAGCTGAAACTTCTTAGCTAGATCTTGACATGATAGAACCAAATGAAATACCACCAGTCATGACGTATTGCTCAGATTGTGGAAGAAAAACTGGACATTTTCATGAAGATTGTCCAAGAAATTCAGACAACAGGGACACATCAACTGCCAGGCAAAACATGGAGCAAACTAGAAATGTGAATCCTGATTTATCACCGAAGGTCAAAAAGAGTGTAAGGTTTACAAATGATTTTGCATCCACTATCACAAGTGTGCATTCATTTATGAGTCTAAGGGACACATCAAAGTGAATGATATTAGCTTTTTATGGCACACATAATTCATATGCACACTATGTGGACCAAAAAGGGCAACTGTACAAAAAGGATAAACCAGTGTTTGAACGATCCACATCCCAGCTCATAGAAGGGCATCCAGTGATAGATCAGAAAGGATGGTTCATTTCAGAGGCTATTATAGCCCATCCTCTCTAGAGCTGAAGGATATTATCCGAGTAAACCCAAAAATCTGTTCAGAGCCAAACTCTCCTTCATTAGAAATCAAGCTTCGACATTGTGACCAAACGAGCATATACTTTAACCAAAACAGATGTAGATATATACGAGAGTCTAAAATCTATGACGCCTTGGGTCCTGAAACCACAGGAGCTCATATCACAGGAGACCCATGGGATAGACAATATCAGGTCAAAGATAATGCTATCTAGAGCTTGACTTGGGGAATAATTTGTCATGTTTCAAGGAGATACATAGGAGACTATGCAGAAGGTTTACAGATGCCAAACATCAATAGTGCTACCCAAAGCGTTCCTTCACAGTCCCAAAAGGTGAGACTAAACCAAAGCCAAACACTTTTGAACTCTCATAATGAAGCAGGCTATAGTGATCACCCTAGGAAGGGGGGAGCTGTAAATCCATCAAGCTCACCTCTAGTACCAGGAAATGCTACACCAGTTAGAAGCCCAAGAACTTCTAACCAGCAGATCCCTTCAAACAAAAAACCATTGAAAGATCATATGGTTATTGGAAGTTCCGAATTGACACAGATTCCATCAGAACCTGTAGACAAATTCTTCTATGAAGATCATCAAGGACAAAAGTTTCGGTTGATCTTCACAAGTCAAAGCCAAAATCCAACACGTCCCATAGTGTTCAAGCAAGTGCATGTGACCAAGCTCACATATGCATATTGAGATACAGACATTAATGAATACCAATAGGTTCATGACCTTGTACACAACGGATGTTAAACTTGGAGTCAAAGACTATCTGAAGATGATACAAAGCCTCAAGCTGCCAGAATAGGTGACAAAAAAGTCAAAATCAATGAAAGCTAAAGTCCAGAAGGCTACACAAAGGTCACCACCAAAATCTCCTCCGAAGAGACAGATTCTGCCAGAAAGTACAATGGATCTTCTAAGATCAAAAGTTACTCAAATGCAGGCAGACAATGCTCAACAATTGCAAGAAAAAGGTGCAGCATCATAGTCATACGAGTCAACATCAACTGAAGCAAATGGTCAAAGCAAAGAATATGTAGAAAAAGCTCAACCCAAGGACATTCCCACAACAAAATCAATCAGTACAGAAAGAAATCCTGACACGATCAAGTGCAACATTGTTGGTGAGAATGAAGAAAAACTCTCAAGCGAAGTAAAGCTAGATTCCTAGTTAGACAAGAACCTCATGTCCTTTTGCACTTGGAAAAAATGTGGCCAACCACAGCTGGAAGATGCTCCTGAATTTATGAGCATATCTGGAGACAAACGAGAAGAATGTTGGGGAATCATCTCCACCGCCATTCAAATAGGTCCACAGATCATCATAGCTCAATTTCATGTGGTAACAGCAAAAGATGTACCAGATAACATCATATTGGGAATGCCATTGGCCCAAAAGGTTCTAGAGATACAGAGTTCAATGAAGATGTTGTTATGGATACGGGATCTGTACATTTATTACTCAAGTGCTCATTAGGAGCTATGGTCATTTATGCCGACCGGTCAATGTGTATTCATTTTTTAGCATTGAAGAATCGATACCACTACTACAAACGGGAGCACAGAAGGCCCTACAGCTACCAACAAAACGTACTACAAGCCATAAAACAAACTAATCAACATACCTGGCAATTCCATAAGCGCATAATTATACACAAACAAAGAGAGACAGAGAGCAAGATAGAGCAAGAGAGCGCATGTAGGTATACCTCCTAAAGTTGAGTGCTACACCGGCACCTCGAGAGAGAAGCGAGGAGAAGAGAGAAGAAGTACACAGACACTGGGTGCAATCTCCCCCCGTGCAAGATCGAGGATTTTCCTCTTGCACGTATTTCATTTATAGATCCTTCAATGCTCAAAATTGAATACACATTGGCCTTCCGGCATAAATGACCATAGCTCATAATGAGCACTTAAGTAAGAAATGTACAGATCCCATATCCATAACAGATGCAGCCGTTAAAGCAAACAAAGAATGAAGACCAAGACTGGTCACTCGTGGACGACAACACAAAGTCCTTAAGCACAGTTAAAATGGAGATTGATGCCAAAGCAAAGCTTATTAAAGATGATTCATCTCCATCGGACATAACCTCAGAAGAGCTTAAAGCAAATCAGGCATCAAGAAGTGCAGATCAAACAGAGCAAAGAGCAACCACAAAAGCTATCGAGCAGAGAATGCCACCAAGACAAGAAATAAAGAAGATCAAAACTACAGATACCCAAGAAGCAATAGGAAATCCAAAGATCCAGACATTGCCAACAAAATCAGTTGTTGAAAGTCAGTTGGAAAACAGAGTCTCAGGCCACCCTCCATAGAGACACATTTAGATCAAGATGAGACCGTGACAAAAGCAGGAAAAAAATCTTCCATAGAACCTCCAATGAGAAAAGTTGTAGTTCTTAGCAGTACAAAAGGATCAAGTGTTAGATGCAATGCTCTATTGGATAAAGAAGCAAAGTGCAATACGATTGTAGAGAACAGCCAAAGGATCCTCCAATCACTCCATGCAAACATGATAGAAAAACGATGCTAGGTATGCATATAGGTAAAGAAGGCATGGTTGTTATTCTTAGCATCCAGAAGCATGAAGAGCAGATAAAGTTTCAAGTAAAGCCTTCAAAATACATGCATGCAAATGTCATCCTTGGACATCGGTGGTTAGACCAACACAAGGCCTGCAGAGAAGATACAATGTTGATACTCTCTTTCCCAAGTGTTAGCAAGAAACAAATACAGATGCCATTAATGCTAGATTCAGAGTTGTAAAGTCACAAGAATCAACAAAAACTCTTGCAGACAAAGGTAAATCCAAAGTGGCCTTCCATGGATTAGCACAAAAGGTGGGGCAGCATATGCCTCTACATCAAAGAACCCTCGTGGATCATATACTTCTAGCAAGTCAGACTTTCAAAACTTCAAGTCAATTGCTAACCCAGTTAAAACCTCTAGGAAGAAACCCAGAAAAACAAAGATATTTCAGCCAAAGTACTCAAGGAAGCAAAAGATAGTCAAGAAAGTGTTTGTTTCGAGCAGTTTAGTCAAAGTCAATGATCCAATTTGGATTAAAGACAGGAAATCAACAAAGAAAAACAAACTCATGGGATGGATAGCATCATGATGGAGCTTAAAGGAACAGGATTACTATAGAGGTAACAAACAGATATGGATACCAAAACCTCAGGTAAGGGCATATGAATTAACTTCAAGTCTCTCCCAAGAAAAAAGGCCCACAAGGTATCAACCTTGACAATATCTTAGGATACCTAAGAAGCAGATATACAACAAAACAACATCAAAAGATGCTAAAGTCTACCACAACTCTCAAGAGGATACAGAACAAAGACAAATCTCAAAGAATCTTCCTCTTAGACAAGGATTCTACACATGTATTATACAAAGATTTGGCTACCATTCAACCGCAAGCCAACTGCAACTACACCATACCTGCATGAAGATCTCAAGAACTCAACAAGACCTAGAGAGAAGCAAAGTCAACAAAGGAGATACAAAGATCATCAAGAGATTTAGTTTCCTACGTCTTCCAATGCTCTTAGTCAAAACCCAAATGTCGATAGTCAATAGAGGCCTACAACAACCTCAAATACTCCTATCAACATGCCTAATTGGAGAATCAAATAGATAATGAAGTCTCCACAGTCAAAGAAGGACAACCCAACCAACGCGAATGTAGATTCAAACATGATCAAATAGGTGTGACAAAAGAAACCTTCAATGCCAACTTTGTAATGAAATTGGCCTATTTAATTTGAGAGTAGCGGAAATTAATGAGAATACTTTTGAGAAATGATTTTGTGAGCATAGCGGGTGAACATAGTTGAAGATAGCAACATAATCATAGCAATTAGTTAACTTGGCATGAACAATACTTTTGCAAGAGAGAGAATTTAGAGAACAAGACAACAATTGAGGACCGGATTTATGTGGAGCCGGTCCCCCCTCCAATAGGCATTTGTATTATGATTTCTCCCATTAAGAGAGACTTGTTACGATACAATCTTTGTGTTCCTTGTGACCTAGGTGATGCAATGAAGATGGAAAGCTTCATGCATCACAAACATAACATAAACTTGAAGAAAGCTTTAACTATCCCAAGCCTCAGTCCCAAGACCTCAAACACCTTCGAAGGTGGAGAGAGCTAGCAGGGAATGATGGTAGGGAAGAGGAAGAAGAAACATTTTGTAGGAGAAAGAATTAGTTCCTCACTTATCATAACTCTTGTTGCTAGCATACATAATAGCATAGTAATGAAGAAGAAGGAGATGGCAAGCTTAAGCATTGAAGCATGGCTCTTGGTTGGATTTGCACTCTATATCCAAGAGTGTTGGTGTAGGCTCTCAACCTCTACTTGCTTGGAGAAGGAGAGGGAGCTCTTGCACTTTGCATAGCACACAATGAGAGTGTTTGTGAGTGTGTGTGGGTGAGTATACCCCCTAAGCAACCCCCTAGCTTGCTTGGGTCGACCCCCCCTTGTAGCTCATGCTTGAAGCTCATTGGACCCCTCCAGGCCTAGCCAATCACAAGCAGGAGGCATTACAAGTAGCAAGGGTAGCCTTGAGACAAGTGTCCCCCTTTTCCCTTTGAGAGAGAGGGCTAGATAAATGCTAAATCAATTAATTAAATCTCCTAAATTATTATTGGACCCCTTGGGTGGCCAACCAATAGGCTTCAGGCACACCATGAGGGCAACATGAGGAGGAACTTGACAAGTGTCCCTTTTGCTTTCTTTGTACCATGCATTCCTTGTGTGAGTGTGTGGGTGTTCTCTCTCATCCACCCTCATGTAGGGCTCGCCCCCTCCTTGTAGGGATTGAATCTTTGAATTTTTGACACCTCAACCCCTCATAGGCCCAGTTCCCACCACAAGCTTGGCTCATAAGCACTTTAAGCTTGGGGTGGGTTCTCACCTCAAGTGCAACCCTAGCATCTCAAGCATGTCAAGCACCTCAAGCATCTCAATAGTTAAGCACCTCAAGCATCTCAAGCACCTCAATCATCAAGCACCTCAAGCACCTTAGTCATCAAGCATGACAAGCACGACAAGCACCTAGAGCTGGGTCGGGTTCCCACGCCTCAAGCTCAGCCCTAGCTTACCTAAGGTCAAAGGCCTTTTACGCACATTATTGGAGGTCTTCAATGAAGCTAACCCTAAGGTCTTATGCTCCATTTGTTAGCCTTGCTCTTTGATAGACCATCTCTCATTTGGGCCCCTTTACCATTGGCCCCGTGTTGAGATAGATCTATAAGCACATGTCTATATCTTAACACTTGTTCCCGTTTATTCTCCCACATTAAGTGATCAATTTAATATGAGAAAATCATTTGGGTTGGTTAGATATTAGAGATTAGATTTTATGACAAACTTGGTCCTTCTCACTAATCCTCTTTTTGAGGATTGAAGCTTGCTTTTACCTGAAGAAATGTTTGTAGTAAGCATAAGAATATAGAAAGTAAAGTTGCCAGGGTGCAAAAAACACTTTTTGGCATAGTCAGAGTCGAGTTGCTGAGCCATAAAATGAGCAAAGCATTATTCCCAAAGCTTCAAGTCGTAATAAACTATGTGCTAAGAGTCATAGTTAATAGGCTTACGCTCAAGCTGGAACAGTTCAGCATATCTAATTTATGTTGCTCATGTTGGATGAGATGAGCATAAGAGTCCAAGTCTATTAACTTATAATTGGTGGAGTCTGGCAGAGCAACACTCACGCACAATGCACAGTAAGATGAGAACACATATCCTCGACAACGAAAACCATTCTTAAAGGGGTGCCATCTTGCAAAGCCATGTCATATGCTTTTATAGCTACACTATCTTTCTGAAGAACCCTCAAAAATCTTTCTTGCACAGCATATCATTTCCCATGCATTTCTATGAATGCATATAGGATGTCCCATCATTGGACATATGTATTAGACACTCTTTTTTTCTTCCACCTATGCACCTTGAGTGGACTACAACAGGCAAACCAATGTTCCATCATACTACCTCTCATATTTGCTAGCTTTTTAATTCCATATCTATCAGCAAATAATCCCTTCAGTACCTTATTAATATTTCCCATTCTAATCAATACTTCATAATGCACTTATCCCAAAGGCATTTTTTTCCCACCGCGTTTTTGCCTTTGGTCATCCAGGTATTAGACCCTAATTTAGATCCTCATTGTTCTACTTCTCTTGTACATACTCATAATAAATAAACAGCAGCCTCATCATTATGATGTCACAATGGACAAATGCGACATCATCTCTCACACCAATGAAGATGCTACATCAAAATAAACCTCATCAAAAAATTCAACGATAAATGAAGAGCCCATCAACAACCAAGCAAAACCTTCCATTGCCTCCATGGACACTTCTCAACAGTGCCCGAGGATGGGCACTAAAATCACAAGGGGGGAATGTTAACTAAGTCGATGTCAATTAACAGAACCTGCTAAAGATCAAAGCCTTATGAATGCACATCAAAGATGAATATGAAGAAGCAGTAAAGATTGGAGTTACACATTTTTCCAAAATGGCCATGTATTGTAATTTCCTGATCTATTTAGCCATTGTGATAATTGTAACGTGTTACGGGCTCAATAAGAGTTCCAAGATGTAAAAGAATAGGTCAGTTAATGTACCTAGGTTGCAGATACAGTAAGTTGTGGAACCTCAAAGGTCTTGGACGCCAGACATTACACATTTTAGACCTTGGCTAAGGTATAAAACCCAACTTTGTACAGTTTTGATTAAGTTTTTGGATAAGAAATACACAGCGTGAGCTAACGGCGCTCACTTCTCTTCTTCTCATGCTTCCATCTCCTTTGTCAGTTGTCACATTGCAGTGTCGTCTATTGCGTTGCAACCACTGGTAAGCTCTATGCATTTGTTACCATATACATGTGGTAGTGATGTGTGTGAACACACTAGGACCGCCGGGGCATTTTTTCCCTCTTTAGGAGGTTTTTTCCCCCGAGCATTGTACATACGCCTGTCACTCTAGGGCTATCTATCTTTCCATTCCACTTTAAGTAACACACTCTCTATTGTGTGCCTTGAGCTTCCTATCAGAGCAGGTTGCATCCTCCCGGGCTTAGTCGCCAACTGCTCCAGCACACACCTGCTCACTTTCTCCGATTTTAGTGAGGTGGGGCGAGCGTTTGCAGGTCGACAAATATTTTGGGTGGCTCGTCGAGCTCAGTCTGCTCAGATTTTTTATTCAGACTCATTTCGGCCTCCGTTTCCACTACAGGCAGTTTCGTCATTTTGTGCAGAATTTTAGTCAGTGCCGTTTTCTGCATAACAAGTGCCTTACAGTCTTCTACGGTTTGTGCTATATAGCACGTGTTGTTCCCGCTCCGTTTCTCCTATTTTCGGGCAGTTTTCACATCAGGTGCAACATTTACAATGGCTGACAACAACAACACAGATGTGTTCAAGATATTTGCTGTTGAGGACAGGTTGGATGGGGACAATTACCCTATGTGGGCTTATATGATGCAACACGTTCTTGCGTCAAAGGGCGTCTGGAATATTGTGCAGGGCATTGATATACGTCCTAGTTCTGAGGATGCAAGCGATGTTGAGGATGTTGCAGGTGTTGTTGCAAGGAATGCTGCTATTAGAGTTGTTTTTCCTACGGCAGAACAAGCTCGTTGGGATGTAAAGGATGCGCAGGCTCATGCATTGATTGCGTTGTCTATGAAGCGCACCATTGTTCCTTACATCCATTCAGCAAAATCTGCAAAACAGGCTTGGGATATTTTGGCTAGTCTTTATGCAAGTCGCAATGAGGCTAAAATTGCTCTGCTACGTAAAGAGTTGGAGTCGAAGATTATGCATGAGGAAGATGATATGGACACTTTCCTTGCTAGTGTCAAGGATATCAATGAGCAACTCATTTCTGCAGGTGAAGTCATTTCAGACAGTTCCCTAGTGCAGACTGTTCTAGATGCCTTACCAGATTCCTACCAGACTTTTTCTAGTACTTGGAGACTTATGACCCAAGGAAATCCAAAAGTTGTCAAGTTTGATGCATTATGCACATTGCTGTTGCAAGAGTCACTTTCCAGAAAAAAAAAGACTAGACAGCGTGCAGTTGAACAGGCTTTTATTGCTTCTCAAAGAAAGGGTGGTAACAGCAATGCAACCACTTCTTATGGTTCTGCTGCGAGTGGCAAAACTTCTGTTCCTAATGCTTCTGCTAGTAGCACATTGTCTGGCAATTCTGGTGATAAGGGCAAAAAGAAGATGCGTTGCCATTATTGTAAAGCTAATGATCACTTGATCAAGTTGTGTACTAAGTTGAAGGCCAAAGAGGCTAAGAAGAAAGAGGGTGGTTCCATTGCAAATGCTAGTTCCACTACAAATGCAGCCATTGTTGAGTCTTCTGTGAAAGGAGACTCTGTTGCTGATGTTGATGCAGAATGGGATTTTAGTGCAAAGTGCACTTACAATCCTGTTGTCCATGATGCATGCTTGTCAGTTGCTGCAGATTCACATGTGTGGTACTTCGACAGTGGTGCTACAAAGCACGTTACCTCACATCGTGAATTGTTCACCTCTCTCGAGTCTGTCCCTCATGGGAATTCAGTCACTTGTGCCAACAATGTCTCTTATCCGGTTCAAGGAGTTGGAAAGATTGTGCTTACTACTGCAAATGGCAGTTCCTTCACACTTATTGATGCAATTTATGTACCTGGGATCAAGAAGAATCTCTTGTCTGTATCCGCACTTGCTAGACTTGGACTTGTAGTCATATTTGTGGATGACAGATGTACAGTTTATGATCTCAGTTTTTGTGATGAAATTGTTGCATCTGGCCTTCTGTGTCGTGGGCTGTATAAGCTCACTTTGTATGACAAGTGTGGAAAAAATTTTGCAAATGCTGTTGCAGATTCAAGGGCTATTTCAGATGCAAAACTTTGGCATGCACGTTTTGGTCATCTGAATTTTGCCAGTTTGCTGCGTTTGCAGAAATCTGATATGGTTGCTTCTTTTCCGCCTCTTGAAGCACCTGTCAAACATGTTTGTGAAGGCTGTATTTTGGGTAAGATGCAGCGTTCTAAGTTTCCAAAGGATGGTTGAGTTTGGGCCACATGCAGGTTGCAGCTTGTGCATAGTGATGTCTATGGGCCCATGCAAACTCCGTCCTTGGGCAATTACCTTTACGTGACTTTCATTGATGATTACTCTAGGTATGCATGGGTGTTTCCGCTTAAAGCGAAGTCCGAAGTTTTTCTGTGCTTCAAACAATTTCTGGCTATGGCTGAAAATCTCTCGAAATGTACTATGGGCACTCTCCGTTCCGATCGAGGGGGGGAGTATATGTCTCATGAATTTAATGCATTTCTGGCCAGTCGTGGGATAAAACACCATTATATAGTACCTTATACACCTCAGCAAAATGGTGTTGCTGAGAGAAAAAACAGGTCACTAACGAAAATGGCATGATGTATGGTCAAAAGTCAAGCTTTTCCGCATTCTTTTTAGCTTGAGGCCATCATGTGTGCCACTTATGTACTTAACAAGTGTCCTACGAAAGCTTTGAGTCTATTACTCCATATGAAGCATGGCATGATAAAAAGCCTTCTATTGAGCACATGCGTGTTTTTGGCTGTTTGGCATATGCTTTGGTGCCACAAACACAACGTAGAAAATTGGATGATAAGGCTGTCAAATGTATTTTTGTTGGTTATAGTGCTGAAAGCAAAGGTTACAGGTTGTATCATCTGCAAAAAAAGTGTATTCTGGTTTCACGGGATGTGGTATTTGTGGAAGATTCTGTTCAGCCCTTGCTGTCATGTACTAGAGACAGTAATGTAAGCTCATAGGACATTTATGACACTTTGTTGCCTCTTTTCAGTGGTGGAAATACGAATGTAATTTCCAATGAGGCAAAAGTACAGCCTATGGGGGTTTTTGAAAATGTTACAGATCAGCCTATTACTGATGCAGATGTACATGATGTACTTGATGAGGAAAGGGCTGAAAATGAGCAGGCTAGAGATATGCCAAAATGGCTGGTGCACACTTTGCGTCACAGTAAATTGGATGCACCTTTGTCTAGTCGTACTTGTTCAGGCTCTTGCCATGCATCTTATGCATCAGATTGTTATGCTTTGGCTATGTCTAGCTTACATGATGTTGAGGAGCCTCTGTCTTTTGATGAAGCACAGAATTCAAAAAATTGGATGGCTGCCATGCAATCAAAATATGATGCACTTATAGAAAATGACACATGGACTTTATGTGATTTGCCTCCTCACAAAAAGGCCATTGGTACGAAGTGGGTTTACAAGTTGAAACGCAAGCCGGATGGTGAGATCGATCGCCATAAGGCTCGACTTGTTGCAAAGGGTTATGCACAGCAAAAAGGCATAGATTATGAAGAGACTTTTGCTCCCACTTGTCGTATGACTACTGTGCGTTTTCTATGTGCATTGGCATCTCATTTTGGTTGGGATGTACATCAATCAGACATTGTTACTGCTTTCTTGAATGGTGATATATTTGATGAAGTTTATGTAACGCAACCTCACGGTTTTGTTATAAAAGGACAAGAGGACAAAGTGTGCATATATAAGAAGGCTTTGTATGGGTTGAAGCAATCTCCTCGTGCTTGGTATGAGAAAGCTGACACTCATTTGGTTAAACGAGGCTTTCATAACAGTCCAACAGAAAGCACATTGTATGTAAAGCGTGAGGGTGATTTACTTCTCATTGTGGTTCTTTATGTCGATGATTTGCTGATCACTAGACCAAATGAGAGACATATTGCTGAATTTAAGGCTGATTTGAATGCTACTTTCAAGATGAAAGATTTGGGGCTGTTGCATCATTACTTCGGTATACAGTTTAAGCAATGTGATGGTGGTATTGCCTTCTGTCAGAAAAGTTACATAGAGACATTGCTATGTAAGTTTGGACTTGAGGATTGCAAATCTATTGCCACTCCCATGGAAACAGGTTTGAAGTTGAGTCTACATGATGCTAGCAATCCTACTGATGTCACTCTTTACCAAACTGCTGTTGGATGCCTCATTTTTGTATGCAACACGAGGCCAGATATTCACTTTGCAATCTCACAGGTCAGCAGATTTATGCATAGCCCAGGGTCTAAGCATTGGCAGGCTGTGAAGAGGATTTTCCGCTACCTTAGTGGTACTTTACATCTTGGCTTGTTTTATCCCAAGGGGGGATCATTGCCGCCAGACTTACATGCTTTTTCGGACTCAGATTGGGCTGGTTGTTTTGACACGCGAGTGTCCACAAGTGGTTTTTGTTTCATGCTTGGTAGTTCATGTATATCATGGTTGAGCAAGAAGCAACCTACTGTGGCCACTTCGAGTTGTGAGGTTGAGTACAGGGCAGTCTTCACAGCTACGGTTGAGTGTGTATGGCTGAGACGCCTTATGGCTGATTGGGTGTTGGACAAGACACTGCCAACACTATCTACACTGATAGTCAGAGCGCATTGGCAGTTGCAAGGAACCGAGTTTTTCATGCTCGCACAAAGCACATTGAGGTGCATTACCACTATGTCAGGGAGAGGCTCTCAGCAGGAGAGATCAGCTTGGCTTATGTGCCAACACAAGACAACCTTGCATATCTTTTCACAAAGGCATTGTCTCGTGAGAAGCTTGAAGCTTTCCGCAAAGCTTTGGGCTTACTCCTCTTTGTGGACTGATCATGTCCTCAGGGCATGGCACTTCCCTTTACTCAAGGGCCAGCTCTCGTTCACCGCATCACTCCAGGGGGGATTTGTTACCATATACATATGGTAGTGATGTGTGTGAACACACTAGGACCGCCGGGGCACTTTTTCCCTCTTTAGGAGGTTTTTTCCCCCGAGCATTGTACATACGTCCGTCACTCTAGGGCTATCTGTCTTTCCATTGCACACTAAGTAACACGCTCTCTATTGTGTGCCCCGAGCTTCCTTCGTCTTCTCCAAGCTATGTGCGTTTCTCTGCAACCCTAACTCCAACAGCATTGACATAAACATCCATGGTAAATCGTAGCTTTTGGCGTCGCCAATCCGCGGCCTAATTTCATCATAAGTAGGAATTTAAGCTAGGAAATCATAAAGTAAGCATAGGCGGGGTATTGGGCATCATTCCTAAGCATTTGATGCATTCGGGGTCAGAAACAACTAAGTCAAAATCTCACTGTTGTTAATAATCACGTTTTTTGCACTTCATCAAAAGTGAGATTTGAGACCATAAGCATGTGTGCTTAGGTCTTATATACTTGTCCCAGAAGTTTTGTAACATTCGGATGTCGTTTGATGTTGTAATGGTCATGTTTTGTTTGTCGATTAGTGATTAGCTTTTGATGACTTAAGTAATTTGAGTGTAGCTTGAGTTAGATGCGAGTTGTCTGTTGTTTTCCAAGAGATTGACACCCTCTTGTAGCCTCTATGCACTAGTCGAGTCAGCTTCGTCCCATGGATTGAAAATTATGTTCGTGGTTCTCGCTATGTCTGCAATAAGATAAGAGTGAGTTTAGGAAACCCATCCACAGGCTAGTTGTTCCCATCCAGTTTATCTTCAGGAGACAACATGCAAAAAACATCATTGTTGTTAGCGATGGTGGGTGACAACACCAAATGCAAAACTTGCCTTTGTAGAGGAAAATCTGCACAAAAGTAACTTGCACTATATAACACAACCCACATAAGACAACAAAGTGCTTGTTTTGCAAAAATCTTCAATATACACAAAAGGTTGAAATTGCCTACATAGGACTGCTAGTGGGCATCATCAGCCCAAATCAAAATTTTGAGGATACCTAGCTAAAAGAGGTGTCCCAAAGGTCATGTCGCCCTATGAATGCTTACCAAAAATCACCTCCGTATGAGAATCTGAGCCAAGAAGTTGCTGTTGACGTTGCCCCAGATATGTAGAAGCCGATTTTGATATCAATTCTTAGAAATATGGTTGTTGTAGAAAAACACACAAATTTGGAGAACATAAAGATCACACAACAAAGGAAATAGTATTAGAGGGATCCCCCATAGACCCCTTAAAGGACTTTCAAGTTTCAGGGCCCTTGAAAATAATATGAGGGTCCCCACATGATCCCACTTAATCGTTTTTCAAACGTTGGAGATAGGATGGGAGAAAATCTATAGTAAGGCGTTATACACTTGTGACCTTTTGGTATCCCATAGAAAGGGTGATCTTTTAATGTGGGGGTTGGTTTAGACACCCCTACCTAAAATGTAGCAGTCACCCCCAATTTACCCCTATTTCTTCAAATGAGGATGGCACAAAAGTAAAGAAGCTTCTAGGACACCTGCCTACATTCTCGAGGGCCTTCTACAAACACCCTTTAGAGGGTTTACGAGGGAGACTTCTTACTAAGTGCACTAATACAAAGATAAGGCTTGACCTAAAGTGATGGGCATATAAACAAGTTGGGGATACAAAACCTCATAGCGAGTAAAAAGGTTGGCCTGGTGGTCGTATCATGTGTCCTCAAAGTATAGATAGAATGAACAAGCTTCATGTTGGGGTGCCCTTGTCTCTCGTTGTATTGATCACTAGATTTACTCCAATAGCAGTACGGCCACGGAGCTTTGGGTGTTTTCAATGGATGCAAAGTGAGGGCTTCCCTCAAAAACCTTGAAGGCATGTAGCCTTAGGGAAAAAGCTAACTTAGGCAAAGAAACTCATGAGATGAGATTGCTAGCCAATGGCTTCGAGCAATAGTATGAACAAAGATCGAGAATACTCACAAAGTATTCCAATCGATTTTCATGATCTTGAGCGTTCTCATTTCTCATTATATGAGCAATTTATAATCCACAACCCATAAGCGCATATAGTGTACACCTTGTCAAGTTTTGTAGGTTGTCTCACTCTTATTGGCCAAGAAGGCCATAGGGGAGTGGTAGAGAAAACTTGCAATTCCCATTTGCACCTCTCACCATCCAATGGTCAACATCACATTAACTTGATTTTTGACATTTCAAGTCATTGAAAAAAATTAACACCATATAATTTTAAAAGTTGATTGATTGTTGACATATCAAATCGTTTAAACAAGGTGAAAAAACACTATAGCCTACATAAAGCTATTGAGAAGAATTTCATAATAAGAGGCTTCTTTGTGACATTGACAACCAACGTGAGGGTTCTATGCAAAGGATGAGAGTGTGGCGGAGAGAGGCCTCCGTTGTGGGGTTGCCTCGTGTGGGTTTTTGGGGGGGGTTGGGGGGGGGCGCCCTCGGGCCTCTGGCTAGGCAGCTCTTGTGCCACTCCAACGAAGCTTCATACCCTCCTTTTTTGGACTAAAGGCACCTCAGGGGCCTCCTACCTTGTGTAGGGAACCATTTTCTCTCGCCGGTGGGTGCAAGATTAAGGGTTTCAGATGAAGCTTACGTAAGAAGGGGACCGGGAGGGGCAAGCAAAGCTGAAAAAGTTTGGGGGCTTCTATCTCCTTTGCTGCATGTTCCCTTTTGTTGGTATGCAATGTTAAATGCTATTACACACACACACACACACACACACACACACACACACATATATATATATATGTGTGTGTGTGTGTGTGTGTGTGAGAGAGAGAGAGAGAGAAAGAACCTTACAAATGTGTTGGCAATCATGTGCATCTCTCTCTCTCTCTCTCTCTCTCTCTCTCTCGCTCCATTAACATGTCAAATGTGTTCTAATAATCGCTCGATTTATTACAACGAAAATTGTTGCCTTCTTGAGGCCATCATAAAGTCTTCACCTTGTTAAACACTCATATGTTAAGGCTGGATACACAAAAAAAGCTACCTATTTGGATGGACTGGCCACAACCCCTTATACACCAGCGGCTACATGTTTTTTTAAAATTTAATGAACAAGAGCGCTTTTGCAACAAAATGAGGTAGCGTATTGGTTTAACGTTGCGTCGTCTCACAGGTGGCCCATGATTCAACACCCACCTAGGTATGGCCGGCCATCACTCTCGGCTGCCCTGCGGATGGACACTCCACCATGTGGGTTCCATGTCAACTTGCACACTATTGCCCAAACTATGGGCACGTTCAAACGAGCAGCCACCGACATCGCCAGTAGTTTAGGGCTACCTCCGCCTAGTCTGTTCACACGGCTTGATGGAACTACGCAATCAAGTAGAAATGTAGGAGGTCTTGCAGCCAATGAAATATGTCAGGTCTGGCTGACAGCATAGATGTGGGAGTTCAACCCTGCTCACCCACGTTTTGCGTTGCAAAAGTGTACGGCAGTGCACTTTTCCAATAGAGATTGCCAATTTGCCACCGCCCCTTCTGAACCCAGCGATGTGTAAGCGCCTTAGGCTATGGTCACGCGAGGCTTAGTTGCGCCCAAACTATCTGACAAGTTGCAGCTTTTCACCGGCATAGTTTTGCAACTATGCCTTTTCAAGCATAGCTACAAAACTAAGCGGTTCCACTTCCGGTCACTGCCCTGCTTCTCTCTCCTTATGCGTCCGGTTCTTCCTCTCTCTACCTGTTGCTCCCGGTTCTTGCTCTGAGCGCCTGTCAGCAGTTTTCGATAACTAAGTGTGACGCCCCAGTTTCTGGGCGCGTCGGGGAGGGGGCCCGGCGGGGATTCTTACCCGCACGCAGCCGAGGGAACTGCTCTGATACCAAGTGTGACGCCCCAGTTTCTGGGTGCGTCGGGGAGGGGGCCCGGCGGGGATTCTTACCCGCACGCAGCCGAGGGAGTGCTCTGTCTTCAAGGGGCCCGTCGGGGATTCATACCCGCACGCGGCCGAGGGACTTCCACTTTCAAGGGCCCGGCGGGGATTTATACCCGCGCGCAGCCAAGGGACCAAGGTGTTGCTTCAAGGGGTCCTGGCACGGACGGCACCGGCTCAGGAGGGCCCGGCTCGGACGGTACCGGCTCGGGTCAAGTTGCCTTCTCGGGGGCCCGGCTCGGACGGGGCCGGCTCGGGCGTGGTTGCGTTCCATGGGTCGACGGCAGTTTGTGTTTCGCGGGTCTTCGCGGGTCTCGCGTCTCGGGTCCCTAGCCCCACGTAGCCTCAGGCTCCGCCGCACCGCCGACGGGTCATAGCGTGCCCCGGGGAACCTTGCGTGGAGTCCCCACGGTGCGCGAGTGCGTGGAGTGAGGCTAACGTGCCTAGGTGGGGGTCCCCTCCCGTGGCCGGTCTTCGGGAGGCTCATACCCCTTATACTAAGCCTCGCGTGACCATAGCCTTATTACCCTTGGGTGTACTTTTTGTATGAAGCGTCACCCACCCTGTCGGCGAAGGGGCTCGCGCGCTTCATGTCATTGGGCATTTGGTGTAGCGCAGCTTCTGAGTTGCAGCCATATCTCCTGTTTTGAAGCTTTTCGGCCCATCTGCGTCGCACAATCTCTGCTACGCGCCATGTCTTCAGGGAGCGTAGCAGATTCCAAAAATGACGAGTACAACCGCGCGATGCAGCGTCAGATGCGAAGCCCCTACGAATATCATCATGATCTTGGTGGGTTTTTGCCTTCTCAGATGTGCGTGTGAGGGCAGAAGGCTGATGCATTTTGCAGAGAATCCATCCTTTCGCTTGTAATTTTCCAGAGCTTTTGCCATTCAGTTTCAGGTTGATCTGAAAACTTTCTTGTAAGCCTGAGGCTTGCAACTGGCACATCTTCAAGCCATTCAAAAAAATGTGTGTGCACAAACATTTTTTCTTTGAATTTCTCTTCAGTTTTTGGGGTGCTAAACCGTGTTTTTAGCTCCTTGATCTGCCAGGAATATATTTCACCCGAATCATCGATGGCTTAATCGTCGGATCACAGCCACAAACACCAGACGATGTAGATAAAATTTACAAAGATGAAGGTGTGAGGGCTATTCTGAATCTACAAGAAGACAAGGACATTAAATATTGGAAAATCGATTTTGATGCAATCACCAAGCGGTGCAGCGAGCTTGGCATCCAATACATGAGGGCACCGGTAGGCTATTTCATAGCAGTTCACTATGTATTGAAGTTTTCGACACTTGTTTTCAAGGTGTAAGGCTCGCTATGGGAAGAATTTGCAACTTTGGCATTTTTGTGCCAAACAGGCCAGAGATTTTGATCCGAGTTCATTGAGAACCGAGCTTCCGAAGGCTGTTTGCTTATTGGATGGAGCCATTTCTCAAGGGAAGACCGTCTACGTTCAGTGCTCTGCCGGGCTTGGTCGTGCCCCTGGCGTAGCTATCGCTTACCTTTACTGGTTCAATGGAATGAATGTAGGTTTCTTCTCAACATCCAGGCCAGGGTTTTGACATCCAAGTTTTGATTTTAAGGGTCGAGCATAGGAAGTCAAATGACAAGATTAATGGCTTGTAATTAGTTGGATGGTGCTTACAATTTCTTGACCTCCAAAAGACCGTGTGGCCCCAATAAAGAAGCTATAAGAGGAGCTACCTATGATCTTGCAAAGAATGATGCCGGAAAAGAGCCTTTTGAGAAGTTACCTGAGTGTGCATTTGCGGATGTGTCATCTTCGGAAAGGCAACTAATTCAAGAAAGAGTTCGTAGTCTGCAATGATGTTTCTCGGCCAATCAGAGGTAAGATTAATATAGAATAGGGATGCCAATGTTTCTGAGATGTCAATTTTCTAAGTATTGGCACTTTTCGAGCCCCTTCTTTGTGGGTTTTGGGAGAGAAATATATGTATAGTATTATCATTGGTTATGGGAGAGGAAAGCTTGGATAGGTGAGAGAGAATTGGTTAATCATGGTAGCCTCATCTCAGGGGAAGTGTAGAAATCTTTTTTTTTTTTTTGGGTTTTCATTTCTTTTGGGCCCTTGTTTGTGTGGGTGAGTATGGGCTTCAGCATTACACTTAGCAATATGAATCAATTTAGCAGGAAGCGAATCATCGGGGATAGATATCTTGAAGTTGCAGTTTGTTGAACATATTGAGGATGTAAATGAGCTCTCAAAACTGAGTCTGCCATAGAGGTAAACTTTGGGTCTCAGAAACTAGAATATTGTAATTTTACTTTAATACAGTATGAATAGGGTCTATAAAGGACCACTTGAAGCAACCACAGGGCCCAAATCATATCTTATCATATTGGAGTTCTAACTTCCTCAATGCCATGTGAGGGTTGATAGGCAACGCAAATGTGGCACGAACTACTTAAACCAAACCTCAATCTCAGATTGTGACCTCTTTTTACTTTGAAATTGTGTTGACATCAATAAAAATAACCATGCTCCCTAACAATTGCCTTCCACATTTAACCATTTTTTGGTTCTATTTGGCATGATGGTGGGAGGTAACGGGGCTTGGTTGTGCACTATTCCTTGGTAGTTGTTGTACTACGCACTCTCATGGAGTCCTTCATAGTTCTCTCTCTCTCTCTCTCTCTCTCTCTCTCTCTCTCTCTCTCTCTCTCTCTCTCTCTCTCTCTCTCTCTCTCTCTCTCTCTCTCACCAATGTACTCACAAATCTAAATACCAAAAAGGCTTGATGTTGGTGCATTTTTCTTTCATCTTGACAAAGGTATGCACTTCACCCTCTTTTCACATATGTAAGGTAGAACATCGAGCCACATTTGTATCCCCCACACACACACGTGTGCGCACATACACATGCACACGCACACATACATAGAGTGCGCTAAGCTATGATGACAGTGAAGCACCGACATTCAAAACATGATTCACTTTGACACCCAGTCCTTCCAATAGCTTCTTTCTAGGGGACAAGTAGGGAACACCACATTTAAAGGTTATTTGACCTTGTTTTTAACCTTGCAAGCTATTGAATAATTGTTGCAATAAGGAGTATAATACATAGTGAAATAAATACTCAACTTGGATCTTTATCTTGTTTTCAACATAATTTTTTAGCTTTTTGAAATGCTCGAATACTTTCCTTTTTGCCTTTGTGAAATAAACCCATAATACACACATATGATTGAAAAACTATCACATAGCAAGTGTAGCCTACAAGTGAAATTGTCCCTAACTTCTTAGTGTATGAAGTCAAGTGGTCTTGCTCATACTTTCCTCTCTTAGGCCAAATATACAGATGTACCATCACAATATTCCCTTGTGTTGACAACACAATATACATTGTTGTTGGCATACTCCCCTCCAAACCAATCAATTTTGCAATTCTCTTCCATTTCGCACACCCAATGACAACCATCTTGAAAATCTTTCTCAAAATACTTGTATTTCACTTGTTAGTCTCCTCTTAGTCTCCACCTCTTTTTGGCTAACAATGAACAGGCATGTGAAGGATAGTAGTAGTCACATGCTTTGACTTGCAACCATGCATAACCATGGGAATATTCCCAATATATGCTATTGGAAGCTTAGTGCCATTTGTTTTTTCTCTACTTAACCCATTTTTCTCATTCATGCCTCTCATTGGAACTAATTTTTGTGACATGTCATGGTTTAATGCTCCTAAATCACATACTTTACATCTCCCATACTTGCATCATGTGTTGCACCATTTATTACATACTACATAACAAGAGATCCTCATGCTTATGTGTACTTGATGAAGATTTATTGTTGTCCTATTGATCATGACCATAATGCCTATCACTTGGCCTCTGATAACAAGATATGCTCATGCTTATCTGTACTGAATGAAAATTTATAGATTTTGCTATTGATTTTAACCATAATGCCTTATATCACTTGGCCTCTGATAACACTCACTTGCAAATAGAGATGAGATTACTGCAATTATAACATCCATCATGATTTGTGTTTTCACTTGGGTGGCATTGTAAAGACAAGGAGCATTGGAGGCAAGGCTCTAGTGGCTTGGGGCCATAGGTTTGCATGCGTGGGGGAATATATAAGAGGCTAGGTATGTGTTGGCAAGAGTATTTAGTTATCCATCGTCTATGTGGTGTTTGAGGTTCTAAGAAGCCCCAGGTTGTGCTTTCATCTTTCCCTCTTCCTCATAGGCATAAGAATTCTACAAAAAAAAGAAAGGCCAATGAAGCCATTGACACGACACAAAACCTCGGACTCGTCTCACAAGTAAGATCAAAGCCACAAAAACAAGTTGAAAGCTCACTAAGGCCTACATAATGCTATTGAGAGGAATTTACTAATAACATGGTTCTTTGTGAGGAAAAATGAGAAAGTGACACTAGAATTTAAATTTCTTTTTTTTCACAATAGAGCATTACACTTTTTGGAAACAAGCGTAACGATGACTTGTTTAGATTACAATATATTCCAAAAGCATTAAAAAATATTGACTAAACCAATATCCAATGGCCCTTTTTAAAGAGAGAGGTACACAAATGTCAACACCTCTCACAAAGACCTAAAAGAAAAATTAAAAAAGAACCATGTGGCACTAATATGCAAGCTTTATCCAATGGTCCACAAAGGCACCGAAAATCCAACACTTTACTAAGGGCTCCTTATGTAGTCCAAAAAGCACATGCACTATGTTTCCTATGGAAGGCTTAGCCTACAGAGCCAAGACTATAAAAAGAGAAGCATGGGATGGGACAAGGAGAGGGAGAAGGTGAGAAAATACCAAAAGGGGGAGACATAGACAATAACAGACATGAATGCGATCATTTATGTGATTATAATGTAAAAGCTTCTTGTGAAAGGTAAGGCATGACACATGTAGTCATCTACATAGGGATCATGGTCTTCCCATTAGAATGAGTGGGTAAATGATGTTGATATTTTCAAAATAGACTTTGACAAAACACTAAGAGTTGCTTCACACATGTTGTGTCATAGAATAAGTACCCAACCTCTACCTTTGTCTAGTGATAGCTAATATGAGACACAAATTGTTCAATGATGCCTTTTTAAGTTTTTTTTTGTTCAAAAGGGAAATATTCATGGTGCATTCTCACAACTTTGTAGATGAGGTGAGAAAGAGCTTCACACTCTATGTAGGAGAGCTCTACTTGTAGTGATCTGTGCCAAGATCATACAAGAAGGTGAGAATGAGTCATCACTTTGCAATCTAGATAGGAGTACTAATTTGATTGACAAGGTGAGAGGTCTTGATTGCTTATGGAGAACCGAACCTGCAAGTAATGAAGAAGAAAATAGTATCTTCATTGATAGGAGTATTGATTTGATTAACGAGGTGAGAGTCCTCGATTGCTTATGGAGAGCCAAACCTGCAAGTAATGAAGAAGAAGATAGAATCTTCATTTCCTTGACAACATAGGCTACTACCCACTTTGAGCTTCTAATAGTACTTGTTTCACTTCCACAAGGGTGGCTTATTGATGATGGAAATGCTTGTGTATGATGGATCCATTGAAAAGAAACACAATGATGATAATGATTGGCATATTTTAGTATTTCCAATCCATATGTTTCCAGAAAAAACTAGGTGGTGCAAAGAGATTGTTAGTAGGATCAACATTGGTTTGGTGAATGTAATACCCCATGCACTTGTGGGTGATTTCATAAAAACTCCATCCAAAAAAATCTCCTTTTTTAGGTCCTCCCCATCGCTAAGAGCCCTTGTTCATGCCATCCATGTGGCATTTAGGTAGTAGCCTTATCCATAGGCCTTAGCATATTGCAAGACACTTGTCCGGACATTACTTTCCCCTTGAAGAAATGCTTTCATCGTAAAAAACAAGAGTTGAATTTTTTTTCCTTAAGAAAACCAATGTTTTTCCATGTGGAAAATTATTTAGGTATGTGTTTCCTCTTGGCTGGTACTTGATGTGAACATGATGGCTTGTCCTTGAGCAATAACACAAAGGCCCACTATAAAGTCCATAGAAATACTTTCCTATTTACCATTAGGAATCTCAAGGGGATGCAAAAGTGCACCTGCTTTGAAGTGCTTTGCTTTTTTAGCTTGAAAGTTTTGATAATGCAACATATTCTCTTGAACATGTCGATGTAAATCTGATCAGTAAAACATTTTTCGTACAAATACATAAGTCTTCCTTATGCCTAGGTGCCCGAAACTTGGACTATCATGACATTCATAAGAACTTTTGTGACGAATGTATGTGTGTGTCGATACACATACTCTATCCTTTTGGAGTAGATACATATCTTTGATGGAGAAATTCTCCCATCAACTTAGTTCATCACTTGATAGAGGAGAAGCATGTGTGAAGGTACTAGAAACACTACCAACATTGGAGTGAAAAGGATCACTTATTTTAACATGGTTCCACCCTTGAGTATGCTTTTTCATGCTTACATTATCCCTTTGGTGATTACAAAATCTCGCTTTGTATTTTTGTGGACAAGAGAGAGAGAATCTTTGTTATTCTACTAAGGGCATCAACTACAATCTTACATTGATCTTTATGGTACCATACCTAAGAGCATCTACTACAATGTACATCGATCTTTATGATCCCATACGTGAGCATCATACTCTCAAAGAATCTAAGACCACCTAGCCTTTTGACCCTTGATATCAATTTTGTTTATAAATTAGTTATAGTTTCATAGTCAAACACAATGTCAAACTGAGCTTCATACAAATAATATTTACACTTCTTCAAAGGACATATTGTAGCATGGATGTCTCTTTCATAAGTAGAGTAATTATTATGGGAATGATTGAGTTTATTGCTCTTAAAAGGCACTCTGTCTACCCTCTAGGAGTAGAACTACACGAGCCACTCTAGAACTAGCACCAATTTCTAGAACAAATGGGTATTTCACTTAACCAATAATAGTATCGGTGCTGATGTTAAAGCTACCTTGAGCTTTCAAAACTCAAAATAAAGTCTTGCCTTTTACCTTTGAATTGGTTCGTCATAGGAACAACAAGTTTTGTAGGTAAAATATTTGCAAAAGAAAGGCCCTTGGATACAGGCTACACCCCTGATGTTGCTTATTGATGCATGCAATTGACTATGAGGTATGTTAGTTGTGTAATGTTCTCATTTAATGCAAAAATTTGGTGCTCCAATGCATATGTTTGTGCTTTGAAGTCCTTATGTTCAACCAAACCATACTCTACATCATAGATCCAGTCCTTCTCTATGTCTGCCATACAAAATAAGTAGGCATAGGGTTTGCAGATTTGGAGTAGGTGAGCCTTACTCAAATTCAAAGTGTTGTGTATTTGGAATATATGCAACATCCATAGTGTAGTGTGTGCTACAAAATTAAAAGGAAATACCTCAAATTTTTTGTTTGTAAGTGAGGATGTCCACGGGCTGCTTTGAAATGATAAGCTTTGCTTTGACTTTGTTGAAATCATTGTAGATTCTTGCAACATCAATTTGGACCTTGAGAATTAAAATTTGTGCACTTTGCTATTTACTTTGGTACTTGAAAAAGCGGGCTTTGTTAATTGCCTTTGCCTACACCTGCATGCAAACACAAACTTTGAAGAAATTTATAGCTATATGCAAACACATTGTATGCTATGATTGTGTTGAAAAAACCTTGTGTTCTGAATGATCAATTTGATCAAGAACAATTGATGATACACAAGACTTATTCTGCAAGTTTATAGAGGTATACTTTTGATGTCTTCACCTTGAACAGTACCATTGCTAGTTACTTTGCCTTGCCCTTGGACCACCCTTGTGGTCACTTGGTGTGGTATAAGCCCTTTGGGGTGGCCTTAGGGTGTCCATTCTTTTTTGAAATGAAGCAACTCTTGCACACAAACATGATGGCAGCCTCGCTTTGAGAGAGAGAACCGCTTGCACTGCACCGTAGAGACGCCAAATGGGAGTGCCATAGTAGCATGATATGCTCATCTCAGCAATGCATATAGATCAAGACCAATCCCATCACATATAGTGTAGTTCAACCCCGTGGTTCTTGTGTGTAGGTGGTCTTACACATGCAGGTTCATGATCGGAGAAGGAGAGAGAAGTCCATCTAGATGCAAAGACACAGGCACTTCCCCCCCTTCGCTCTAATACCATTGAGAGTACAAGGGGTACATGACATGGAACTCCTCCCATCCAACTCCCTATATATACTAATAAGAGTCCACGCGCCATTGTCTTGGAGACACTTGTTCTCACATTACTCCCTTGACTAGACAATCATCATATCCAAGCCCCTATTTATAATGAATAGGGAAAGCCCATGATGTACTCATGAAGCCATGCTCCAGTCTTTCCAACTCCCTTAATTAGATAAGAGGCGTTGTTGGCACACGTGATAGTATTCCTATTAGGAATAGTCTCAAGGAAAGTGAACCAGTATTAATGAGGAGGCATAATGTGCCTAGTTGCACTATTGCCCAAGATCCACACATGCTCCATAGATTTTTCAATACATGCATCATGAACTTGTGGATCATATTCACATTTCATCGAGCTACATTGCATGAAAAAACCAGACTTGATAGTAGGCAACTAGGCAAAGACTATCAAAACACTCCTATGGTCTAAAGTCCTCAAACCAATGCATACATTTAAAAGAATATTCACAATAACCTAATTTTAGCAAGTGGATCTCAACATCTACTGACCTTATAGCTTCGTCTAAGGTATCTCTATCTTTCTCATATGCTTAGAATGTGAAATGAATGTGTAAAGTGAGTACAATGTTCTAATTTAGCAAGTGTATTGGCCATGCCAAATATATAGAAATATCACAATAAAGTGTAGAACTAAAGATCTTTCGCTTGTGATCACAATGCAAGTCTCAAAATTATGACAACACTTCATACAAAGGAGATAAAAGCACAAGAAGTAAGAAGGTACACCATGAACTCAAGACAGTAGTATGCTTGTTTTGTTATCAAAAACCTCTCCATAACTTTTCAATTTTTCCAATCTAATGCTTCACATCAGCTACTTGTATGGGATTGCGCCCACTCACCCACACCTACATGTCACAGGGGTTGAACCATAGTGGGTACGCTTACAAAAATTGGCTTTTATACCTTGGTTAAAGGTAAAAATGAGCTTTAAGTCAAAATAACCATCCTATCTAGTAATTTAAGTGCCATGAGTGAATCCCTTATTACGAGGTGGAAGCTTGTGGGCCCACTCGACCCCAATCAACTCAAATAATGTGACTCATAAATTTTCAAAATTAACAAGCTACATAAGTTGATGCATCGATATTGCTGGATCTACGTTTACATGTGAGCTGAAAAATATCTCGAGCCACTCTGGACTTTGTTTGGGTGACTTTGCCAACATTCCCCCACTCCTAGCTCATGCCATCCCCAACATGACTATGTCGTCGAGCCGCTTATTTTTTATTGAGTTGTTGAAGGCCTTTCTTCCAATTTCCTATGCAATGCTTCTCTTCTTCTGATATCAATATCTTTGACAAGGAGTTCTTTAGCTTGATGGTTGATATCAAAATCTTTGACAAGGAGTTCTTTAGCTTGTTGGTTGATATCAACATCTTTGACAGGGAGAGATCATGTTACATGTATATAATGCTTCTCCAAAAGTTTCATGTAATATGATGGCAAAACTAAGAGGCTAGTATAAAAACCAAAGAGGACTTCTTAAGAGGGTTGCTTTGACAAGTCTTAGCACAATCCTTGTGCATCTTTGAAGAAGCTCATCCAAGGGGCATTTTTGTATTCTACATTGTTGAAAGTCTCATGTGAGAAGCATAAGGTATGTCTTTTGCATCATCACACATGCTAGATCTGGTACCCCTCGCAGTATGTTTTGCCATGTTATCTAAGCTCTCCTTCTGGTACGCCTCTATTGCAACCCCCATGCTTGGCCTTTGGCAGTAATGGGTAGTTTACCCAAGTTGGCCTATCTTTTTGCATGAATGAGAAGGTATCCCAAGCTTTATGTTGTGGAAGTGGATAGAAAGTGCAATCTTCTTTGATCTCTTTAGGAGCTCTAGTTAAATTCATCTTTCTCCACTAAGCTCTTCAGTGATTATTATCTCTATGTTGTCTTTGTTTTGCAATACTTTAAGACAAAGTAGAGGATACGAAAAACCTTGTTTATGCCAATCCTTTCTAATATGTTCTAGCTTTAACATGCTAATACTCATGCTATGCAAAATTCTCTTCTTATATTCCGTGGCCTCTGTAAACACTTCATCTTGCTCTACAGTTATTGCCCTAGCCAAGTTTTCTTCATCTTGGCTATATATCTCTCTCTCTTTTTGAGGTCTCTAAGATGCTTTCCCTCCTTGTTTCTTGCTCTCCCACATTGATATATTCAAGAGGATTTATGTTTGAGAGGTCACTTCCTCATGTGCTAAACAAGTCTTCACTTTCTAAAATTGACGGCTTGGGTATTGGAACTACAGGGAGGCCTCTCGTAAGTAGGTTTCCCTTTTCTTCTAACTTAGCTTTAATCGGAAGAGACAATGCCAAAGGTTTTCATCAATGGCTTTTAATACATCTAATTGATGTTGAAGGTTTTCTTCAGACTGAGTAATCTGTGTTTTGGTAATAGTAAGTCACAATTGCATTGTTGGCTTTACAAGTCATTTGATTCAAAGGTTCTTGCTTCTTTTGAAGTTGTGCATCTTGATCAGAAATTTTGACCATTAGCATGTTGATGACACTCTACATAACTACACTTTGCTCATCTTTTCAGTTGTTGTACTCGATCCTAGTTTGTATCTCCTTTAGAGTTTCTCTCTCTTTTTCAGGCCTTCAATCTCTTTGATCCTCTCTTAGACCATATTATCAAGATCATAGCTCCTCACATGTTCATTGAGTAGCTCTTGCTCTACAGCATTGACTTGAGCATTAGTGGTTGCCAGTCTTGACTTCCTCCAGCCAGCTTATCTATGAAAGTTTTTGCACTTGCTACTTAAAGCCGTACATCATCTCCTTGAGGTATATTTTTAGACTGTGGGTTTATTCATGGGAATACCATTTGAGTGTGATGTTTGCTAGGTCTTCTTTTTTTGTTGGTGGTTTCCTTATCTTTGTAGAATTGTGGTGATGAAAGGCATGACGGAGACTGTTGATCAAAATGTGTGGTCTCCTCTTGTCTCTCCTCTATTCTTTTAGTTTGTTGGTGTTATCCTTGTGCTTGAAGTTGTGCGCGAGGAGATAAAGTCGGTAACCTAGACTCATGATCTTCTTTAATCCTCCTTTGTTCTTCCGCTATCCTTCTTTGTTCCTCTTCCCTTTCTTGCAAGTTTGCTTTGACAACTGTCACCACTCATTGAAGAGCACATTGAAGAGTTTTTAGAAGGAAAAGTCTTTTGCATTGACTACAAAGAGAGAGAGAGAGAGAGAGAGAGAGAGAGAGAGAGAGAGAGAGAGAGAGAGAGAGAGAGAGAGAGAGAGAGAGAGAGAGAGAGAGAGAGAGAGTCCTTTGTTCAGGAAAAGTGTGCCTTGGCTTAGCCTTGAGCCAGTTGATGGGAGGCAGAGAAGGAAAAAATCCCCTTGGAAAATCTAAGAAAATAGACCTAAATTGCAAAAAATGATGGTATTTTGCAATATTTTCTCTTTGGATCTACCCTAAGGGAAATTTCGTATGTTTATGAAATTGGTTTTTTCCAAACACTAGCATCAACACACACTCTTTGAGAGAGAGAGAGAGAGAGAGAGAGAGAGAGAGAGAGAGAGAGAGAGAGAGAGAGAGAGAGAGAGAGAGAGAGAGAGAGACTTGCTTCTTTCTTTTCCATTTTTATACACATCGAAGAGTTTTTTTTAAAAGGTCCATTCACTTTCGTATATTAGAATGGCTTCTAAGTTCCTTGTCACACTAAAGCATCAGTCATACCCTCTTTTTGTAGATGGTTGTTGATGTTGTTGTCACACTGGACTTGAAAACAAAAGTTGCACATTTTTCTCAATAAATGAGAGTAGCCCGAGTGGTTAAATCTCTGGCTTAATCATTGTCTGTTAGGATTCAATGCCTCTGAAACTCGCACGTGCACTTTTTGCAGGTTGGTTGTTGCTTGGAGAACTTGGCCAAGGATGTGAGGCCATCCCTCTGACAAAAGGTGGAGGCCAACATTTTCCTTTTCATTTTGATTGGGGACCACCTCCACATGGTTTGTGCTTCCTTGCCCTAGTGAGACATGGGCCTAAGACAATTTTCTCTTCTCATTCAAGAATATGATGAACACTCTCTCTCTCTCTCTCTCTCTCTCTCTCTCTCTCTCTCTCTCTCTCAAGGAACCTTACCCGTTTGTGAATTTCAAGAGATGAATACACCATCCCAATGAGCCTTACCTTTTTGTGAATTTTAAAATTCAATATCACTCAACAATAGGCTTGTGACACATGGCACTTCTCAAGACCTCATTCTCCCTCTTTTCAGTGCCCTCATTGCATGTCTCTCTCAATTATAAGAGTTAGGTACTATTTATAGTATAAAGATTCTCTCCCCCTCATTTTTTTCATAATTAATAACCCTCACCGACACGTACACCTTGCCTCGGTTGTGCATCATTGCACCTTGGGGCTTGCCTTGCTTCCTTAGTAGCTTCCACCTTAGATTACATTCACGAGCACATGTGCAGTATGAGAAGCGAGAGAGAGAGAGAGAGAGAGAGAGCATGTAAGAGGAAACATAGTTTTGTGCACTATGGTCAACAAGAGAACAGAGCGCATTTTCAGTAGGAGAGAAAGAGCGAGGGGATACGAGAGGAGAGATGGAGAGCATGCGGCATGTCTATGCTCTACAACTCTTGGAGTCAAAGACTCACAAGTCATGTCTCTTGAATACGGATGTGAAGACAAGAATCGGCACACATAGATCACTGTTCTATTAGAGAGAGAGAGAGAGAGAGAGAGAGAGAGAGAGAGAGAGAATATAGAAGAAAACTATAGACATGTTCCCTAGGTGGCATGCCTCCCTCTACTTCATCCTTGATGTTGAGGATGGGGCTCGAACCGCGCCACATAGGAAAACATGGGTCCATGCCGTATAAATATTCGCTTGAATTTTATTTCGCTCAAAAAATGTCGCTCGGTGTATGGAAAGAGTTGAGTTTCTGTTTGAAATAAAGAAAATTTTCTTGTATGGTGTATTCAAGAAATGTTGGCACAAAATTGTTGAGCATGTGCAATCATGTGGTTTTAAAGTCATCATCTTGTGCATAAGTATCAAGCATAGAATGTGACAATCGATAGGTTATTAAATGTTGGGCTGAAAACTTTGAATAAAAGCAGTCCACTTGATATACCTATCATCTACGAGGGGTTGAGATAATAAATACTTAATACTTTGTTTGATCAATTTAATTATCATGTCAGCACCCATTAAACAATGTTTCCAAATTTTCAAAGCATATACTACAGTAGTCAATTCTTTGTCATATGTACTGAACTTAGATTTAGAGGGTTTATATTTACAACTTTCAAATGCGAATGGATGGTTATCTTGCATAAGAACTACACCGATACTTTTCCACTAACATCACTGACTACAATAAAGAATGGTCATTCAAAATCAAGCGATTGTAACACAAGTGTATGAATCAAAGCATTCTTGAGTGTCATGAATGAGCTTTCTTGCAAATCAGTCCATACATATGGAGTATTTCTTCTAACAAAAGAGTTAGATAATGAGATTTGTAAGTAAAATTACGAACAAACTTCCTGTGATAACTGCATAGACCACTGAAAGAACATAGCTCATGTAAGTTTTTGGGTCTAGGCCATGATTGAATAGCTTCACTTTTCTTGGGGTCTACATGTATTCCCCCTTTTTTTTATACGATATGATCCAAAACTCAATTTCACATTGAAAAAATGAACTTTTTTTGGGATTCGGGTATAGATGGTTTTGTGAAAGAAGGTCAAAGATACGTTCCTTATGTTCTTACTCAGATTTACTAAACACAAAAATATCATCAAAAAAATACAATGACAAATTCTTGATGGTCAATGAAAATTCGGTTCATTATACGAGTGATGGTGGCTTCTGGTATATTTATCAGACCAAGTGACATGACAAGAAATTCATAGTTCCTCGTTTGTGTTGTGAATGTAGTTTTATAAACATCTTCCTCAAACATTTTGACTTGGTGATACCCCAATTTGTTAATGGTGATCTTGCTTAAGGCCCTGTAGTCAATACACATATGAAAGGTTCCATTTTTCTTCTTAACAAGAAGTATTGGAGCTGCGTATGGTGAACTACTAGGTCTAATAAGTCCTCGGTCAAATAAATTTGTGATTTGATTTTGAATCTCTCTTTGTGTGGTTGATTTTACATGATAGGGTGCTCTACAAAGAGGTTCACTGCTCGGGATAATATCAAATTTATGGTCTTCAGGGTGTGATGATGGTTTTTCAGGAGGCAAATCTGCATGAAACAACCTTCAAACTGTGTAGGAAAATCATCATGTGTAGAATGATATGGAATTTTATGAGCACTAGGTATGTTTTCCCTTGCTTTCCAATTGCTCATTTGGCTTGAGTGTGAGAAAGTAGTGGAAATTTTTTATGTTCCAGAATTACTTGGATGGAGTAGGTTTTGTTTTCATGGGTGAGAGTCAAAGTTTGTATTTTGTAATTGATTGGTGGATTAAATTCATGTCAAAAAGGCATCCCCAAAATCATATCAATACCATACAATGGTGCGACTATAAATGTATGTGTATGGAAAAAATCAACTATGCAAACTTCAACAGTGACTTGAGTTTTACAATTGAAATGTTGATTATTAAAGGCAGTCTTAACTTTGTGAGGTGAAGAGAATTGAGAGAGAGAAATCATGCATAGATGAAATCATGGCTACTATCATCATCCAAGAAAATTGTGATTTCTTTATCCTTAGCCTTGCCTTTCACTTTGAGTAAAATGTGTGGGGATATAGGAATACCTGGAGAAGGATTTTCATTGGCATCATACTTGGAATCACACCCCTCACCGTAACTGACTTCAACTTCATTGTCGTCGAGAATAGTATCTTTGATGAGGTTAACGTGTACACCATTTGGGCAGTTGTTGTTGAATGGTCTTTGGTTGTGATTGCATGCAATTTCATTAGGTTGGCCATTAGAATGGCCATTGCTCTTAGCAACGTTGTTTGTGCACTTATTTGTATAGTGCCCAAACTGTTAACATTTAAAACATTTCACCTTTTTATTATTGCTAGAAGGTTGATTAGGGCGTTGACAGTTGGAAGAGTTTTGGTTGCCCCTATACTGCATGTGTTTTTTCCATGGGGTTGAGAAGGTGTAGTAGAATAACCAAATCTGCATCTCTGGAAGAAGGTACCACTTTGAGTTTTGTTCCCATCAAAGTTAGGAGAGAAAGGAACTCTCTTGCTACAGTTAGTGTTAGCTCATTGATCAGTGAGGAGTTGATGTACACCTTTCTTTTTCTCCACATTGAGAGTCAAATTAATAGCTTTTGACAGTGAATCTGGTGCAAACATGTCTAATTCAACACCAGTTTGCAGTGCTAACCCATATACATACTTATGCTTTAGTTTCCTGTGATTGACTTGTTCAATGGCTTGAAGTTGAATGAGACAATTTCAAAAATGATTTGTGTAATATTGTACATCTTCATTTCCAACTTGGAAAATAAAATTTCACTGGTAGAATGCTTTAGCTTTGTATTATGTGGGGAAGTGCGAGAATTAGTGGCATTCCACCATAGTGTAGCACTACCAATGAGGTGATTTGATGCACATTTGACCATGTCACGCTTGGGAAAGTCTTCATCATGAAAATAGTCATCTAGTTGACTAACCCATGCTAGTACCGTGCTAACATCTTTAGTGCCGTCAAAATCCTTGAATGTGAAAGCTTTTCTGCTAATATTGTTTTGCTTTGGAGTAGGTGGAGTTTTGGCTTGTTTAGTGTGCAATAGCTTAACTTCTAGTTCTTGCTTTCACTTGCATTCATATGCAAGTGTTTGTTGCAAATTTGTGAGTTGCTCAACAATAGAGTGTGGTTGTGGAAAATGAGCCATGATGGCATGCTTTTCTTTTCTTTTTAAAAGAATTTTCTTGTATATATATATATATATATATATATATATATAAATATTATATATATATATATATATATATATATAATATTATATATATATATAATATTATATATATATATATATATAGTTTTTTTAATGTTTACTTATAATATGATCGATGTGCAGAATAATAAGTAAATAAAGGAAAAACAAAAAAGTTATTCTACTTAGTTGTACATTTGATGATGACGTCCAGTCCAAAAATGTAGCAGGAGAACAGGTTGAAATCTGACGATCAATTGAATAGGCCTGCATGTAAAAATTTGAAAACTTTCACTTTCAAGCTCCCTTTTGCAATTTGTAGCTAGCAATCAGTAAAAAGGGAATTCTCAATTTGCTTGATGGACTTTGAAAGGTAAGACCGGGTCCCGTTTCTTTTAATCAAATATTGTCGATCAACTTCATATCCTCAACCTTGGAATAGCCCTTCAATTCTCAATGTGTGACAAAGAAGCTTTTAAATGGATGGATAAGAATGTTTGAATCCGCCGCCATATAAATGAGGATAAGCTTGGTGGGTGGCACGAAAAATATGTAAATTGGGTGGTCGAAAAAAGTTGACGTGCGCGACTGAAGAGAGTTGGGTAAATTGGCAGCCTGCCAAAAGATTTGTGATTAGGTAATGGCCAAAGGATTGGGCAGCCGACCAAAGGTTTTGTGATTAGCTTGGGCAGCCAAAGGATTTAATTGAGTAATGTCCACACCTTTTTAAAGTAAAAGGTGTGGACATGCTAAAAAAAAACAAGGTAAAGGGAGCTCTGTCGTGTATTGTCAGCACCAAAAGGCATGGAGAAGATGGTGACTTGCAGAGGCTTCCTCAACCCATGAGCAAGAAGGGGAAATTTCTCCCAACACCAGGGAGACCAGGTTGATGCAACTTTTTTAGGGTTTGGTGAAGGTTGACCTCCAACTCTGCATGTACATAAGTGACGATTCCCGCAGCCTGAAATCGGGTTGCAAAAAAATAAGATGAATTGATAATTCTCTCTCCCCCCCTCTAATTGCTCCCTTGGACTGTAAAGTTCGCTTTGGGTGCAAGGTTGCAATTTGACTTCAAGTCTCAAAAACCTTCATGCACTCCAAGCTACTTGATTGATGTAGGCTTCTTTTTTTTTTAAAAGAAAGCCTCAGAAGCCATATTCTCAATTTATCCCCTCTTCTTATCTTTAACAAAGTCAAGATCTGCCTTCATAAACTCCTTCAAAATCTTGCTTCTTCTTGTTTTTCTCTTTGCCTATGCTGAACTTGCCCTTCAAAATTGTGATGCCAACTTGCTATGTCAGCAAATGGGTGGAGGCTAAAGCGTTACCGAACAACACTATGAAGTCTACAACATGGGTTTTGTATGAACATGTAATTTGCAGGTTCAGCCATTTGTTTGAGATTGTGTCAGATCAAGGAACCCCTTTCATCAATAAAACAATGTAGATATTGACCGACATTTTCTTGATCAAGCATTGAAAATCAACTCCATATTATCCCAGATGCATGTGGCCAGGCTGAAAGCAGCAATAAGACAATCAAAACCATACTTACCAAAATTGTTCGGAGGGAGCCTCACAAAAATGGCATGAGAAACATCATATTACATTATGGGCCTATCAAACTACTCACAAGGCTACCACTCTGATGACACCTTTCAAGATGGTATATGGCACAAACGTAGTGGTACCTATGGAATTTACAATTCCCAATCTGTGATTGGCTATTGAGCATGGTATGGATTTCAATGCAAACTTAAATCAAAGAATGGATGAATTGCTGAGACTAGATGAAATAAGAGAGATATCTATGTTAGAACAAGAGGTGGTTCATCATAGGAGAAAGCATTGGCATGATAGTAAGATCAAAGTGAGAGGAATTCAAGAAGGGGGATCTAGTGTTGCATTATCAATCAAAGTTAGGCCCTAAGAAACCTAATCCAAAAGTTGTGTGGTCGAGACCTTATGAAGTGGATTGGGTTTTCTCCAATGGCACAGTTAGGTTAAAAGACTTGTCAGGACTATTGTTGCAAGGGGTCTATAATGAAGCTAAGATTAAATTATAGTACACCGAATCGGATGGCATTCCAACAACACTAGATTAGGAGGCCAGTTCAGAGTCAGACGGTGAACCTCTGAATCTGTTCAATATCAGACCAATTGAGAAAGGAATGGAGTATTTTTGGAAACCAATAGATCTTTTGGGAATAGCTCTAGTTTCAGACCAGATCAGACAAGAACCAAAGGAGTCTGAGAAGAATAACATTTACTGGCAGGATATTAATGTGCAAATCACTAGGGGAATCTTGCCACTAATCATTGAAAGGACAACCCTATGCATGCTTGCCACGTCACAAACGACGCACATAAGCCCAAGGCAGTCAAAGCGTGGTGCATGTTTTTATAATTATGCAAAGAGTGCGCGACCTAGCACTTTACCCTCAGAGACTTGTGCACTTAGCTCCATGGCCTACAGAGCTTCCTCCATAGCATCTATGTCTTTGCTGTCTACACAACCTACTGAGAATGATTCGCCATTGCCATCATCGACCTCGAGGGTGCACTGTTCAATACCCCCTATATAATCTGCGTTTGCAAGGTAATTAAAAAACCCCCTTTTTAACATGTTTGAATTATTAGAATGACCCCTTATTTAGGAAATTTTTTCCAAATTTGAATATAAAAACCCCTTATTTTAATGTATCTCTACTGAATTGCCTTTTTTTGCATTTTAAAACCCCTCCTGCTGAACTCACGTAGTACATTAACATGATTACATAGTGTGCCCCCCCGAGCCATCGACTATCTTGGCTACTCAACTCAGAATCCCTAAGTGTTCTTGCTTTGATTCATCTTGATCATCCAATAGTGAGTTTTTCCTCTCTACTCAAGGCCCCTTCAAGGATTATCCAAGATTCAGACATGGGTAAACAGAAGATGTCTGAAAGTATGCAAGCAACTATGGATGCTCAGGCTGCACAAATTGAAGAGTTGTTGCGTCCAATAGCAGTTGTACAAGAATGATCCATGCCATATTATAAAATTAGCAGATGCATTTTTCACCAAAGGGAAAGGACCTTGCTCCAACTTTGGAATATGGTAGTGGTGTTGGAAGCGACAAAGATCAACTTTGACCTAAAAATTATTCAACAAGTGTATACCTTCAACTCAGATACTGGCATGGTAGAAATCAATGCCAGACAAGTGTATGCCACAACAGATTCACTTTCCCATTTCCTATATCTATCCTTTTCAACTAATGCTACAACTTGTTCAGCAGATGAAGTCATCAATTTTTTGAATGAAGATGCTCATACTAAAAAGAAGCAAAAAATTAGAGGACAAGGGATTTCATTTTCAGCCCTGGAATTTGAACCGACATACATGTATCTGAAAAGCCTTTTTGTATGTTGCTAGCCAGAATTAGGAATCTGAAGGCTAACCTCATAGTAATTTTTTGTATAATATCATGATACAATAGACTGCCAAGGTGAAGACTTGGAGCCTCTTTAAAGCATGGCATGCTTATCGATTTTTGAAATGGGCAATGTGCATTCCCACGCACATTAACGCCACCACTATCTAGAAGAAGGTTATGGGAGAAAGTATTGAAAGCACCCGGACTAGTATACAAGAAACAACAAAAGGGCATACATTCGAATAGCATGAGGTGCGTGCAAGAAGGGGAAGAAGGAGTGCAAGGTGTGTGGGTGGAGCAAGACTCAAGAATGAGCTGCCCCTTATTCTTTGTATATGTACAAAAGAATAAGGTGGTCAATGGGCGGGCGCCCATAGCCTAGGAGGTTGGGCAAGGGACAAAGGCCTTTACCCCAACAATTAATTGCATTAACCACTCCAGAATTCATTAAGGAAGACGAGTTTTTTGATAACTAAGATCAGAATAGAGTTCCTATCATGGAAATTGTAACAATAGCTTTAACCTCCAATCTCTTTGGAATGGTAATCTCTTTGGAATGGTGAGAAAGAAGTGTTACAAGTCGAAGTCGACTTTGTGGAAGTTGAGATACAGGAACTGAAAATAGAACAAGTTGAAAGTAACAAAATGATTTTCCATTCAAGGATTTATCAACAGAGCAAGAGAAAACAAAAGCACAGGCATGCCATTGTGAGGACAACTACCCTAAACCTCTAATTCTGATGCAAGTTCTAGGAATGAACGCGGTGAGATATACGTGAAGGTCTGTGAGAGAATTCAGTGACTCACAATATAGCTGGATGATATAAGGAAGACCTTGCATGAAGCAAAGAAGTTTATCAGAAATCATAGGCAGAAGGAACATGTAGCAATGTTAGTGGATTGGTCATATATCAAAGATGATGAAGTGCAAGTCATACAAATTGAGCTCCTCCTTTTTTCATCTCTTTTATAGAGTACTTGACCAACCACTTTGTAGTCATGATTGCATATCCCATTAACTGCATGATCGTGTAGTTTGCTGGTTGAGCTGAAGCAAGCGACCGGGCTCTAAGAGCTAAGTCCCCCAAAGTTCTTAATGATTTCGTAGCATGGAAAGCATAGAACGCTGAATGCATAGTCCCCATATAATGTAACTAAAAGGTGATTATTCCAAAAGCAACTAGAGAAGGGAAACTTGAACTTTGAATTCTCATGAGTTAATCATGTTGAATTTGTCTTAATATCAAAGAAAAAGAGAGTATTAGTAGAATCACTACCTTTTAAGAGTTTGTTCCATAGATACAACTTGAACCATGCATGACCACATTCAAGTGATATTTTTTTAATTCCATTAATACCACTGATTAGAACAATGAACTCTCTTTTCTCATCATTTTGATAAAGAAGCCAAAACCCTTGATGCAAAAAAGAAAAAAAACTTTTTCGTTTCAGATAGATGAACTTCAAGTTTTACAAATCCCTGTACAACTATTCACAAATCTCTTTATATTCAAAAGTGAAAGTAGCTTAGCAACTATCATTTAGTATCACCTTAATCAATCTTAACGAGTGTATGAGAGTTTTGTAAAGCGAAAAGAGTAGCATTCCACATGATGAGTAATTTCCAGAACCTGCTATCACCAACCCATGGATGGATTTCGTTATACCTTGAAGACCTTTATAATAAAAAGTCATAATCTTAAAGTTGGCAATCAAAGGAGCATAGCCAACTACACAACTTATCTTGGTATGAGACCAGAGTCTTGTAAAACACTTGCCTTTCTTCTCCATCTCTCTCTTTTTTTTTTCACTCTGATGCTTCAATGAGATTGTTTTATGGGATTGCACCCACACACCCACACATGCATGTCGTTGGGGTTGAACCATAACGGGTGTGCTTAAAGCCCCTCGCCTACCGTTAGGCCGATTCCCCTTGACTTCTTCTCTATCGAAAATATTCACACCTTTGAAATTTGAAGGGCAGGGTGCCTTGTCATAAAGCAACCTTGGAGTGAGCTAAAACTACAAAGACAAGCATTGAGAACTAGCACCCTTCCCTTTGGAAAGTCATACTATATATTGGAGTTTTGGAAATACATGAAGATAAAACATGCTTTTATTTACTTTCACAAATTCAATTTGTCCGTGCATGTTTTTTAACTTGTATGGGCATCCTAATGTACTCTCCCTTCATTGAAAAGGTACCCTTATTTTATTGCCCATTTCTTTTGGAGGACAATTGGTTAAACAAGCCCTTTTAATGACACTCATAACAATTTTGACCTTCATACCGCAAGAAAAATTCCCTAGGAAGGGCATTTTGGTATCAAATTCTATCACACTTATAGCTTTCTTGTAGGTTAGATCTAAACCCTGCTTCTTTACTTCGTTAGCGTAGGAGCCTCTTTTGAATTCTCGAGCTCTCAATAATCCACGTGGCAGTCTTTCAAACCGGCTCCATCGTTTTATCGATGCACCTGGGACAGCGATACGCACAGGGAGCAGGGCCTGAGCATGGACTCTTGAATGCAGTGATTGTAGCAGAGTAGAGCAGGCATGACTGAGCAACCTCGATCGTCCGAAGCTCAGCCTCAATCTCCCCCAATCTTTCATGAGAAACGTCTTCAGTTGTGCCCCTCGATCGCCTGAAGCTCAGCCTCAATCTGCCCCAATCTTTCATGAGAAACAACGTCTTCAATTGTGTCTCCTTCACTCTCTCAACAATCTGTACCAGGTTCAACTCCATAGCCTGCTTCACCTTTTTAAGTGCATATTAGGTGCTTTGTTTATTTATGTGAATGCCGAAAATGTGTGCACGTGTTGCGCATGCACGTTTATCTGTCAGTAGATGCATTTTATTCTTTCATGCAGTAGATTAATTGAGTTTACTTATTTGTTGAGCCTTGAAATATTAGGCATTGAATCAAGAGTAACATGTCTGTCCCTCTTTGTTTGCTATATTGCTCTTTCCAAACAATAGCTACATGTGGTGTTGTCTTTTATTTTTCCCAAGTATTTTCACTGATTTTGTCTATGGCTTTCCTCTAGGAATTGAACCTGGTCTTTTCTCCACCACACAGACACTCAAACCATGAGGCTACGACACCGGTTGGCGTTATCCTCTTATAGAATGTATGAATAGATATAAATGTTTAACATACGTATAAAATAGTATAGTATTTCTTAAATTCATACCTGGTTGATATGTATGCAAAGCGAGGGCCTCTCTCTAGCTACAATTACCTATGCATGCACCTTGAAGGCATGTGGCTCTATGCAAGATGCTGATATGGGCACGAAAATTTACACATTGTTAGTCAAAGGCTGTTGAAAAAAGATGTCGTGCTTGGCACTATCTTGGTCAATATACATGTCAAATGTGGTGCGCTTGAGAAAGCACAAAAAGTGCTTGATGAGCTTTCTGTCCGGCAATGATTGTGGGATGTGCGCAACAAGAGCATCTCCAGAGGCTGTCGTGCTTGGTAGTGTCTTGGTCGAGATGTATGCCAAATGTGATGTGCTTGAGAAAGCACAAAAAGTGCTTGAGCAGCTTCTTGTCTTGAATGTTGTCTCTTGGAATGCACTGATTAAGGGATGTGCGCAAGAAGAGCAGTGCCAAAAATCTCTAGGCTGCTGTTTTCAACAGATGCAAAGCATTGAAATGCATAGGTTGCGGGATATGCACAATAGGAGCAGGTCCAGAAAGCTCTAGAACGCTTTCCACTTCCTACGCATAGTGTGGACCCTTGGAATCCACTGATTGCAATATTTTCCACAGGAGACTAAGTCTATTTACACCAAATGCAATCGCGTACGCGTGCATCCTGAAGTCATGTTGCTCTACGCAAGATGCTCATATGGACACAAAAATTGAGATTGATATTGTTAGTCATGGGCTGTTGATCAAAAAAGATGTCGTGCTTGGCAATGCCTTGGTCGATATGTATGCCAGATGTGGTGCACTTGAGAAAGCATAAAAAGTGCTTGAGGAGATTCTTGCAAGGAATGTCGCCTCTTTGAATGCACTGATTGTGGGATGTGCGCAACAAGAGTAGGGCCAGAAAGCTCTAGGCTGTTTTCAACGGAAGCAAAGCATTGGAATGCACTGGTTGCATGATACACACAACAGAAAGCAGATGCAAACGAAAGGCTTCTCTACAAATGCATTCACCTATGCTTGCACCTTGAAGGCCAGTGGCCTTATGCAAGCTGTTGACATGGGTGAGAGAATTAACGACGAGAAGATACCTGGTTTGGCGTTGTTGGTAAGCCTATGTCGTGCTTGGTTGATATATATGCCAAATGTGGTACTGTCATGAAATGTCGCCTCTTGGAATGCACTGATTGCGGGATGTGTGCAACAAGAGTAGGTCCAGAAAGCTCTAGGTTGTTTTCAACGGATGCAAAGCATTGGAATGCATCGGTCATAGGATACACACAACATGAGTAGTGCCTGAAAGCTCTAGGCTATTTTCAGCTTCCTAGCCGGAGTGTGGACTCTTGGAATGTACTGATTGTGCGATTTTGCCCATAGGAGAAAGCTCTAGTTTGTTTTCACCACATGCAATCACCTATGTATTCATCTTGAAGGCATGTGGCTCTACGCAAGATGCTGATATGGGCAAATTATTCACAATTATATTGTTAGTTAGAGTCTGTTAAAAAAGATGTCATCCTTGGCATTGTCTTGGTCGATATGAATGCTAAATGTCGCCCCTTGAAATGCATTGATTGTGGGACGTGCGCAATAAGAGCAAGGCCAGAAAGCTCGAGACTGCTTTTAGCGGATGCAAAGCAAGTGTATCTCCATAAACTCAATCACCTATACTTTCGTCTTGAAGTCCATGCTTACATTTTGGGTATGTGGCTCTCACAAGTTCTCGAGGAGCTTCTTGTGCGGATCTTGGAATGCATTGATTGCAAGATTTTCCCCACTGTCATGGCCAGAAAGCTCTTGTCTGTTTTCATCAGATGTGGCCTCTTGGAATGCACTGATTGCGGAAGGTGCGCAACAAGAGCAGTAATGTCTTGGTCCATATATATGTGAAGCGAGTGCTCAAGGGCCTCTCTGCAAATGGAATCACCTATGCATGCATCTTGATGGATGTGGCTCTACGCAAGATACTGATATGGGCACAAGAATTCACAACTATATTGTTAGTCAAAGGCTCTTGAAAAGAGGTGTCGTGCTTGGCATTGCCTTGGTCAAAATGTATGTGAAGCGAGGCCCTCTCTCCTGATGCAATCATCTACGCATGCATCTTGAAGGTATGTGGCTCTATGCAAGATGCTGATATTGCCACAAAAATTCACAATTATATTGTTAATCAGAGGCTATTGAAAAAAGATGTCGTGTTTGGCACTATCTTGGTCAATACGTATGCCAAATGTGGTGCGCTTGAGAAAGCACAAAAAGTGCTTGATGAGCTTCCTGTCTGCCAACATTGATTGCGGGATGTGCGCAAGAAGAGTGGCTCTAGAGGTTGTTGAGAAAAGATGTCATGCTTACGATTAGTAACCAATTTTTGTGAAGGTACACCACTGAACCACGACGATCGGTATCCCAAACCAGGTAAAAAAATCTAACACTCTTTCATGAAATCTCTCTCTCTCTCTCTCTCAGTTTCCAATATTTTGTTCTACCTAACATAGCTAACGAAGCTCTCTAGTTGAATACCACTAGTGAGTTAGTCCCTTGTATATGATGCAGCAACCAAGAATCGATCACGATTCGGTAGCGCCGTGACATTTTGAATTTTGCACGGCGCTTCAGCCTTCAGGTGCCGAGTACTCGACACGAGTCAGCGAGGGATCTATGAGGGCACTCTCTACAGCTGACGTCCGGTTAACATGTCCCGTCTATAGCTGTTGTTCGCTGTCCTGGAGGCTATGCTCGCAGATTGAGGCTCGCTTATGACGAAGCCCACAACGTCCTACTCCCATTCCACGGCATCATCAGAGCCGATGCCCCTCACCGAGCAGCTTCTGCAGTTTGCTGCAGTCGTCGTGGTTGCTGCTGTAGTCGCGTTTCTTGGAATCACATTTGTTGAGTGGCGGAAGCGGCAATCTCTCCCTTTCTGCGATCCATATCAATCAGGTGATTGATTTGGCTGTGGATTTTTGTACCTACAACTTTTGTTTGTGATACACAGTATTCTCTGTAGATGGAGGATCGTTTTTCTGTTGTCACCGATTATGAAACTGTTGTATTCTTTGAAATCAAGGTTCACCGGAGCAATTCCTGCACAAGAAAGAGAAAACACTCCATACAAATGAGAATCGAGGCAAAAAATAGCAAGCATTGACAGTTTTCACCATGTAATTATGGTCAAGGAGTCAAATCTGTTTGTCTTGAAGCTGTTTGTTTGTCCTTAATCACTTGATTAGTCATTTTTTAAATTGAAAATTTATGGAAGACGTATATCACAACAAGGGAAAATGCATTTAATCACTTATCTTTGTTGAGTACTGTGTGTTTATTAATTGTATGTATATGTGTCTTGGTTGATGGACCAGAATGTACATGTCCAATGTCCTCAAAGCAGGATGCTCTCAATCTGCATCGTTGAGAAAGGCGAAAACCTCTCACCAAGGTCCAAGGCGGATCTAAAATGCATTAACTCCAAGTCCTCCTTACCACATAAATGCTGGACCAGTCAAGAGTAAAAATCTATGTGGAATTGACCTGTTTTGTGGTGACGTGAGATTTTTTTTACCAGGGCACCCATTTATGGGGTCATGGGGTATTGTGGAAGGGTTTGCAAATGTGGTAGGTCCCGATATAGGGATCCCCCCCGCCCTGCCCCCCTCCCCGGGCCCCCTTCCCCACTTTCTATCATTGCATTGTGCAGCGTGATGCGAGCGTTTTTTGGGGATTGCAGTCTCTCTCTTGCGAGTCTGCATTTTCTCTGTCCTCTCTCTAGAGTTAGTAGATTGGCACCGTGTAATGTGCAGCGGAAGTGATTAATGGTGATAACTCAAGAAGAGAGAGTTCCTTTTACTTCATGAGAGAGATGTGCAATAGACTAGAGAGAGAAGATACTGTGAGTGAAAGTTCTATGGGTGGTAGAAAGAGAGAGAAGACTAACGTCCCAAACCCCCCTCCCCAGGGCCCCCCTCTCTATCGCTAGAGAACAAGTGCTGATACAATGTGTTACAGGCTTGGACACTCCAAGCGAGAAATCAATAGCATGCCAGAGTCTGTACTCCCATGCTGTTCAAGTTCTACTGTTGAGTCTGCTTTTCTATTGAGTTACTTGTTGCTATATTGTTCATCGTCTACAATGTTTTCATTCTGTTGGAGTGAGATTTTATGCACATTGCACTGAGGAGTACCCACAATAGAGATCATGACACATTATTCCTGCTGCTATAGGTGCTCTCATTTTGGGCACGCCCGGTGGGACCTCAACTAAAGTTTCACTCTGTTGTGCCTATAGGTCGAGGAGCTAGCTCGTTTCAGCTCTCGTCTGTGTGTTGGTCTGCTAGTCTGGACTAGAGTAGTCCAGCTTGGTCTGTCCAGCTCAGTACCAGACCAGTTGGTCTAGTCACTCGTCTTGGTCTAGTCAGTCGTCCTGGTCTAGTCCCTCGTCCTGGTCTAGTCACTCATTCAGGTCACTTACACTGGTCTAGTGGAGTCTGGACCAGCTAAGTAAAAGTTTTAGTGCCCAAAGCTTGGGTGGGTTTGTGATTACTGCATGACACATACGAGGCAGTCCAAAGATCGACAAAGTCCATTACTAAGTCCTCTGAAGTACTACCATCGAAAGCGCCAACCCTTTGTGCCGAGTAGAACCCACCAGCCCCGTTACCCCTACCTTTCCACGCGTCTACCTCCACTCTCTCAAACATTCCTTCACCTCCCACGTCACCTTCCCCAGTCCAGTTCTCACCCCCTGTGCTACAGCAAGCTCTTGAACAAGCTCCTGTACATGCAGCCATGGAGGAGCTCACCAGCGTCCTGGCTAAGGTGAATATAAAGTTCCCGACTTTCAGAGGACTCTCCATAGAGGATGCAGACGACTATGCTAGGAGGTTTGTCTCCCTCTGCAGGGGTCGTGGGCTCAACAGAGAAGATGCTTACCTAGTGCTCTTTCCTTCAACCTTGGATGGCTTAGCCGATAAATGGTACAGTCAGTTTGCTGAGAACCATTTTATGACTTGGGCCACGTTACGAAGGCAACTCTGTGAAGATTTCAGATGTCACGTCCACATCTAACCCTATGTGCATGTGGACAAGCTACACCAGTTCCATGGTTCAGGTTAGCCTAGGAAGTGTTCTGGCACCCTTGTGAGCCTGTGCGCAGGTCCTGCATGTCCAGGCACTTAGAATAGTTGCATACCCACTGATTGCACACAACAGGATCATTAGCATGACATTCAGTACCCATCATGAGCATTTTCCAGACCATAGAATCTTTTTCCCAAAATACACATTTCTCACTTATTTTTTAATAAGTGACTTTTGTTGGAAAAGTAAGTAGGGCAATTTGCTAAAGAACACTCAATAGAAGTAGAAGAAGCAGGACACAGAAGGGCAGAGTCCAGACACCCGTAGGAGAGCATTCAGGCACCCACAGGTCCCATCGTTTTTCTCAAGATCAGCCCAACGTTTTCAGCCACTACCACCAATGTTTTTAGTTTTTAGCCCTTAGCCTCGCAAGAACCCGCTCCCACCCGGTTGCAGGTCCTCGCCAGTTTTCCCGTCAAGACCCAGACCAGCCTAGCGTTTTTAGAATTCAAGAGATCAGCCTAGCGTTTTCATAATTCAGCAGATTAGCCTGGCGTTTTCCGATTTCAGCCAGATCAGTCAGCGTTTTTGCATTTCAGCCCAAGTCCGGCGAAGCAGTTACAGATTCAGGCCGCTGTACCGCCACAGCAACAGATCTCCACCAAAGCATCTAGCGTTTTCAATTTTCAGCCTTGACACCGTTGTCGTCGACACCATCGTCATTGTCGCGTGCAATCTATAGCATAGACCTCTCGCTATAGAGAGGGGGCCCTTGGAGGGGGGTTTGAGAACCATTTGGTGTCGTGTTCTCTCTCTCTCTCTCTCTCTCTCTCTCTCATTCTCAGCACTTTCATTCACAGTAGCATTCACTTTGTTTGTGATCATTGCACTTGCACTCTCTCTCTAAGAGGAACGGAAGGCTCTCCCTTCTGTAAGTAAAAGGAACCCTTGAGCACAGTTCGGAGCACTCATCCTGAGTACTATCAACATTCACTTCCGCGGTTCGTAATTGGGATTTGCCCAAAACTGTATATGATGTGCGTTCTTTTCTTGGTTTATGTTAAGCATATAGCTCGCTCAATGAGAATTTTGCACGCATTGCCACACCCATGACTGATGTTTTGAAAGGGGTGAAAACTCGTCGACAGCGCATTGTTTTGCCCGAGGCAGCCGTTGAGGCTTTTTCGGCTCTCAAGGTTGCGGTGATCGAAGTGCCATGTCTCATCCTTGCCTCTTGGGACGATCCCTTTGAGGTATGGACAAATGCTAGCAATGTTGCCATAGGTGCTGTGCTTTAGCAGCATGGCCGTACAGTTGCATTTCTCAGTCGGAAGTAAATAGTGTTGAAAAGAATTATTCAGTTTATGACAAAGTCAGTCATTGGATGAGATTACAGAGAGTGTGAAGCTTCGGCTAAGCAAGGCTCAAGACTCTTATTCAAGCAAGTCGGGAAGAAGTGTCCTAAGTTGTCTTTCAGAATTTATGGTCTATTTCCAGTCATTAAAAAGATAAATGAGGTTTCTATGAAATTACAGTTGCCTAACTCATGGTCAATGCACAACGTGGCTCTCGACCTCGGACTTATTAGCCACTCCCACCCTTACTTCATCGTGCATCGGACGCGCTCCCGTATTCACCGCTCATGTCTTACAGGGCATAAGCCATAAAGGTCACTTACAAGAGAAGGATCCAAGATTTGTTTCGAGCTGCTGTTTTTCTCAGAGGCAGTGCCATGCAGATGTTGATAGCTACCAAGCAGCATACTCCAAGTACTTGGCAAGCTTTCAAGAAAAAAAAAATTTACCCGAAGTTTTATGGTTTCTGACATCTTCCTTCTAGTGCAACTTCTGGCAGAGGGGTATCCTAAAATGCTTGCCATGGAAATCCTAGCAGAACATAACTTGAAATTTCTCGACATCTCTCAGTAGACGTCTCTTCTTAAGTTGATAACCTTGCTGGTTCAGTGTGATTGCTATCTTGGGTCTACCATCGCCACCAGAGGAACACTGTTTGTCCAAGAGCTGATGGACCATGCTGAGGTTGTCTACGACCTTATGGAAAGAACCTAACCCTAATTTTTGATGCAGGTTTCAAGATGGAAAGTCAATTGTAACAAACTGCTGACATGTCAAAGCCTAAAGAATGGAGCCAACTTACAGATGCCGGCCGAGAGGCCTAAACCCTAAGAAGAACAAGTAACAGAAGAAGAAGTCCTACCAACTTATGGGGACCCCGTCCGATGGGGTCCCAAGTGACATAAAGGATTCAAATAAAGCAAGACCCGCACACACACACAAACTGATGACGTGGCAGATTTTCCAAAAATTGCGCTGTCATGATGACGTGGCAAGCTGTACGAAATTCCGCATTTTGCGCTGGTTGATGACGTGGCAGGCTGTACGGATTTCCGTGATTGACGCTAGCAGCTTTTTGGCTTTGCTTTTGGACCAGAAGCTTTTGAGTTCTAAAGGCTTTTTACTGTAACTGCTTTTCAGAACAAGGGCCTTTAAATATGAGGTCAGGGCTCATTCTCTGGCATGCATCTTGGAGAAGGTGCAGAGTCTGGAGTACCGGCTTGTACTGTGTTGATGCAATATAAAGAAATACCGAAAGGGGCGCCAAGGTTGGGGCCATTTCTCTCAGGGGTGGAATTCTGCCACTCGTGTCGCGTGTCGTCTCTCTCTCTCTCTCTCTCTCTCTCTCTCAATTCAGTTGTTATTGAAGTGCTAAAAGTCTATTCAGTCTGTTCTTTTCTATTGGCATGTGGTGCCCGCCTTGTGACAGTGGTATCAGAGCATCAGCCGTGTGCTATTTTGAAAGCATACCGATCCTACAAAAGGGTAGACAGAGCTATTGGAATTTTATCTGAGGTATCTTCACCCTCCAACCCGGACCTATTGGCCACTCTCACCCTTACTTCATCGCGCATCGAGCGTGCTTCCATCTTCACCGCTCATGTCTTACAGGGCATAAGCCATTAAGATCACTTGCAAGAGAAGGATTCAAGATTTGTTTCGAGCTGTTGTTTTTCTCAGAGGCGCTGCCATGCAGATGTTGATAGCTACCAAACAGCATACTCCAAGTACTTGGCAAGCTTCGAAGAAAATTTTTGCCTGAAGTTAAATGGTTTCTGATATCTTCTTTCGGAGTGTAACTTCTGGCAGAGTCGGCTATCCTGAAATGCTTGCCATGGAAACTCTAGCAAATTATAACCTGAAATTTCTCGACATCTCTCAATAGATGTCTCTTCACGAGCAGATTACCTTGGAGGTTTAGTGTGATTGCTATCTTGGGACTACCATCGCCGCCAAAGAAACACTGTTTGTCCAAGAGCTGATGGACCATGTTGTGCTCGGCTACGACCCTATGGAATGAACCTAACCCTAATTTTTGATGCAGGTTTCAAGATGGAAAGTCAGTCGACTTTTCCAGCTCGACTGATGTCGAGATTGCTTTTTAAGTTTGAAATCTGTTTGAGAACTTGTTTGGTGATCCTGTTTAAAATTTGTTTGAAATGGATGGTATATATTTTGAACTTGTTTTGGTGCCGATTTGAATTGTTTGACTCTGGTTTGATACTGGTTTCAAGGATTGATGATTTTACTCCCGGGTGGAGAAGTGAGAAATACTGTTTTGGTATTGTATGAATCTCGTAACGATGCAGGCCGATGCCTGGGGAGCGTTTCGTTGTATGTTTGAAAACCTCTGAACGATGCAGGCCGATGCTTGGGGAGCGTTTGGTTGTATGCTTGTAAAATAATTGTTGTTGTGACTCCCGGCCCGGACCTGGATGGTTATGCGGGAGGAGTATTAAGAAGTCTGAGCAGTGGTTACTCTCAACACCTCCAAACGACGCAGGCTGCGGTCTGGGGGGCGTTTGGTTGTAAAAGGCCTCTATATCACTTGGCCCGGACCTTTTTAGGTTATGCGGGAGGAGTGATGAGGGAGTCCTTGAATATCTCCCGGCCCGGACCTTGTTAGGTTATGTGGGAGGAGTGTTCATCGGCGGCTTTATGTTTCTATGTCTTGTAACATGCATATGTAAGCATTTGTGTTGCATTGTGATGTGCCAGCTACTGAATATTCCTAATTGGATGAGATTGCCCGGGTATGTAATTTTAGTGCATCAAGACACCCGTGGAAGATCGGTACGGTCTGGGTGTGATGGCTAATTTTACTACGTCGGAATATCAAGAGTTCTGATCTGGACGAAAGGAGAAGCTAACTCCTTGATCAAAAGAGCAGACAGGAGAAGCTAACTCCTTGATCAAAACAGCCGAGAGGAGAAGCTAACTCCTTTAAAAGAGCAGAAAGGAGAAGCTAACTCCTTAATAAAAAGAGCAAACTGATTGTCCCTCGAAATGACCCTTGGAAATTTTTGAGCTAACTTGAGTTGTTTTGCAGATATGCTGTAATCGCGGACAATTACTTTCTTTCAAGAAGGGAGATGTAACAAATTGTTGACGTGTCAAAGCCTAAAGAATGGAGCCAACTTACAGATGCGGGCTGAGGGTCCTAAACCCTAAGAAGAACAAGTAACAGAAGAAGAAGTCCTACCAACTTATGGGGACCCCGTCCGATGGGACCCCAAGTGACATAAAGGATTCAAATAAAGCAAGACCCGCACATACACACAAACTGATGACGTGGCAGATTTTCCAAAAATTGCGTTGTCATGATGACGTGGCAAGTTGTACGGAATTCTGTGTTTCGCGCTAGCTGATGACGTGGCAGGTTATGCGGATTTCCGTGGTTTACGTTGATAGCTTTTTGGCTTTGCTTTTGGACCAGAAGCTTTTGAGTTCTAAAGGCTTTTTACTGTAACTGCTTTTCAGGACAAGGGCCTTCAAATATGAGGTTAGGGCTCATTCTCTGGCATGCTTCTTGGAGAAGGTGCAGAGTCTGGAGTACCGGCTTGTACTGTGTTGATGCAATATAAAAAAATACAGAAAGGGGCGCCAAGGTTTGGGGCCATTTCTTTGGGGTGGAATTCCGCCACTCCGTATCGCGTGTCGTCTCTCTCTCTCAGTTCAGTTGTTATTGAAGTGCTAAAAGTCTGTTTAGTCTGTTCTTTTCTATTGGCACGTGGTGCCCGCCTTGTGACATCAGTGGACTTTTCGAGCTCGGCTAATGTCTCGATTGCTTTTTAAGTTTGAGTTTTGTTTGAACTTGTTTGGTGATCCTGTTTGGAATTTGTTTGAAATGGATGGTATCTCTTTTGAACCTGTCTTGGTGCCGATTTGAATTGTTTGCCTTTGGTTTTAATACTAGTTTCAATGATTGGTGATTTTACTCCCGGGTGGAGTAGTGAGAAATGATGTTTGAGAATGCTTGTTTATACTCACGGCCTGGACCCTTGTGGTTATTTGCGGGGGGAGTATTGGATGATTGGAAAGTGTTGTTTCTACTCCCAGACCCTCGTGGTTATTTACGGGTGGAGTATTGTTGTTGTGACTCCCGGCCCGGACCTGGATGGTTATGCAGGAGGAGTATTAAGAAGTCTGAGCAGTGGTTACTCTCAGCACCTCCAAACGACGCAGGCTGCGGTCTGGGGGGCGTTTGGTTGTAAAAGGCCTCTATATCTCATGGCCCAGACCTTTTTAGGTTATTTGCGGGAGGAGTGATGAGGGAGTCGTTGAACAGCTCATGGCCCGGACCTGGATGGTTATTTGCGGGAGGAGCTTTCATCGACGGCTTTATGTTTCTATGTCTTGTAACATACATATGTTATCATTTGTGTTGCATTGTGCTGTGCCAACCATTGAATATTCCTAATTGGATGAGATTGCTTGGGTATATCATTTTAGTGCATCAAGACACTCATGGAAGATCAGTGCGGTCTGGGTGTGATGGCTAATTTGACTACTTTGGAATATCAAGATTTCCGATCCTGACGAAAGGAGAAGCTAACTCCTTGATCAAAAGAGCCGAAAGGAGAACCTAACTCCTTAACAAAAAGAGCAAACCGATTGTCCCTCGGAAGGACCCTCAGAAATTTTTGAGCTAACTTGAGTTGTTTTGCAGATATGCTGTAATCGCGGACGATTACTCTCTTTCAAGAAGGGAGATGTCACAAATTGTTGACGTGTCAAAGCTCCAGAAAATGGAGCCAACTTGCAGATGTCGGCCGAGGGGCCTACACCCTAAGAAGAACAAGTAGAAGAAGAAGAAGAAGTCCTACCAACTTATGGGGACCCCGTTCGATGGGGCCCCAGTAACATAAAGGGATTAAAATAAAGCAGGACTCACACACACACTCACACAAAGCTAATGACGTGGCAGCTGTACGGAAGTTTTGGAAATTGTGCTCGTTGATGACGTGACAGGATGTACGGATTTCCACGTTTTGAGCTGGCTGATGACGTGGCAGGCTGTACGGATTTTCGTAAATTATGCTGGCAGCTTTTGGCATTGCTTTTGGGACCGGAAGCTTTTGAGTTTTGAAGGCTTTTCACTGTAACTGCTTTTCAGGCCAAGGGCCTTTAAATATGAGGTTAGGGCTCATTCTTTGGCATGCTTCCTGGAGAAGGTGCAGAGTTTGGAGTATCGACTTATATTGAGTTGATGCGAAATAAAGAAATACCGAAAGGGGCGCCAAGGTTTGGGACCAATACTCTCTGGGTGGAATTTAGCCACTCCGTGTCGTGTGTCGTCTCTCTCTTTCGGTTCAGTTGTTATTGAAGTGCTAAAAGTCTGTTTAGTCTGTTCTTTTCTTTTGGCACGTGGTCCCCGCCTTGTGACATTTTGCCCGAAGTTATATGGTTTCTGACATCTTCCTTCGGAGTGCAACTTCTTGCAGAGTGGGGTATCTTGAAATGCTTGCCGTGGAAACCCTAGCAGATTACAACTTGAAATTTCTCGACATCTCTCAGTAGGTGTCTCTTTTTGAGCTGATAACCTTGGAGGTCGGGTGTGATTGCTATGTCTTGGGACTACCGTCGCCGCCAGAGGAACACTGTCTGTCCAAGAGCTGATAGACCGTGCTGTGGTGGGCTACGACCTTATGGAAGGAACCTAACCTTAATTTTTGGGGCAGGTTTCAGGATGGAAAGTCAATTGATTTTTCGAGCTCGACTGATATTGAGATTGCTTTTTAAGTTTAAGTTCTGTTTGAGAACTTGTTTGGTGATCTTGTTTGGAATTTTTTTGAAATGGATGGTATTTTGTTTTGAACGTGTCTTACTTGAATTGTTTGATTGGTTTCAAAACTGGTTTCAATGATTGCTGATTTTACTCTCGGGTAAAGTACTGAGAAATGATTTTTGAGAATGCTTGTTCATACTCATGGCCCGCTGATAACCTTGGAGGTCGGGTGTGATTGCTATGTCTTGGGACTACCGTCGCCGCCAGAGGAACACTGTCTGTCCAAGAGCTGATAGACCGTGCTGTGGTGGGCTACGACCTTATGGAAGGAACCTAACCCTAATTTTTGAGAGAGGTTTCAGGATGGAAAGTCAATTGATTTTTCGAGCTCGACTGATATCTGAGATTGCTTTTTAAGTTTAAGTTCTGTCTGAGAACTTGTTTGGTGATCTTGTTTGGAATTTTTTTGAAATGGATGGTATCTTGTTTTGAATGTGTCTTACTTGAATTGTTTGATTGGTTTTAAAACTTGTTTCAATGATTGTTGATTTTACTCTCGGGTAAAGTACTGAGAAATGATTTTTGAGAATGCTTGTTCATACTCATGGCCTGGACCCTTGTGGTTATTTGCGGGGGGTGTATTGAATGTTTGAAAGTGTTGTTTTTATTCATGGCCTGGACCTGGATGGTTATTTATGGGGGGAGTATTAAGAAGTCTGAGCAGTCAACACCTCCAAACGGCGAAGGTTGCGGTATGGGGGGCGTTTGGTTGCTAAAGGCCTCTATATCTCCCGGCCTGGACCTTGTTAGGTTATGCGGGAGGAGTGATGAGGGAGTCGTTGAATATCTCCCGGCCCAGACCTTGTTAGGTTATGTGGGAGGAGCGTTCATCGGCGGCTTTATGTTTCTCTGTCTTGTAACATGCATATGTGAGCATTCGTGTTGCATTGTGATGTGCCAACCACTGAATATTCCTTATTGGATGAGATACTTCTGGGAAGTCAACGACCCAAGATATTAGGAGTTTCGATCTGGAATGAGACTCCTAATTAGATGAGATTCTTTTGGGAAGCCAACGACCCAAAAAATCAAGAGCTCCGATTTGGAATGAGAAAACTGATTGTCCCTTGGAAATTTTTGAGCTAACTTGAGTTGTTTTGAAGATATGCTGTAATCGCGGACGATTACTTTCTTTCAAGAAGGGGGGATGTCACAAATTGTTGACGTTTCAAGCCACTCAAGAACGGAGCGAACCTGCATATCTTGGCTGAGAGGCCTAAACCCTAAGTGAAGAAGCATAGGAAGTTTTACCAACTTGCAGAGTCTTGCCGAGTGGCCTATCTTTAAAGAAGTGTTCCCACCAACTTATGGGACCCCGTTCGATGGGGCCCAAGTGACATAAAGGCATTAAAATAAAGCTGGACCCACACACACACACGCACACAAAGCATTGGCATGCTGACGTGGCAGCTGTACGGACGTCCGCAATTCGTGCTGACATGCGGACGTGGCAGCTATACGAATTTCCGCAAAACGCGCTAGCAGCTTTTGGCGCTAGTGCTTTTGGGACCAATTGCTTTTGAGTTTGGCTGCTTTTCATGTAACTCCTTTTAAGGCCAAGGGCCTTTAAATATGTGTAGAGGGCTCATTCTCTGGCTTGCTTCAATGTGAAGGTGCAGGGATTGGAGTACAGGCATTGTACTCAGTTGAAGCAATATAAAGAAATACCGAAAGGAGCGCCAAGGTTTGGGGCCAATACACTCTGGGGTGGAATTCTGCCACTATGTCGCGTGCTCTCTCTCTCTCTCTCTCTCTCTCTCTCTCTCTCTCTCTTTCAGTTCAGTTGTTATTGAAGTGCTAAAAGTCTGTTCAGTCTATTCTTTTCCGTTGGCGCGTGGTGCCCGTCTCGTGACAATGCTAAAGTGCTTGGACATGCAGCTCTTGTGTTTGCTGAAAATCCTTCATTCATTGAGCAGGTACGTATCCCAAGGGGTTGCGTGATTGAGGGTGGTACATCAAGTTGGCTAGAAGCCGAAGCCGCTGCAAAGTTCCTCCTTGGAATTGAGGTCATAGTGACAGTTGGTGGGCTGAAGGGGGGGGGGGGGGGGGGGGGGGGGGGGGTTAGGGTATGGAGCTCTCTGGCTTGGTTGAGGGTATTGCTGGTACAGTTAGATTACCAGGTCTTCTTCCATAGTTTTGGTCGTACATCTGAGAGAGGGGGAGGAGCCTGTGGGTTTTTACTTAGTGAGGATCAGACTCTGCCAGAAAATTTTCATGGAAAGCAGCTTGACACAGTTAACTACAATTTTGTAATGAAAAAATGCCATCCTGCCAGCTGCTGAAAGGAGTGAAATCCCAATATGCGTGGACACAGATTGCTTACTAGCTCTTTGAGCTCGTTTCCTGTCTCGTCAAGGGGCTCACCATGGCTTGAATTTAAAATGTGAAGGGTTTAGTGCCGAGGTAGAAAAAAATAGATTTTGAACTAAGTGTTTGTGTTCCCGTCTGTGCATTTAGCCTCTTTTGGCTGCATCTATCAATTGAATGCTTTGAGTATTTTGTTTTGTCTGGTGTGCTCATCAACATCTTGTAGTTGTTGCAGAGTCTTGTTTACCTTGTCCGGAAAATGCAAGATGCATCGGAGGAGATATGGAGTGCAGTTCTGGTTTTAATAGGCATGGGAAATTTTGTGTCAGAGACAGAGACATAGAAAAATCTGTCAAGGCAATTGTAAGATCCTCTCATGAAAAGTTTGACCAGCCGCACACTTAGTCAAGCAAGGATAACATTTGCTTAAAGACATTATCTTGAATTGAATATGTAGTCACTTACTGTACTGTTGGAATGGGTTTGCAGGAGGAATTCATAGTTCAGAAAGTTTGTGGACATTATACTCTCCCATTTTGCAAGCAGATTGGTCCTGAACAGGTCTGTTTCTCACCACATTTGGAAGCACAAACTTAGGTGCTCTTCAGTTTCACAGTTTCTTTTTGGCTCACACATGTTTAACATCAGTGCAGCTGACTGTGCTTGAGGCCACACAACTTCTGGAAAATGTCAAACTGGTAGAAGTACTGAGCATCAATCCGGAAACGTTCAAGCTTGCAGGCCAACAGGGTTTAGAGACCGCTAAAAACAGACTCATTAGGACACAGAATGTTCAAGGGTAATTTATTGCTATTTTTGCTTTTCTTGTTTAAGTTACGATTTGGTTCTTATTGACAGTGTTCATTCCAATTATTGCTCGTTGTAGCTTGTTAGAGCTGCAATGTCCTACTGATTTGCTGGAGTATTACAAGCCTTATTGGTGTCGTGCTCAGGAGTGGATCTTATCGCACTACAGTACCCTCCTTATCCTTATTCCTTTGGTAGGTCACTGTTGGCATGTAAACCGTGCTTGTGTGGTGCAGACATTTTCAATAAGTCAAGGTTGTTTGGATGTAGATGATCTTACCTGTGATTGTGCTTCGTGGAGCATATCGTAATCGCAAAGTTTCTAAGCGGGCAGAACAACTCTATGTTCAGGTAAGTACTTGAAACACGTATTGGTGCATGCTTTTTGGTTCAATGAGCGGCCCGACTTCCATGTTTTGATTCATTTTATAGGTTTCATGGTTTCATGTGTTTGTCACTGTGTGTGGAGTCTACACTTATGCTCGAGCCTTACACACGTCTAAAACATCGTAGGTTTGTGAAGCACTAGAAGAAAAATCACGTAACAATGCGTCAGGAAATGAAAAGTGGATTGTTGCATCACATCTTCGAGACCATCTTCTCACACTAAGGGAACGCCAATATAATGCTGTTTGGCATGCGGTATGAGCTCTACCTTGAACGACCTTTTCAGACTTTTGCCTATCTACCATGATATTAGTCTTTGATCTTTTTTTATAATCTTGCGTACCCGTCTAGCTTCTTATCATTTTTTCAACTTTTGTATGGTTGAAAGGATGATATGGAAACTGTTGAACTGCATATTTGGGATGTTTAAAACCTTTACAAAAAGTGTGACCAGTCTTTGCTATCTTTGTTTCTTCTTTGTTTGTTACGTCCCTTTTTAAATTGTCGCAAGAGCTCCTTGTGCCCTATCCTTGGTATACTGTGCTTTAAGGAATAGAGCCAATACATCAAGTTGATGCTCAAGACTTGGTGATAATGCTCAATTCGAGTGTGATAATGCTAAGTCTAATGCATATCTATCAAGATTCTGGTGATACGAGCCGTGTTTGGCAGCAGCAACCTAGCCTACTGCCATTGCCAACTTCAATTGGTGCAAACTGGTACCTTTTTTAAATTGTATTCAGCCAAAATGACTTTCTGTTTTGGAGGGTATTACATAGCTAATAACGGCCATTCGAGGCTGACCAGACATCAAGTCCATCTGCAAGGGAGTGCGGGGGCATGCATGCCCGACATATAGGGATGAAGTATGGAGTGTGACAAAACATAACCTGTAAACAAAACTTCTTCTTGCCCCTTGAATTCAGAGGCACCACCTACTTTGTTCGGTGGAATTATAAAAGAAAAAACAATGTCAAATGGCTAACAATCTCTATGAAAATGTTTGAGGTGGAGGTGATTGCCACCATGATCTTCTTTGAGATATGAAACTTTTTGACTTAAAAAATGGTTGAAACCTAAAGGTGATTAATTGATCTCATGCTTTTTAAGACTCTTATATTCATTAATATCCTAGGTTGTTGCAGGTGGAGCAGATGGTTTGTAAGGACTCTCGTATTGATCAGTATCCAAAATTAGTGAAAGGGGAATCCAAGGTTGTATGGGAGTGGCAAGGTAAGCTCGCATTTTTACATTCTACAAAATAAAGCTGCAAGCTAATGATAGATATGGCTGTGTTGCATGTGTGTGTGCGCGTGCGCCATGTGTGTGCGTGCGTGTGTGTGCATGAGAGAGAGAGAGAGAGAGAGAGAGAGAGAGAGAGAGAGAGAGAGAGAGAGAGAGAGAGAGAGAGAGAGAGAGATGAAATGAAATGAAATGTTATATTAACGTCTTCAAAAGGCCAAAGTGACCTATGAGACCAAAAAGTTACAATGTGGTGGATCTGATACAAAATCAGAGTAACAAGATGACAAAAATGAACTGACAAATGTCACAATAAAATACTATGGAATCCTAAACTACTAGGTGTGAACTAAGCAGCTAGCTGGGATAGCTAGATCACAAGAGATCCAGCATCGGTCGCTGGCGGATCTCATCAATCTCCTCCATGGTCAGTAGTCTGACCGGGCGTCGTGCATGTCGAGCCAAAGTGATCCGAATCCTCTGATGCAGCCTCCGCCGATGCTGTGTAGTCCTCCGCAATCGTGGGCGTCTGGATCTCCCCAGCTCAGTCGCTCGGTCGATCAGTGTGCCTCTGGTGTGAGACAACGAGCTCTGCTGTGGTAGTAACTCCTCCGAGTGTCCAGTGGCAGCTCTAAAGAAATCTGTGATCTGTCTCTGAGACTGGCTAGCCTCTCCTCTCATCAGGCTCTCTCTGTGTCTGCGTAGCTCGAGCAAAAACAAACCCAAGCATCTCTGATCCTCGTACTGCATGACTCTGGAGAATGGTCCAAAGCCCTCTCTGAACAAGCAATGGAAGCGGCCTCGTATCTCGTAGTACACGGGGCAGTGGCATGTGTAGTGCAACTCTGTCTCAGGCTCGATGCCACACAGGGGGCATGTCCTGGCCTCTGTTGGTACTCCGCTGTATCTCCGAGTCTCGATCCGCAGCTGGTGTGAAGATGTGCATATCTGGCCGATAGCACATCGTACCCCATGAGACAAGTGGGTGTCCATGTATCTGGGCCTCGTCACAAAACCATCAACCGTAAGCTGGAGGAGATGCTCTCTGTAGAAAGCCATTTTCGTGCCCAGCTCCTGTGCTGGCTGTATCCATGTCCTCCTGGTGTCTAGCTGAGTCAAGTCCTGGCGGATGAGCTTGGTGATCTCGGACTCTGTAAGAGTCAGAGAGGGTGCATCCAGTGAGTACTGGAAGGGAGGCAATCTGTCTATGCTGAACCCATGCGCCTGAAACCATGATGTCATCTCCCCATACCAGCATGCTGTATCTCCCTGCATGGCTAACTGTCGAGAGGACTCAAGTGCAAGGTGGGAATATCTGTCTCTGGGAAGTTCCCACATGCGGTGTATGAAGGAGACAGATCTGGTGAGCGCCTCAACCACTAGTGGGCGGGCCGCTAGCTCTGCTCGAACAATAGCACATGGTACTGAGGCCTTGGCTCTAATGAGCCGCGAGATCATAGAGACCAGAGGCTTCTCCATTTCCCCCCATCCATCACTGCGGCCTGTCCTCTCGTGATGATCCAATGAAGGTCCCCAAATCTCAGCTCCATAAAGCAATGCAGAAGCCGCCAGAGTGTCAAAGAGCCAAAGCTTCGCCCGAGGCTCCTGAAACTGAACCTGTGAACACATCCTTTCCAATCTACCCAATGCTGCATGGGCTCTAGTCAGTCTAGTCTCTGCTGCCCTCCTGAATGAGAATGCTGGCCCACTAAAAACCACTCCGAGGTAAGTGTACGCATCTGTATACTCCACAGTCTCCTGGCCGTATGTGAATGCTGGGGCTGACCTCCTGATCCACTGTGGGGTGGTATTAAATACCATGACCTTGGTTTTACCAAGGTTGACGGACAAACCACTTTCTTGGGCAAACCTATTCAAAGCATCCAAGTGACGTTGCATCCCCTCCGGAGAGTCGGAGATCAACACAATATCATCAGCATATAACAATAATGGAATCCATGTCCCTGCCAGCTGTGCACCTCTATCACATCTCTCTCAATGTGGTTAGAAACCTCATCCACATACATACCAAACAGAGTAGGAGAGAGCGGGCAGCCCTGCTTCACCCCAATAGTGGAGTGAATCGGTGTGGATAGACCCTCTGAGGTGCGTACCTGCCCCACTACTGACCTGTATAATGCCATGACCCCCCAAATGAGCTCTGTGGGTACTCCCATCTGTTGTAATCTGCGCATCAATCTAGCTATAGGTACTGTGTCAAATGCTTTGCGGAAATCCACAAAGCTACAATAGATCCGTCTCCCACGCGATCTACCCTCCTCAATGATGGCTCTGAGTGTCAAGATATGGTCAAGAGTAGAAAAACCCCTCCTGAACCCTGCCTGCCCGGTTGCGCGTATCCCCTCCCTCTCTGCCCATCTACTCAGCTGCTGCTCAAGAATAGATGCGTACAACCGTGCCAATGTGTGTCCAATCATGATAGTGCGATAATTCCCAGGCTCCATAGCGTCTCCCGACTTGAAGATAGGTACAATAGTAGATAGGCTCCAAGTATCAGGCAAGCCCTCACACATGGCACGGTTAAACATCACTGCTAGAAGCTCTGCTGGTAGATCTCTGGCATGCGTGAAATGCTCAGCCACTAAACCATCGTGATCGTATGCTCTCCCAGTCCTCATCCTGTCAATGGCCTTCCTCACCATGTCCGCGGTGGAAAAAGCTCATGTGTGTGGGCATAGATCGGGAGGGTCGGGAAGGGAGAGAGATGTTAAATGAAGTGTTTTATTAACGTCTTCATGAGGCTAGAATGACCTATGAGACCAGAAAGTTACAATCTGGTGGATCTTATATAAAGTCAGAGTAACAAAAATGACATAATAAAATGCTATGGAATCCGAAACAGCTAGGTGTGATCTAAGCAACTAGGTGGGATAGCTAAATCACAGATCACAAAAGTTCCAGCATTGATCGCTGGCGGATCTCATCAATCTTCTCCATGGTCAATAGCCTGACCGGGCGTCGTGCATGTCGGGCCAGAGTGATCCGAATCCTCTGATGCAGCCTCCATCGATGCCTTGTAGTCCTCCGCAGTCGTGGGCGTCTGGATCATCCCTAGCTCGGTCGCTCGGTCGATCAGCGTGCCTCTGGTGTGAGGCGGCGAGCTCTCCTATGGTAGTAGCTCCTCCGGGTGTCCAGTGTCTGCTCTAAAGAAGTCTGTGATCCGTCTCTAAGACTGGTTGACCTCTCCCCTCATCAGGCTCTTTCTGTGTGCGCACAGCTCCAGCAAAACAGACCCAAGCATCTCTGATCCTCGTACCGCATGACTCTGGAGAGTGGTCCGAAGCCCTCTCTCAACAAGCAGTGGAAGCGGCTGCGTATCTCGTAGTAGATGTCACGAGGACGTGGCAGTTATTAACCATGTCACAAAGATGTGGCAACTGCTAACCTTGGTTGTTGGTTTCTTTCCAATGGGGTTTATTTTATTTGTTTTGAGACCCTCTTTTTGAAGTAGCAAACGGTCGGACATTATATGGCCAATGTGAACGGTAGATTCACCCGCAGACGGGAAGTGGTCGGCACTGGAATTCGTATGGTAAGAGGATATCTAGGCTCAGAGCAAGATCATAAAGGTCCCCCCGTCGCACTTGGCAAGTTGGTGGATACTAGGAAGTGAACTCAATTAAGGCGTAAAGTCAAGGTGTGACTACCAACTGAAAGTATCCAATACTTGGGCCACATTGCACTTTTGGATGCTGTCCCAATGAGGATAGATGGTCAGAAGACCAGTGGGAGCCCAACGGAAGCATCTCCTAAAATTTAGGGAACTGCTATTTTGGGCCGTGAAATGTGTTCGTGTCATTACCTCCGGTATGACTAGGGGAACATTTTATAACTATGTTGCGAAGTCAACTGACGCGTCGGTTGGGATATTTTTAAGCGACGAACCCGAAACGGGAAAATGCTTGTAAATGCGCCAAGTGTCACATTTTTATGCACTTGCCTCTTCTAGAAAAATGGGCGCTGAATTTTTAAGCTGGGAAGGCCTCATTATGCAATCTGTCACAGGTTAAGAGCTATGGAGTGCTTCCTTTCCCTCTCATGTATAGTGTGGTGCTAGGAGTGATGCAGAGGACAGTTAGGGGACTGTTTAGGGCTGAAAGCATGGCAAAAACCAGTAAATACATCATGCTGAATTTACTGTTTTTGGGCAGGAATCTGAGGGTATACGCCCGTGCAAGCGAGTTCTAGCAGGGGAATTGGTTTCGCGCAAGTTTTGGGGTTGTTATGTTGCCGAATTTTGGCCAAATCAAATGGTATCTAGGTGGATACACGTGAAGGATTCCCAGGACCTTACCTTGTAATTTACCCTCCTAAAGAATAAAGAAATATCGAAAGGGGCGCCAATTTTGGGTCCTACAGGTTGTCGGCGTCTGCTCGGAGCATTCTAGCTTCCGAGCCGTGTGTGTGTTCAAGTGTTAATTCCCGTCGCAGGTTCTCTTTGCAAAATGCTCTGTGTGTGTGTCTAAAGTAAAGAATTTCGGGTGAAAGCCAATGCCTACCGCCCTACGGGCCGATTACATGGTTCCATTGCCGGGATATCAATCACTTTTTCCTCAAAGAGTGAGCCTGGATTGTTTTGGGATAAAGACACAGAGTGCAGGAACGCGGGGATTACACTATGGCCGACAAGGGGAAGGGAATTATGGAAGAGGGTTCCTCTTCACAGGACAGGCAGGAGATTCCTATGGTTTTTGAGATTGGCGAGAGCTCACGGCTAGGTCGGTCTGTACCTCCTGTCAATGTGAATGTCCCTCCAATAGTACAGGGCTTTATGACTGGGCAACTTGAGGATGATGCGTTCAAGACTCAGTTAGTTGCCGCGGTAAATGTCTTTTCGCAGCTGGTGCAGAATCCGAGGTTTATGGAATTCTTGCAAGTGTCACCAGTGCAACAACAAAATAGGCAACCTACACCGTGTACGGAGCTTGTTGATGCTCAAGCCCAGGTACTTCATGTGGCGCAGGAGGAAAGGGAACACTCGCATGTTGCGGAGTCGGGGGTTCCAAAGCAGGTTCCTCCCGTGCTTGAACAAGTGGCTAGAACGCCTATTCCACAGGTTATGCCAATTCAGCCCGCCACCTTTCAGAGCCAGCATGCTGTCTTGAATGGACAGGGAGCTGGATACCAGGCAATGCACTCAGTTTTTCCACCACCCACGGTACATCCTGGGTATTTCGGGGTGGATCAGTGTTCCAAAGTATGGCTGGTTATGCGCCTGGAAGTTAGCCGTACATGCCAGGAACAATGTTCGAGGGTATGCAAGGCATCATGCCAAACCCCATGTATGCTAGTATCGGCATGCAGCAAGGTTTCCACTGCAACTAGGGTCAGTTTGGGGTGCCACAGGGTCATTTTGGCATGGCTGGTTTTTCTGGACAGCAGCCAAATATCGCACCTCTGACGCAAAATGTGAATGGCCAAAGCGTGCCGATCATGCCTACTACAATGCCCATGTTGCAGACCATTCCGTATGACAATTTGGGGGCACTAGAGAAGCCGAAGGCTTACAAAGAAGGTGGTGCAACGGTAAAGTTCAGTACCTTCAGTGGTTTCGAGGACAAGACAAAGGCACTCACTTTCCTCCAGCAGTTTGATACAGCTTATGCGGGAGGGAATTTTATAGAGGCTTTGAAGGTCAGGAAAGCTGCCACTTTCATAAACGACAATGCGCTTACATGGTGGACGACATTGTTAATGCAAGGACAGGCACCCGCCACTTGGGTTTACTTCAAGCAAATGTTTGAATCTGCTTGGCTATCAAATGAATTTGAAGCCGACGTCCTGACAGATTGGCACCAGCTTACTTCAGCTTCGTGCAAGAGCTTGCTGGAGTACAATAGGAGGTTTTGTAAAGCGTTACTCTCAGTGACCTCCTACAGATTTGTGCCATTGACAGAGCAGATAGAGAAGTACTGTTGTGGGCTGCCTAAAGGGCTTCGCGATTACTGTACAAAGAACAAAGTGGCTACCCTTACTCAGCTTATGGAAGTTGCGAACATTGGTCTTGCCTTGTTGAAAGGAGAGGACAGTGGATTTCCGAGCAGTGATAAAGGAGGGCAGCAAAAGAAAAATTCAGCGAAGAAGCCCTTTGTGAAAACGGCTCCTGATGCGTCACAGGGGTCAGAAAAGGCCACCAAAGACAAGGATTCAGCCGGCACTTCTAGAGCGCAGGCAAAGAAACAGAAAAGGAAGCCTTTTGTGCGCAAGTCGCTCGAGGAAAAGAAGGTCCTAATGGTTGAGAACAAATGCTTTATATGCGAGCAGCCTGGTCACTTTTCTTTCAATTGTCCACAAAGGAAAAGGCCAGCTGACTCAGAGGATAAAGAAGACCAGAAAGGCAAGAAGCCAAAACCCACGGCAGGTTTAGTGCTAGACATGGTGGGTGACAGGCCCAGCACAGATGCCAGTGAGTTATGCAGGGCATGGGGTAAAGTTAGGGATCAGACAACACTCATCTTCTTTGATCCAGGTGCCAAAGCCAACTTTATCTCACCAGAGTTAGCTATAAAGCTGGGCATCAGAGCTGAAGAGATGCGGTACACAGCAGAGGCAGGGTTTGCATGTCCTGGCCACTCAAAGTGTGTTACTCCCATCATTGGAAAGCTGCGTCTGCATATTCAGTCGTATGTGGACACATAAGAGTTTTACATCATGCCGCTGGAAGGTTGTGACGCCTTGTTGGGGATCTCGTGGATGTTCCGAGTGCATGGAGTCTTGGATGCCTACAACAAAAAGATCACTGTACAGCATAGGGGCAAAACTCACATCTTGGATGTAAAGCTTAAAGGAGAGTCAGTCCCTATTGTATCTGCTTTTGCTATCACTTCTATAATAAAGAATCATCTTTCTGTGTACTTGATTTTTGCACGTGATGTCGCAGATAGTGATCAGTCAAATTTATCTGTGTTAGATAAAGAAAGGTCAGCATTTTTGCAAAAGTTTAGTGACTGTTTTTCTGATTCATTACCGTCGCAATTGCCGCCAGAGAGACCTGAGGACCATCGGATAGATTTGGTGCCAGGGTGTAGCCCACCAAATAGACCTCCCTACAGGGTTAGTGCGGCGCAGCAGAAAGAGATTATGGGCCACGTTGAGGAGTTATTAGAGAAGGGGCTGATTCAGCCTAGTTCTTCACCCTTTTACTCCCCAGTGCTCCTAGTGCAGAAGAAGGATGGCTCATGGCGCATGTGTATTGATTACCGTGCGTTGAATAAGAATACCATCAAGAATAGGTTCCCTATTCCTAGAATTGATGATATTCTCGATTGTTTAGAGGGTGCTGCAATTTTTAGCAGGATAGACCTTAAGAGTGGGTACCATCAGATTCGTATAAGACCAGAGGATGTGCACAAGACTGCGTTTAGAACGACATTTGGTCTCTATGAGTTTCTAGTGATGCCGTTTGGGCTAACAAATGCTCCTGCCACGTTCAACAGAATGATGGACCGGATTTTCTGCTCGCATCAACAGTTTGTTGGAACGTTCTTCGATGACATGATAGTGTATTCGAAGAATGAAGAGGAGCATAGGCGTCACTTGACCATTGTGCTCGAAGAGCTGTGCAGTCACAGGTTACTTGTCAATCCTAAGAAAAGTGAATTCTTCCTCGAAGAGATCCACTTTCTGGGCCACATAGTCTCAAAGGATGGTGTTAGAATGGATCCCGCAAAGGTCGAAGCTATCAAGACATGGCTAGACTTGAAGACTGTGCACGATGTCAGAAGCTTCTTGGGATTGTGTTCCTACTATAGAAAGGTTTATCATAAATTTTGCAGAGATAGCATCGCCTCTTCACGCATTGCAAAAGAAAGAGGTCACTTTCAGATGGACCCAAAAAGAGATTTCAGCTTCTAGTCTCTTAAAGGAAAAGTTGACTTCAGATCCAGTTATTGTTTTGCCAGATCTCAGGAAGTCATTTGTGGTCTAGTGTGACGCGTGTGGCAGTAGCATCAGAGCAGTGCTAATGCAAGATGGACGGGTAGTAGCTTATGAAAGCCGAATTTTGCAAGGGTGAGAGAGGACTATGCAAGTCTATGAGAAAGAGCTCTTGGCCGTGATTCATGCGCTTTCTAGTTGGAAGCACTACCTCTTAGGTGCTGATTTTGTTGTCCAAACAGATCACCAGACCTTGCGATACTTCTTGACATAGTCAAAGTTATCCGAAAAGCATATGCGATGGGCAAACATTCTTTCCACGTTCCACTTCCAGATTATGCATGTGGAAGGCAAGAAGAATGTTGTGGCTGATGCGTTATCAAGAAAGCCACAAATTTCAGCTGTGTCAATTCCTTATCATCATGAGTTAGATGACATGAAGGAACAGTATACTGCTGATGAAGATTTTGCAAGGATCTTTGAATAGTTACAAGAGGGGCAACATCACGAGCACTACCTCCTCAGAGATGGTTTTATGATGATGCATGGCAGTTTTTGTGTCACTAGGCCACTGCGACATAAGGTCATGGAAGAGAGTCATGTACCACCCTATGCAGGGCATCGTGGCATTGATGCAACAGTTAAAGCGGTAGAGACGTTCTTCAATTGGCCTACCTTGAGGAGAGATGTGGATGCCTTTGTGCGAGCATGCATAGTTTGCCAAAAGGTCAAGTTTGACAGGCAAAAGGCACCAGGGTTGTTACAACCACTGCCGATTCCGGATAAGCCATGGGAAAGCATTGCTATGGACTTTATCTTTGATCTTCCAAGGACGCCAACAGGGAATGATGGTATATGGACCATTATTTGCAGGTTCAGCAAGCAAGCCCATTTTATCCCTGTCAGGAAGAAGATAAAATCTGATCAGATGGCAGGCTTGTTCATGTACAATGTGTTTAAGTACCATGGTATGCCACAATCGATTATCAGTGATCGTGATCCTCGCATGACCAGTTTGTTCTGGAGAGGATTGTTTGAGAACATGGCCACTACGCTCAAGTTTTCGTCTTCGTTTCATCCACAAACTGATGGACAGTCAAAAGAGGCTAATTCTACTGTCTTAGATCTGCTGAAATGCTATGTGTCAGATAATAAGGGCAAGTGGGAACAATATTTGCCTATGCTTGAGTATGCGTACAATAATACGGTGCATTCGTCTACTGGCAAAGCACCTTTTGAGATTGTTGAAGGCGGCAAAAAGGTTCCTCCCATTTTGCATACAAAGGACAAGATCTTTGAGGCAGATTGATATGTTGAGAACATGGATGAGATATATAAGAAGATTAAAGTTGCCTTGGAGAAGACTCAAGCAAAGCAGAAAAAGGCTGCTGATCGTCACCGTCGTGAATTGCTGCTATCACCTGGTGATTGGGTTTTGTTAAGGTTCGAAAAGGCAAGGTTAAAGAAGATGAAGGGCAAGGAACGGCTGTTTTCTAAGCTCAGCATGCGTTACTATGGGCCTTTTCAAGTGCTTGACAAGATCAGTGATGTGGCTTATAGGCTGAAATTGCCTGATGCATGGACGATTCATAATGCGTTTCACGTGAGTCTTCTAAGACCCTTCGTGGGTGATGTGCCAGAAGATATGCCAGATGAGGATCAGCGAGAAGTTGAGGAACTTGATGAGATCCTGGTACCTGAGCAAGTTTTGGCACATAAGGACAGAAAAGTTAAAGGACAAGTTGCAAGACGCTATTTGGTGAAGTTCAAGAACTATCCGCCTATGGATGCAAAGTGGATGGAAGAGCATGAACTGTCAGAGTCACCAAATGTATTGCAGCTTTACCTTGAAGCCTTTGGGTTACAGCCTACTTATGCCCCAACCCAACGTGTGCAAAGGAGGGGTAATGATAGAGCTAGTACATCAAATGTACATATGAATTCAGTGCCATAGATGGAAATGGCAAAAGTATGAAGGTCTCATTAAGTCATTTGTATCTATGTATGTTACAACCTTTGTTGCGGATACATGCGATGATAAAAGAGGGTTAATAGCACAAGATCATCAGTGGCGTGTATTTATGGTATGCAATCGAGGACGTTTGCGATTTCAAGAGGGGGGTATGTCACGAGGACATGGCAGTTATTAACCATGTCACAAAGATGTGGCAACTGCTAACCTTGGTTGTTGGTTTCTTTCCAATGGGGTTTATTTTATTTGTTTTGAGACCCTCTTTTTGAAGTAGCAAACGGTCGGACATTGTATGGCCAATGTGAACGGTAGATTCACCCGCAGACGGGAAGTGGTCAGCACTGGAATTCGTATGGTAAGAGGATGTCTAGGCTCAGAGCAAGATCATAAAGGTCCCCCCGTCGCACTTAGCAAGTTGGTGGATACTAGGAAGTGAACTCAATTAAGGCGTAAAGTCAAGGTGTGACTACCAACTGAAAGTATCCAATACTTGGGCCACATTGCACTTTTGGATGCGGTCCCAATGAGGATAGATGGTCAGAAGACCAGTGGGAGCCCAACCGAAGCATCTCCTAAAATTTAGGGAACTGCTATTTTGGGCCGTGAAATGTGTTCGTGTCATTACCTCCGGTATGACTAGGGGAACATTTTATAACTATGTTGCGAAGTCAACTGACTCGTCGGTTGGGATATTTTTAAGCGGCGAACCCGAAACGGGAAAATGCTTGTAAATGCGCCAAGTGTCACATTTTTATGCACTTGCCTCTTCTAGAAAAATGGGCGCTGAATTTTTAAGCTGGGAAGGCCTCATTATGCAATCTGTCACAGGTTAAGAGCTATGGAGTGCTTCCTTTCCCTCTCATGTACAGTGTGGTGCTAGGTGTGATGCCTTGCACACTACACACTGCTCTCTCTCCCCTACGTGCAGTTATGTGATGCCCCACAAGAGGGCTCCTCATTTGACTGATGTACAGCTGTGTGGGTTCATGCTTTTGTGCTGAGGCAAGAGCCTCCTTGAGCAGGAACAGGGGTAGCTAGTTGCTGCTCCAAAGCAGGCACTAGTGAGGGTCATAACCTCACCACACAGGTGCAAAATCAGCGCTGTGTATGCGCTGTAATTTTACTGTTTTTCAGCCATACGGACGCCAGAACGGGAATCGTGCCCCATAGGCAGAGGACAGTTAGGGGACTGTTTGGGGCTGAAAATAGGGCAAAAACTAGTAAATACATTATGCTGAATTTACTGTTTTTGGGCAGGAATCAGAGGGTATACGCCCGTGCAAGTGAGTTCTAGCAGGGGAATTGGTTTCGCGCAAGTTTTGGGGTTGTTATGCTGCCGAAATTTGGCCAAATCAAATGGTATCTAGGTGGATACACGTGAAGGATTCCCAGGACCTTACCTTGTAATTTACCTTCCTAAAGAATAAAGAAATACCGAAAGGAGCGCCAATTTTGGGGCCTACAGGTTGTCGGCGTCTGCTCGGAGCATTCTAGCTTCCGAGCCGTGTGTGTGTTCAAGTGTTAATTCCCGTCGCAGGTTCTCTTTGCAAAATGCTCTCTGTGTGTGTCTAAAGTAAAGAATTTCGGGTGAAAGCCAATGCCTACCGCGCTACGGGCCAGTTACAGTAGACGGGGCAGTGGCATGTGTAGTGCAACTCTGTCTTAGGTTCTAGGTCACACAAGAGGCATGTCCTGGCCTCTGCTGGTACTCTGCTGTATCTCCTAGTCTCGATCTGCAGTTGGTGTGAAGATGTGCGTATCTGGCCAATAGCACATCGTATCCCATGAGACAAGAGGTGTCCATGTATCTGGGTCTCGTCACAAAACCGTCCTCCGTGCTGGAGATGCTCTCTGTAGAAAGCCATCTTCATGCCCAACTCTTGTGCTGGCTGTATCCATGTCCTCCTGGTGTCTAGCTGAGTCAGGTCCTGGCGGATGAGCATGGTGATCTCGGACTGTGTGAGAGTCAGGGAGGGTGCATCGAGTGAGTACTGGAAGGGGAGCAGTCTGTCTATGCTGAACCCATGCGCTTGAAACCATGATGTCATCTCCCCATACCAGCATGCAGTATCTCCCTGCATGGCTAACTGTTGAGAGGACTGAAGTGCAAGGCGGGCATATCTGTGTGTGGGAAGTTCCCACATGCGGTGTATGAAGGAGACTGATCTGGTGAGCGCCTCAACCACTAGTTGGGGGGGGCAGCTAGCTCTGCTTGGATAATGGCACGTGGTACTGAGGCCTTGGCTCTAATGAGCCGTGAGATCATAGAGACTAGTGGCTTCTCCATGTCCCCCCATCCATCAGTGCGACCTGTCCTCCCATGATGGTCCAATGAAGGTCCCCAAATCTCAGCTCCATAGAGCAATGCAGAAGCCACCAGGGTGTCAAAGAGCCAGATCTTCGTCCTAGGCTCCTGAAACTGAACATGTGAACACATCCTCTCCAATCTACCCAATGCTGCTTGGGCTCTGGTCAATCTAGTCTCTGCTGCTCTTCTCAATGAAAATGCTGGTCCACTAAAAACCACTCCAACGTAGGTGTAAGCATCTGTATAATCCACTGTCTCCTGGCCGTATGTGAATGCGGGCGTTGACCTCCTGATCCACTGTGGGGTGGTATTTAATACCATGACCTTGGTTTTACCAAGGTTGACAAACGAACCACTTTCATGGGCGAACCTATGCAAAGCATCCAAGTGACATTGCATCCCCTCCGGAGAGTTGGAGATCAACACAATATCATCAGCATATAACAATAGTGGAATCCATGTTCCTGCCAGTTGTGCACCTCTATCACCATCTCTCTCAATGTAGTTGAAAACCTCATCCACATACATACCAAACAGAGTAGGAGAGAGCGGGCAACCCTGCTTCACCCCAATAGTGGAATGAACCGCTGTAGATAGGCCCTCTTGAGGTGCATACATGCCCCACTACTGACCTGTATAGTGCCATGACCCCCCAAATGAGCTCTGTGGGTACCCCCATCTTCTGTAATCTGTGCATTAATCTAGCTCTGGGTACTGTGTCAAATGCTTTGCGGAAGTCCACAAAGCTGCAATAAATCCGTCTCCCATGTGATCTGCCCTCCTCAATGATGGCTCTGAGTGTCAAGATATGGTCAAGAGTAGGAAAACCTCTCTTGAATCTTGCCTGCCCGGTTGTGCATATCCCCTCCGTCTCTGCCCATCTACTCAGCTGCTGCTCAAGAATGGATGCGTACAACCGTGCCAATGCGTGTCGGATCATGATAGTGCGATAATTCCCAGGCTCCATAGGGTCTCCTGATTTGAAGGTAGGTACAATAGTAGATAGGCTCCAAGTATCAGGCAAGCCCTCACACATGGCACGGTTAAACATAACTGCTAGGAGCTCTGCTAGTAGATCTCTGGCATGCATGAAGTGCTTAGCCACTGAGCCATCATGATCATATGCTCTCCCAGTCCTCATCCGTCAATGGCCTTCCTCACCATCTCAACGGTGAAAAAAGAACATGTGGGGGCATGGATCGGGGGGGTCCAGAAGGGGCGGCTGTCCAAGAACTGTGTACAGAGATGACGCGTATTGACCCCAGGCCTCTGTAGAGGTAATGGCCTTGGGGGGGGGGGGGGGGGGGGGGGGGGGTTGGTGCTCATGAAAGAGCCGCCATGCCTCACGTGAGTCCTGACTCAAGAATAGATGGCATGACTCAAGAATAGCTGGTATAGATCCTACTCTAGGCGAGCTAAAAATGCCCTCTTCTTCTGCCGCACTAGGCGTCGGAAGTCAATCTGTGACTATCTGTGAGTGATGGCCCCCAAAAGCACCTCCCTCTGAAGTCTAGCTCTGGTCTCGCGGCATTCCTCATCATACTAGCTGTTCTGGGGCATGCTCCTAGAACGGCGTCTCTACTCAGGCTGTGTGTGTGGGTATGCCTCTGTTGCTGTATCATGTAACTCTGTGTTAGTATAGTAGTAAGCTCCTCCAAAGGTCGCCCTGACTCTTCTATACACAATCGTCTGTAGATCCCATCTATGTATATAGAGTACGTCTCCCACGTGAAGGTGTAGTGAGTAGGAGCTGCTGCCTGTGGCCTGTGTGCTACACTAAACTCGAAAGAGATGGTCAACGACACAAGAGCATGGTCCATTGCCACACCAACAGGTCTGGGTCCAACCGTGAGGTCTTGGATACTAGAGATGAGACTTGGTTGTGCCATGACATAATCCACTGTGCTAGCTCCATGTCTGTGTGGAAAGCATGTAAAACTCCCCGCATCGGGAAATCTCTGTAGGCCATTCAAGATGACCAATCCATGTGCAGTCCCCATGTCTATCAAGTGTCATCCATACTCTGTATGCTCCCCCTCCTGTGATAGTCTGGATAGGCCCGTCTCTGCAACATCCAGCTCTCTCAGCATCTCCTCTGAAGTATCATAAAAAACTGTCTGATGATGGGCAGTCCTAGCATTGAAATCCCCTAGAATGATGGTGTCACCATCTCTAGAGAACTCCCAGATGTCATCATCCAAAATAGAAAAGGGGGACTGTCCTCTGGGTGGTGCATACACTGACGTACTCGGGGGAAAGTAACAAATAGCAATGTAAAGATATCTGCCTGTCTCTGCTCCAATATCACCCACATATACCTAGCTTGCTCATCCCTACGAGCTATATGTATCAATGGTTGCAACTCCTCCTTGAATAACACTGCCACTCCACTTGAGCCTCGCCCTCTGTGCTCTAATCGTGTGTCTCGTCTACATGCGGTCTCCCATCTGTATCCACTAATTTGAGGCATAGACTGCCCAAGGGCCTGATGTGTCTCAGAGTAGAAGATGATATCTCTCCCACTGAAAATTTCCTCAAAAGCACCCACATCTAGACGCATAGATCCATTACAATTCCAGGTAGCAACTTTGAGTGTCGTCCCATAGGTCTCACACCGTCATGTGGAGCGTGGCTCCAATATCACCACTCTTCCATCTCGGTAAAAAGCAATCTTATCTTTTTCCCTTGCCGCTCTAATCTCTGGCATTACCTCCTGCATATGAGCTATCTGTGAGAGGGTAAGGTCATCCTCGAGGAAGATGCCATTTTCTTAAGAGTTGGTCTCTTCTTCAAAAAGTCCTTCGCTTCCATAGAGGGAAAACGAAGGATGAGTGCCCTTTCTTTCGAGGTTTCCCCCTTGCTCCCATTTTTCTTGTTGCCGACTCTCCAAGCTCTTGAGTGCATCGGCTCATGAACCCCCATCAAAGCCATGAGTTCTTTTACCTCTTCGTCCACATTATCTTTGTCTTTAAGATCGCAAATCCTCACATGTAGAGAGCGCACACGCCTTCTTTGCTTCTCTTCAAGTGTCAGGTTAATGATGGTGGGTGTGGACGTAGTTGTTTCCTTGCTTTTCCCTTTCTTGGCAACCTCAATCCACTTCTCGGCCTCAACTGCCTTCTGTTGAGTCTTTGTAATAACGTCCACCCAAGAGGTCGTCATTTCTTTGTGTTGCTCTTCCCCCTCTTTGATGGCTCGCACTTGCTCTTCGATCGTGTTTAGCTCTTCTATCACTGAAGGTTGCAATTCTCCCTCTTCAAGTGTATTTCGTGAACGTGCCTCTACGAGCTCCCTCTTGAGTGACACAATCTCCTCGTCTTGGGCCATCACACGTTCTCCTAGTGTAGCTATCTTGCTTTCTTGGGCCAACACGCGTTCGTCGAGCATTTTTATTGTGCCCAATAAGTTGCGGTTGATCTTGTTAATTGTTTCGGTCATTCTTCTTTGCACTTTTGAACTGCATCCTCTAAAGGGTCAAGCTTATTGTTCTGTTTCCTGATGCTTGATCACCGCAAAAAAACGCTCTGGCTCAGCAATAACCAGGCAGCAAGTGAGCATCCACAACCCGATGTGGGTATATTCACAACCTCAGCCCACTGCGGGCATTAGCAATAGAGCAAAATAAGATGAAGGGCATTGCGCCCGCTGTCTTGCACTGAAACCTGTCAAGCCTTCCAAACATACAGTCCGCAGCCCCCTGGATCGGGAAAGCTCACGGCTAAACAGTCAACCCCGCTGGGCGCAGTGCATATACTCTGCCAGAGACAAGAGACGCAGGACGTAGCCCCAACGGGGTCTGCTCCTGATTCTGCACCTGAATGGAAACAAATACACACGGCCCCTAGCTGGGTCAGCACACCGGCTTCGATGAGCCCCCTCTGTGGGACTGGCCCGCGACCTGCGCATGCGGACACCCTGTAAAGCAGAAGGTTCAACCCTGCTAGCTGCTACCCGAAAACCTGCACGATCACTACCCTGGGCCTACTCTGTCTGCTTGCGAAGTGTTGTGTACCAGACTTGGACACTCCAAGTAAAGAATCTACCACGACAACACCAAATAACCACTTCAAAACAGTTCACAATTCACAATTGATTCAACACTGGCCCGACAGAGTTCCGTGCCTAGAGATATTGGCCCCATAGATTGGCGCCCCTTTCGGTATTTCTTTTTGTATTAATCTGAGTTCAAAATACGAGAGTGCGGGCAGACGCTGACACTTAGACTCCGCGTCCAGATGTTCTGAGTTGTGAGTGGCCTACCCACAAATTTAAAGGTACAAGGGATACCAAAAGCAGAGTCAAAAGCTGAAAATCAAAAGCATTAAAAGCTTTGAAAAATAAAGCACTTCTTTTTGCTTTTCTCTCTCATGCCACTACTTGGCAAATAAAGCAATTCTAAGTTCTCTCTCTCTCTCTCTCTCTCTCTCTCTCTCTCTCTCTCTCTCTCTCTCTCTCTCTCTCTCTCTCTCTCTCTCTCTCTCTCTCTCTCTCCTATGCGTAGGAAAAAAAGCTGCTGTAAACAGCAAGGCAAAAATTGCCGCAAAATACGGACTTCCGTACACTGCTGCCATGTCATCAGCCCCGCGAAAGGCGCCGCATTTTTCGGGATCAGCAGTCAATCAGGGCCCATACCGGCATGTCATGTGTGTACAGGGCAGCCACGTCACCAGTTTGTGACATACCCCCCTCTTGAAAGCATTGTAATCGCCCTCGATTATGCCTGCAAAACAGACAGAAGCCATAAACTGCCTTAGCAGACACTGACTGTTAGTACCTACGTACTAGGAACACACATCTAGCACATGTACCAATCGACAGTCACGTCATACGACATCACAGACATCACTAGACATCACAAGACATCACATGACATTCAACATTCATCCGGATCTTAGACCATGATTTATCGGCAATGTAGCTAGCAATCGCATCTAGATCCAGTTGGGACCTCATCGATGCCCGATTGACTAACCCCTATTGCAACCATGTCTATTCGAGATCAATTAGACCAAAATGTTGCAGTCATTTCGTCTATCAATTCTTGCACTTACAAACAAGTCAAGAACAAATCAGTTTCATATTCAGGATTTCCATTTCATAAAGTCGTACAGCAGAATACTGTCAGCTCTCAGTATCCCTGAATCTCAAAGAGACATCAGTGACTCTAGTATACAAAAATCAAGGCATCTGTTGACAAAGGAGCGGAGTAACTCCCCTCTTGTGCATCCCACTGCACCAGATCTCCGGCCAAGCTGAATTCTGGGTTCCATTTGGAGTAGACTATGCTAAACCAAAAGCTTCGAGGTAAAGTTTCACAATCTGAGGAGTATCTGCTAGGTCCTCCTCCTCCATCCACTTCGTATCCAATGTAGGATAGTTCTGAACTTAACCAAGAATTGCCTTCTAACTTTACCTTTATTCTTTGTGTCCTTATGTGCCAAAATCTGTTCAGGATCAAGGATCTCCTCGTTTTCTTCCACTTCGGGTTGCTCATCAGGCTCCCCATCATCATGCACATCACCTTTAAAAGGTTTCAAGAGAGTGACATGGAATGCATTGTGAATCCTCCAAGTGTCAGGCAGTTTCAGTTGGAAGGAGACAACATCGATCTTTTCAGAGATCCGGAAAGGTCCGTAGTACCGCATACTAAGCTTTGGAAAAAGCCTCTCCTTTCCCTTCTTCTTTCTCAGGCGTGCCTTCTCAAAACGTAAGAGCACCCAATCAGCCTCCTTCAATTTCAAATCGCAACGATGGCGATCTGCTGCCTTTTTCTGTCGTTCTTGAGATTTGTGCAAAGCCTCGCGGACCTTGGCAAAAGCCGTGTCTAAGTTGCGCGTATACTCATCCGCTTCAAAAATCTTATCTTTCGTGCTCAGGAAGGGTGGAACCTTCGCAGCACCTTCAACAATCTCAAATGGCGCCTTCCCCGTCGAAGAGTGTATCGTGTTATTGTAGGCAAATTCCACCAAAGGTAGACACTTTTCCCATTGAGTCTTCTGATATCACGTGACCCATCCCAACCCTACGTGTCCGTGGACAAGCTACACCACAGCAGGGTTCATTCAGTCCAGTCAGTCTAGATTTAGCAAGTGATCTGGCACTTTTGTGAGTCTATTCGTAGACCGTGCATGCCCAGTCACTTAGTGTAGATGCATATCCTTCGGTTGCACACAGCATGATCATCAATATTCCCTTTAGAATCCATCAGATTCAGTCGGGGGAATTTTCCAGTGCATTTAGCCTATTTTCCCTATTTTTGGTTATTTTCACTTATTATTTTTAAGTGACTTTCCAACAAAAGTAGGTAGGGCAATTTTGCTAAGTTAAAATATAAGCAAACCCAAGTTAGCACTTTCTGGCAGAAGAGGGAGCAGGAGCTTCCCGCTCAACAGGCAACTTCTCAACAGTACCCCCCCCCCCCCCAAGCACCCCTAGCGTTTTCTAGCGCTAGACCAACCCCCCTTCCCTGGCGTTTTTCCTCACTTGCAGCCGTCGCCAGAAGTCAGCATCCTTAGCGTTTTTATACACCTACAACAGCCCAATCCTCAACATTTTGGTCGCTTGCAAGGTCAGCCCATTAGCGTTTTTGACTCCAGCATTTTCAGCCATAAAACGCAGGAGCAGATCTGCAATTTGAGCGTTTTTGGATCAGCAATTTCAGCATTTTTGGATAAGCAATTTCAGCATTGAAAAACACAGATTTTTCAGCAGATGAATCGCACCAGATCAGCCCTAATTTGGTTGCAGCAGAACCCCCTATTTCAGCCCATGAAAACACAGCCAAAACAGTCATTTTCAGCCCCCGAAACAGTCCCGAAAATCAGCAGATAGAAGACCACAGATTTCAGCCATCAAGTCGTCGTCGTCATCACCGTCGTCGTCATCGGCATAGTCCAAGTTGCATCAGTCCATTGCATACTCATTGTACCACTTTGTGCAATCAAAAAGTAGACCACTCTCGCCGACGAGAGTGGGGCCTTCGGAGGAGGGTTTTACGTCTCTGGTGTTGTATCTCTCTTCTCTCTATCTCTCAGTCTCATACACTTGCACGCACATTGTCCATTCACTTTGTTCGTGATCATAGCACTTTCCACTAAGAACGGAAGGCTCTCCCTTCCATAAGAACTAAAAGGAACTTTGAGCACAGTTCGGAGCACTCATCTTGAGCAAAGCGGAAACAATCATTCCGCTGCACCTAACATTGGTATCAGAGCTTTGGCAGTGTTCTGTATCACTCAAGGAAAGAACCACAAGAACCACAAGAATTTTTTTGCTTGTTGAGGTCGCACGAACCCAAGCTTGCTTGGGCGTGTCGATTCCTAATCGTGTTTTGTTGAAGAGTGACAAGAATCCCAAGAAAGAAGGGCTTGTCTAGCCTCCCCTTGTGCCTCTTTTCACTCATTCAGAGCGGACCGTGCACTTAGCGGCCGGCCAATCGACGTGAGGTGGGAAAAAGCAACCTTGGTGTGAGCGCAAGGCCGCCAAGGGGTGCGCCCGCGGAAAGGAGTACAACTCGGGTGAAGAGAAGATCCTTCTCAAACGCGATTTGCAAGCGAAAGAAAACCTCAAGAACCTCAAGAACCCAAGAACCCAAGAACCAAGACTCTCAAGAACCCAAGTTCCTCGAGAACTTAAGAACCAAAGATCATAGTGCATGGTCGTCACCCGAAGCGGAATGGATACTTCGCATACAGGTGATGAGTATGAGAGAGGCGGCGAAGATTTTTTCCCACCAGGAGACTTTTTCGACCCTCCCCCTTCGCCATCTATGCAACGAGTTGCACTCACTTCTATGGAGATGATCAAGTCGATGTTGGACATGGCACAACAACAAGAAATGAATCGAGTTGCATTGGCACAACTCGCAAGCAAAGCAGAACAACAAGAAGCTAGGGACCGTGAACGCGACGAAAGAATTGCAAGACTTGCCGAAGAACAAGCAGCTAAGGACCGTGAACAAGAAGCTAAGGACCGTGAGCAAGTAGCCAAAGACCGCGAGCGCGATGAAAGAAACGCCAGACTTGCCGCACAACAAGAAGACAAGCGCCTTGCTTTCGAACGCGAGCACGACGCAAGAAAAGAAAGAAAAGAACTAAGGAAGGAGGAAGCGGCAGCACGAAGCGCGGCCTTGGAGGTCGAGCGTGAAGCTCGAAGGGAGCTACGCACTCAAGAATTGCTTGCCCAAGTCCTAGCCTCGAAGACCGAACCACCCAAATATCGTGGGAGTTCCTCAAGTGGTGCAAGCCACGATGCGGATTCCAACCATCCAGTCACAGAGAAGTTGACCTTCAGTAAGTATGATGGTAAGATGGATTCTACGGTTATTTATTCTTGGTTGCATCAATTTAATGTTTATTTTGCGACAACTAAGAAGACAGGAAATAGCAAAGTTTTGACGGCAGCTATGTACCTTGTCGGTGATGCCATCAATTGTACCACGCATGGCAAGAGGCACAGCTAGCCGCGCACCTAGAGGCAGCCGACAGATTCACGTCTCTTTCTTTCGATTGGGCTGATTTCCAAGACAAGCTCAAGGCGCGGTTTATGCCACCTCAGTACCTTGCACGCTTGAAGGACGATTGGCGCTCTCTCAAGCAGAATGGTATGCCAGTCATGTCTTTTTCTAATCGTGTTTTGCAGCTAGGTACCCAATTACGCATGTCGGATGATGAACGCAAAGAGGCATTCCTTTTTGGATTAGACGACTATATCAAGTTCAATGTAGAAGTCTTCGATCCAATCGATCTCAACAAGGCGGTAGCGATTGCTCTCGCACAGGAGATGAAGCACAACAAGGGAAAGCCTAAGGAGAACAAGACTTCCACAAGTACCTCGCAGACTTCTCAGAACCCACAGAACGGTAAGAATGGTAAGAATGATTCCTCTTCTAACCAATCTGCCAACAGTCTCTCATCAAAGAATTCTTCCAATGAATCTAAGGGTAAGGCTAACACAATTGCTAAACCTAAGCTTACTCTAGATGAAAAGGTAGCACAAGGAATTGTAGGAGGATACATCACTTCGGAAGAACAAAGCACTTATATAAGGAAGGTCGTTGTTTTCATTGTCACATTAAGGGTCACATAAAACGAACATGTCCTAAGCTTGAATCGAATGAATCTAAAGAACCACAGCACCGACTTCCTCTGTCAATGCAATGAATGATAACACGAGTGTGCCCCTAGTTTCTCAGGGCCCTCCCATTGATGAATCTCTCATTAAATGTTACGGTCGTACGTCGGGGCACCGTTTTGTCATATTGTTTGACCCAGGTAGTATGCATGATGTGATCAGTTCCTCTCTTGTTAAGAGAGCCCGCCTCGAAATTAGTCCGAGATCTCCTATCGAGGTCTCTGGCTTTCGGCCTGGTATGGACGCTCTCATCACGGAGGAGTGCCTTGATGTGTTGTTTGCAATTCAACAGACTGCCTCACTAGAAGATTTGTTGTTTCTCCTCTCTCAGGATGTGATATGATTTTGGGCATTCGATGGTTTTGTGAGACTAACGCTCTCATTGATTTTGAGGCTAACACTTTAACTCTCAATGCCAAAAGTGATTCTCCTACTGTCTTTCATGGAGAGGACATTGCTCCTTCTCCATCTCTCATTGCTAATATGCAGGACAAGGTTGAAAGGATTCGGGATAAGGAGATTCTCTCAATCTCTTTTTCTCCACAGCATGACACACAGGATTCGCATGATTATGAGAAGCACGATGATTTGAAGGATAATGATTTGCATGTTGATTTGGATGACAATGACAAGCATGATGATTTGCATGATCAAGATGTGATTTCTCACAAGCATGATGAGCTGCATGAAGATGATGTGATTGTTTACAAGGATGATGTGTTAGTGGATGCTTTTTCTAGCGAAGCTAACCTCATTGCAGATTTGATCAATCACGAAGAACCGATCTTGGCTTTCAAGTCGAGGTCCAAAGAACCCCCACAAGACGATTCGATCATTCAGGAAGCACAAATCTTGGCTCTCATTCCTAGGTCCATAGAACCATCATAGAAGTATTATGTGTTCGCATGATTGAGACGCACGCATTGTTCGAGTGTTTCATTCGTGACGGTTTCTTGTATTTTAGTCAACATCGTTGTGTGATCCTTTTCCTAGGCATGACATATTGTATGTTGAGCACGTTTTTCTCATGGATGAGCACGAATGTATGCGGATTTTTCGTGAAAAGCTGAAAAGTATGTATGTCAGGAAGTCACATTCCATGTCTCTTCCTTGGCATGACACAGTTTCCGAACGAGCACATGAAAGTATGCGCACCAAGCATGGGCATTTCCGTTGTGAATTGCCATAGTTGATTGCTTTAGATCATAAGAGAAAGATTCGATCTCATTGTTTGCATGTGTTTGATGAACGGGTCGTCCTCTGTCTCTATGTTCATCTACATTGCATACACAGTCTTTAGCGAAGACAAGATTTTTTCCACTTACTTTACATGGGATAGATATGTTCATGGTTTTGTGTTGGAAATGGTTTCAGGAATTTTCAGCCATGGAGATTCTTGAAGAAGAAAGAAGCAGGACTCTAGACGAAGTTGAAGCATTGAAGATGACTTTGTGTCGCTTTCGGCGCGGCCCAAAGAAGCAAGCGTTGCAGACCTTATGAAGTTCAAATACCGCATGACCCACACATCAGAGTGGGCTGGCGAAGAGTCCCTTCCAGGATTCCGGATGCTATTGGGGATCTCCCTCGACGCCATACAGTTCGGTACCAATACCTCACTTTGAAAAGGAGGGGATGTCACGTGACCCATCCCAACCCTATGTGTCCGTGGACAAGCTACACCACAACAAGGTTCAGTCAGTCCAGTCAGTCTAGATTTAGCAAGTGATCTGGCACTTTTGTGAGTCTATTCGTAGACCGTGCATGCCCAGTCACTTAGTGTAGATGCATATCCTCCGGTTGCACACAGCATGATCATCAATATTCCTATTTTAGCCTATTTTTGGTTATTTTCACTTATTATTTTTAAGTGACTTTCCAACAAAAGTAGGTAGGGCAATTTTGCTAAGTTAATATATAAGCAAACCCAAGTTAGCACTTTCTGGCAGAAGAGGGAGCAGGAGCTTCCCGCTCAACAGGCAACTCCCCCCCCCCCCCAAAGCACCCCTAGCATTTTCTAGGGCTAGACCAACCCCCCTTCCTTGGCGTTTTTCCTCACTTGCATCCGTCGCCAGAAGTCAGCATCCTTAGCGTTTTTGTACACCTACAACAGCCCAATCCTCAGCGTTTTGGTCGCCTGCAAGGTCAGCCCATTAGCGTTTTTGACCCCAGCATTTTCAGCCATAAAACGCAGGAGCAGATCTGCAATTTGAGCGTTTTTGGATCAGCAATTTCAGCGTTTTTGGATAAGCAATTTCAGCATTGAAAAACGCAGATTTTTCAGCAGATGAATCGCACCAGATCAGCCCTAATTTGGCTGCAGCAGAACCCCCAATTTCAGCCCATGAAAACGCAGCCAAAACAGTCATTTTCAGCCCCCGAAACGGTCCTGAAAATCAGCAGATAGAAGACCACAGATTTCAGCCATCAAGTCGTCGTCGTCATCACCGTCGTCGTCATCGGCATAGTCCAAGTTGCATCAGTCCATTGCATACGCATTGTACCACTTTGTGCAATCAAAAAGTAGACCACTTTCGCCTACAAGAGTGGGGCCTTCGGAGGAGGGTTTTACAACGTCTCTGGTGTCGTGTCTCTCTTCTCTCTATCTCTCAGTCTCATACACTTGCACGCACATTGTCCATTCACTTTGTTCGTGGTCATAGCACTTTCCACTTAGAACGGAAGGCTCTCCCTTCCATAAGAACTAAAAGGAACCTTGAGCACAATTCGGAGCACTCATCTTAAGCAAAGTGCAAACAATCATTCCGCTGCACCTAACATCTGATTCGAGATATAAGACTTCAATAAATTTAAAACCACTGAATTGCAATCTCAGATTGCCCGTCAGTCTGCGGGTGGAACGATGACAAGAACTTCAACCGCGTGCCAATGTTCTCCCAAATTGCCTTCCAAAACAAACTTGTAAATCTGGGGTCCCTCTCGGAGACAATCGTCTCAGGCATGCCATGTAATCTGAAGCTTTGGGCCACAAACAGTCTCCCTAAGCGATCCGGCTTGACTGTTCTCTTCATTGGAATGAAATGAGCCTGCTTGCTAAATGTGTCAATAACAGTCTAGATACCATCGTGACCACTCTGTGTTCTCGAAAGATCAAAAATGAAATCCATTGCAATGCTTTCCCAGGCGCGGGTGGGTATGGGCAAAGGCTGCAACAATCCTTGTGCTTTATGCCTGTCAAACTTGACCTTCTTGCATACCAAGCAACTGCGCACAAATCTTCCACATCCTTCTTGAGTCTCGGCCAAAAGAAGTCTCTCTCTACCCCTTTCATGGTGGTAGCGATGCCGCGGTGACCCGTAAAAGGTGGACACTGGCATTCGGTCATAACCTTTTCCCTCAACGACTGTGTAACGCACAACATGGTTTTTCTCATCAAGTAGCCATCGCGAATGGAATATCCGGCTACTCTCTCCCCATCCCGTATCCGTGTGAAAACGTCTGCAAAATCTGTATCTGTGGCATACTGGTCGACCATATCCTCGAAGCTCTTATGATGTATCGCGGAAATAGCCAGAACCAACGGCTTCCGAGACAAAGCATATGCCACCACATTCTTCTGTCCCTCAACATGGACAATCTGGAAGTGAAACTGTGACAAGATGTTCGCCCACCGCATCTGCTTTTCCTATAGCTGCTCCTGTGACAAGAAGTAGTGTAAACTCTGATGGTCCGTAAAGACAATAAATTCCGTTCCGAGTAGGTAGTGCCGCCACTGAGTAAGAGCATGGATAACCGCCAAAAGCTCTTTCTCATAAATCTGTGCTTTCATTTCCGGCCTTGAGAACAATCGGCTCTCGTAAGCAATGACATTGCCTTCTTGCATTAAGACCGCACCCAGACTACGACCACAAGCATCACAATATACTTCAAATGACTTCTGCTAGTTCGACAAAGTCAAAACTGGTCCCATAGTCAATTTCTCTTTCAATGTCTGAAAGGCAGTCACCTCTGTGGGTCCCCACGAGAAAGGGACTCCTTTCTGTGTTAAGATATGCAAAGGGGAAGCAACCTCTGCAAACTTTCGAATGAACCGCCTGTAGTACGAACACAGTCCCAAGAAGCTTCTAACTTCATGGACATTCTTCAAATCGGGCCAATCACGGATAGTCTCTATCTTGGCCGGATCCATTTGCACTCTTGCTGCTGACACAATGTGTCCCAAAAAGTGTATCTTTGGTAGGAAAAATTCACTTTTCTTTGCATTAATCACTAAGTTGTGATCTCGTAATGGTTGAAAGACCTGAAGTAGGTAATCTCTATGTTCTGCCTCACTCTTGGAGAAAACAATGATATCGTCGAAGAAAGTGCCAACAAATAGTCGAAAAATTGTGTCCATCATCCGGTTAAATGTCGCAGGAGCATTGGTTAAGCCAAAAGGCATCACCAAAAACTCAACTAAACCCAAAAGTCGTCCGAACAGTTGTCTTGTAGACGTCTCCCGGGGCGATTCTGATTTGCTGATATCCACTCTTCAAATCAATCCTGCTAAAGCACGAGGATCCTTGTAATCTGTCGAGTATATCATCGATCCTAGGAATCGGAAATCTGTTCTTGCTGGTGATTTTGTTGAGAGCTCTATAATCGATGCACATTCTCCAAGATCCGTCTTTCTTCAAAACCAACAATACTGGAGAGCAATACGGTGAAGTACTAGGCTGGACAAGACCCTTTTCCAAGAGGTCTTTCACTTGGTTCATAATCTCTTCTGTGCTCGGCTCGGCTCACACGGTAAGGTGGCCGGTTCGGTGGTGTGCTTCCAGGTATTAGATCAATGGTATGATCTTCAGGACGAGCAGGTGGTAACTCGCCTTGTAGGCCTTCTGAGAAGCAATCGGCGGGAGAGTGGAGAAAATCTTGGCGTTCTTTATCAACTTTAGACATATTTGTCCTATCCTCATCACTCAACTCTTTCATAAAGATCGAGTAAACAAACAGACTGGATTTCATTAATTTAGAAATGGCCGAAGCCAATACAATAGGGACAGACTCACCCTTCAGTTTAATGTCAAGTAGAATGGTTCTGCCCTTCTCTGTAGTCAATGTCGCTTTCCTCGCCCGATAGTCGACCACGGTGTTGTTCTTGTGGTACCAGGGAATTCCCAAGAGAACATCACAACCTTCCAAAGGCATTATGTAAAAGTCCTCATGCCCCAAATACCCCTGACAATGCAACCGAGGTTTGTCAACGACAGGTGTAATGGCTATGTCCCTGCCAAGTGCCGCTAGAACAACCTCCGCAAGTGATCTGATCCGATCGGGAGTGATCTCGAGCCGCGTCGCCAATTCCGGTGAAATGAAGCTGGCCTTGGCTCCTCCATCAAAGAAGATCAGGGCCTCTTGGTCTTTCACTTTGCCCCAAGCTCGGCAAAGTTCTGTACTCTCGTCCATTGTGTTGGGATCGGTACCCACACAATCTGGAACCAGTCCTGTTTTCATCTTGTCTTTTCTTCCATGTTCCTCAGCTACTCTTGAACTCTCAAGCCTTGTCATTCTGTTCTTCCTGTGCCTTTTTAGGGCACTTCGTGGAGATATGTCCGGGTTCCCCGCATCCGAAAGACTTCCCCTCCCCGATGAAGCGAGCTCTCTCCTGAGGAGTAAGCTTGGGTCGTGCATCCCTCTTTTTTTGGCTGCTCTTTCTCTTTCTACTTTCATTTACTGAAGTCCGCTCGGCTCGTTGTGTTATGACCTCATCGGGTAGGTCAGACTGCCAGAGTGAATGACAAAACCCCGTTTTGGATAACTTATCAACTCCTGTATAGAAGCTGACTTCTGTTCCAAGCAGTGATCTCGGATCTCTGCAGGTAGACCCAAGGTAAACCGCTCAATCTGTTCTCTGAACGAGATCTTCTTGAATGAAGAGGCGGGTAGAAAAGAGCTCCAGAATCTCTCGCAATAAGCGTCTACTGTATCTTTCTTGGTCATCCGCAGATGGTTCCGAGCAGCTCGTATATCGCGTTCATACTCTTGAGTTAGCCAAGAAGAAATAAAAAGCTTCTTAAATTTCAGCCATTTAACTGGCGCAGTCTTGTTTAAAAGAAGCGTGGACCACCAAGTTCGAGCATTCCCCTTAAAGTAAGAGGCAACTCTCCGAATCTTAGAGTGCTCTGAGTAGCGTCCTCCCGCGAAAGCGATGTCAAACTGCTGTACAAAAGACAAAGCCTTCGAAGCATCTCTATATCCCGAAAACGTGTCAAATTTAATTGACTGTCCACCTTCCTTAAACTCTCGAAGCTTCTTGCTTTTATCTTCGAGAAAGTCGTATTGGTTGGCTTTATAAAAATTATGCTTCTTTGCATAAAAGTTGTTGTCATCAGAGTGTGAACTGTCTGTAGACGAGTCCTCTGTAGAACTGTCACTCACTGAGCGAGATTTAGACTTCTTTGTCTTTTTCTTGCCCTTTTCGAAGCGTTGTTTCTTGCTTCGCTTTTTGCCTTTGTGGTCTTCTTCGCTCGAGTCAGATGAGCTAGAAGAACTGTCAGAAGAAGAAGAAGAAGAACTGGGTACTTCTTCAAATCGAACACGCTTCTTCTGTTTCTTTGCCTTTCCAAATGTCGACTAATGACCCAAATAACCCGGGAAGTCAGTGCCTTTCTTCTGCTTTTTGCCGTGGTTTTTAGCTTTGTTTTGCGCATCAAAAAGCTGAGCAATCTGTGCATCAACCACCTCTTCTAATTCCTTCTCTGAATATTTCTTGTGTGTAGAAGGTTTCTTGAGAGCGGGTTTTGGGGGTGGTGGTGTGGTTTTCTGCCACTGCGCATGCACTTCCTGAAAAGAAGTCTCGCTCATATATTTCACAAATTTTTGGTCCTTCGCAAAATTGAGCATCATCTTTGTTGCATCGCCGATCAATTGACGACGCTCCATCTCTCGACGCTCCGCCTGAGTAGGCCAAGGCGGGCCATACTCCTTGCCAGAATCTTCGTTGTGATCCCTTTCCGCATCTGTGCAGAGGGCGTTCTGTGCCTAGAGATATTGGCGCCAAAGACTGGCGCCCCTTTTGGTTTTTTTTTTGGTATTTTTTTTGTATTAATCTGAGTTTTTAAGGAATCCCAGTCATCCTTAGTTGCTTGTGGAAGTGCATTGTACCATGACCTAGCTTCTAGCTTCATGAGATGCTTACAGATTCTAACCCGGGATTAAAGTACAAGAGTGCGGGCAGGCGCTCACACTCGGATTCTGCGTCCAAGGGATGCCAAAAGCAGAGCCCAAAAGCTGAAAATCAAAAGCAACTAAAGCAATTCAAAGCTCTCTCTCTCTCTCTCTCCCCCTTGCTAATATGCATAGGAAAAGCATGTCCAAAAAGCTGCCGTAAATAGTGCCGCCAAACGCGCTGCAAAACACGGACTTCCGTACACTGTTGCCACGTCATCAGCCCCGCGAAATGCGCCGCATTTTCCGGGATCAGCAGTCCATCAGGGCACACACCGGCATGTCATGTGTGTACAGGGCAGTCACGTCACCAGTTTGTGACATGTTGCCCTGCGCCTGCTTTGCCTTGTGCGCCACAGAACCTGTGAGTAGCACGTCTCCTGTGTGAGCCCGTTGCTTTGCGACAAAACAATCTGTGCGAGGTGAAGCCTATGGCAATGAGAGAGAGAGAGAGAGAGAGAGAGAGAGAGAGAGAGAGAGAGAGAGAGAGAGAGAGAGAGAGAGAGAGAGAGAGAGAGAGAGAGAGAGAGAGAGAGAGAGAGAGAGAGAGAGGAAATGAAATGTAATATTAACGTCTTCAAAAGGCCAAAATGACCTATGAGACCAAAAGGTTACATGTGGTGAATGTAATACCAGGTCTGGGTACAAAAAGTACAAAGAAATGAAAAGAAAATAATGGGTAGGGGTGGGGTGAAAGCTGATACAAAGGGAATACAAAGGGTGAGCTGATACAATGGAGCTCTCTGACAGTCGAGGCATCATATACATATACATCAGTATGCGGGATGGCTCTTATGTTGCGCTAGTATAGTATAGATCCTCTGTCGCAATTTGCGTCGATATCGAGAGGGCCCCCTCATCTGTGGGCGACGGGACCGCCCCAACTCTATTGCCCGATCAAGCAGTATGCCTCTGGTGTTGTTATACTGTGGGAGCTGCTCGAACTCCTCTGTCTGTGACTGAAAGAAATCTGCAATCTTCCACTAGCGCTGGATCTCTCATTGTGCCCGTCTTCAAGAGGTCCTCTCTGTGTTTGCGAATCTCCAGTAAGTATAATCCGAGGCATCTTTGATCCTTATATCTCATGACTCTAGAAAGTGGCCCAAAACCCTCTTTGAATAGATAGTGAAAGCCGCCTCGTATTTCATAGTATACTGGGCAGTGACTTATGTAATGTAGCTCTGTCTCTGGCTCTATTTGGCACACTTGACAAATCCTGGACTCAGCGGGTACTCCTCTAAATCTGCCTGTCTCGATCTCTAGCTGATGTGAGAATGTGCGTATCTGACCAATAGCACATCGTATCCCATGGGATAGACGAGTATCCATGTATCCTGGTCTGATCACAAAACCATCCTCCGTGAGTTGGAGAAGATGCTCTCTATAGAAAGTCATCTTCGTACCTAGCTCATGTGTAGGCTGTATCCATGACCTCTTCGTATCCAACTGAATCAAGCCCTGTCTGATGAGCCTAGTAATCTTTGCCCTAGTGAGGGAGATGGAGGGTGCATCCAGAGAGTACTCAAATGGGGGTAGCCGGTCCATACTAAAGCCATGTAACTGAAACCAAGATGCCATCTCTGCATACCAACATGATTTATCTCCCTGTAATGCTAGGTGTCGCGAAGACTCTAGTGCTAATCGAGCATATCTGTCTCTAGGGAGAGCCCAAGTGCTATGCATAAATGAAACTGATCCAGTGAGTGCTTCCACTACCAATGGAGGAGCAGCGAGCTCCACCCTAATAATGTCATGTGGTACTGAGGCCTTGGCCCTAATCATCCGAGAAATCATAGACACCAAGGGCTTCTCCATACATCTCCATCCATCAGTATTGCCAGCAGTGCTATGATGATCAACTAAGGGGCCCCATATCTCCACTCCGTACAACATGGCCAAAGTGACCAAAGTGTCAGAGAGCCAAAGCTTTGTCCGACGTTCGTAGACAAGTCTCCCCAATGCTGGATAGGCTCTGGTCAATCGCGTATCTGCTACACACCTCAAAGAAAATACTAGACCATTGAAAACTGCCCCAAGATAAGTGTATGAATCTGCATACTCCATAGTCTCTCGACCATATGTAGAAGTGGGGGCGGACCTCCTTACCCACTGCGCCGTGGTGTTAAACACCATTACCTTGGTCTTATCGAGGTTCACAGACAATCCACTGTCCCGTGCAAATACATGCAATGCATCCAAATGACGTTGCATCCCCTCTGGAGAATCGGAGATCAGCACAATATCATCAGCATATAATAGCAACGGAATGCATGTCCCTGCAAGTTGAGCACCTCTATCACCCTCTGTATGAACATAATCTGAAAACTCATCTACATATATCCCAAAGAGAGTCGGAGATAGGGGACAAACCTGCTTCACCCCAATGGTGGAGTGAACCATGTCGGACATGCCCTGAGTAGCGTGTACCTGTCCTACCACTGTCCTGTATAAAGCTAAGATCCCCCAGATCAGCTCTGTGGGCACCCCCATGTCTTGCAATCTGCGTATGAGTCAGGCTCCTGGCACTGTATCAAAGGCTTTGCGAAAATCCGCAAAGCTACAATATATCCTCCTGCCATGGTGTGTACCCTCCTCAATAATGGCTCTAAGTGTCAAAATCTGGTCAAGAGTGGAGAAACCTCTCCTTAACCTTGCCTGTCCTGCTGCCCGTATGCCCTCTATCTCTGCCCATCAATTCAACTCATGCTCAAGAATTGATGCATATAGCCTAGCCAGAGTGTGACCGACCATGATGGTTCGGTAATTCCCGGGAAGCATAGGATCTCTCGACTTGAAGATAGGCACAATAGTGGACATACTCCAAGTCTTAGGGAAACCCTCAATACATGGCTCTATTAAACATCATAGCAAGAGGCTCTGCAAGCATATCTCTGGCATGGATAAAGTGCTTCGCTACCAGACCATCATGATCCTGTGCTCTTCCTGTCTTCATCTTGTCAATGGCTTTCCTTACCCTCTCAGCAGTAAAGAAAGTACATGTACGTACATGTTTTTGGGCATGTCTCTGGAGGGTCAAGCAAAGGTGGCTGCCTCGATGCTGTATAGAGAGATGTAGCATATTCCCCCCATGTCTCTATGGAAGTGATGGCTGGCGGTAGAGAGTGCTCATTGAAAAGCCTCCATGCCTCACTAGAGTCTTGACTCATAAACAACTGATACAGATCACGCTCTAATTGAGATAGGTAAGCCCTCTTCTTTCGTCGCACTAGGCGGCGGAAGATAATCCGTGACTGTCTGTGTAACAAACTGCTGACGTGTCAAAGCCTAAAGAATGGAGCCAACTTATAGATGATGTGGTTGCCCGAGAGCAGAAACCCTAACCCTAATTTTTGCCAGAAACCCTAACTATTGAAACCCTCATTCTGGAAACCCTAACCCTAAAACCTGCAAACCCTAATTCTGGAAACGCAAACCCTAAAACCTGCAAACCCTAATTCTAGAAACCCTAAGAAGAACAAGCAACAGAAGAAGAAGTCCTACCAACTTGTGGAGACCCTGTTCGATGGGGTCCCAAGTGACATAAAGGCATTAAAAATAAAGCAGAACACACTCAAAAGACTTGCACATCAAAATATGATGATGTGGCACCTGTACGGACGTTCCGAAATTCGCGGCGGGTTTTTAGGGAAATCCCGAAATTTTAGGGAAGTGATTTTTTCGGGTCAGCTTTTCATATCTGATGCTTTTAGGCTTTGGGCCTTTAAATATGAGCCTTGGGGGCCCTCTCTGGCACTTTTTAGCGCGCAGATTGCAGAGCAGGTGCTCCTCGGCTGTTGTACTTTGTGAATCGGCAGTAATATAAAGAAATACCGAAAGGGGCGCCAAGGTTTGGGGCCAATACTCTCTGGGGTGGAATTCTGCCACTCCGTGTCGCGTGTCGTCTCTCTCTCTCTCTTTCATTTTAGTTGTTATTGAAGTGCTAAAAGTGTGTTCAGTTTGTTCTTTTCTATTGGCACGTGGTGCCCGCTTTGTGACAGTGGTATCAGAACATCAGGCGTGTGCTTTTTTGAAAGCATACCGGTCCTACAAAAGAGCAGACAGAGCTACTGAAATTGAATTATATTTGAGGTATCAGCCACGCCCACCCTTACTTCATCACGCATCGGGCGCGCCCTCGTCTTCACCGCTCATGTCTTACAGGGCATAAGCCAATTAAGATCCCTTGTAAGAGAAGGATCTAGATTTGTTTCAAGTCACTGTTTTTCTCAGAAGCAGTGCCATGCAGATGTTGATGTCTACAGCTACCAAGCAACATACTCCAAGTACTTGGCAAGCTTTCAAGAAAATTTTTGCCCGAAGTTATATGGTTTCTGATATCTTCCTTCGGAGTGCAACTTCTGGCAGAGTGGGGTATCCTGAAATGCTTGCCATGGAAACCCTAGCAGATTATAACTTGAAGTTTCTCGACATCTCCCAGTAGATGTCTCTTCACGAGTAGATGACCTTGGAGGTTTAGTGTGATTGCTATCTCTTGGGACTACCATCGCCGCCAAAGAAACATTGTCTGTCCAAGAGTTGATGGACCATGCCGTGCTCGGCTACGACCTCATGGAAGCCCTAATTTTTGGTGCAGGTTTCAAGATGGAAAGTCAGTCGACTTTTCGAGCTCGACTAATGTCGAGATTGCTTTTTAAGTTTGAGTATTGTTTGATCTTGTTTGGAATTTGTTTGAAATGGATGGTATCTGTTTTGAACCTGTTTTGGTGCCGATTTGAATTGTTTGACTCTGGTTTGATACTGGTTTCAATGATTGGTGATTTTACTCCCGGGTGGAGAAGTGAGAAATACTGTTTTGGTATTGTTTGAACCTCGGAACGATGCATGCCGATGCCTGGGGAGCGTTTCGTTGTATGTTTGAAAACCTTCGAATGACGCAGGCCGATGCCTGGGGAGTGTTTGGTTGTATGCTTGTAAAATAATTGTTGTTGTGACTCCCGGCCCGGACCTGGATGGTTATGCGGGAGGAGTATTAAGAAGTGTGAGCAGTGGTTACTCTCAGCACCTCCAAACGACGCAGGCTGCGGTCTGGGGGGCGTTTGGTTGTAAAAGGCCTCTATGTCTCCCGGCTTGGACCTTTTTAGGTTATGCGGGAGGAGTGATGAGGGAGTCGTTGTATATCTCCCGGCCCGGACCTTGTTAGGTTATGCGGGAGGAGTGTTCATCGGCAACTTTATGTTTCTATGTCTTGTAACATGCATATGTGAGCATTTGTGTTGCATTGTGATGTGCCAACCACTGAATATTCCTAATTGGATGAGATTGCCTTGGGTATGTAATTTTAGTGCATCAAGACACCCGTGGAAGATCAGTACGGTCTGGGTGTGATGGCTAATTTTACTACGTCGGAATATCAAGAGTTCCGATCGGGATGAAAGGAGAAGCTAACTCCTTAATCAAAACAGCCGATAGGAGCAGCTAACTCCTTGATCAAAAGAGCAAAAAGGAGAAGCTAACTCCTTAATAAAAAGGAGCAAACTGATTGTGCCTCGGAATGTCCCTGGGAATGACCCTCGGAAATTTTTGAGCTAACTTGAGTTGTTTTGCAGATATGCTGTAATCGCGGACGATTACTCTCTTTCAAGAAGGGGAAATGTAACAAACTGTTGACGTGTCAAAGCCTAAAGAATGGAGCCAACTTACAGATGATGTGGTTGCCCGAGAGCAGAAACCCTAACCCTAATTTTTGCCAAAAACCCTAACTGCTGAAACCCTAATTTTGGAAAGCCTAACCCTAAAACCTGCAAACCCTAATTCTGGAAACCCTAACCCTAAAACTTGCAAACCCTAATTCTAGAAACCCTAAGAAGAACAAGCAACAGAAGAAGAAGTCCTACCAACTTGTGGATGGGGTCCCAAGTGACATAAAGGCATTCAAAATAAAGCAGAACACACTCAAAAGACTTTGCACATCAAAATATGATGATGTGGCACCTGTAAGGAGTCCGGACGTCTCGGAATTCGCGGCAGATTTTTAGGGAAATCCCGAAATATTAGGAAATTGATTTTTTGGGGTCAGCTTTTCATATTTGATGCTTTTAGGCTTTGGGCCTTTAAATATGAGCCTTGGGGGCCCTCTCTGGCACTTTTTAGCACGCAGATTGCAGAGCAGTTGCTCCTCGGTTGTTGTACTTTGTGAATCAGCAGTAATATAAAGAAATACCGAAAGGGGCGCCAAGGTTTGGGGCCAATACTCTCTGGGGTGGAATTCCGCCACTTCGTGTCGCGTGTCGTCTCTCTCTCTCTCTCTCTTTCATTTCAGTTGTTATTGAAGTGCTAAAAGTGTGTTCAGTCTGCTCTTTTCTATTGGCACGTGGTGCCCGTCTTGTGACAGTCTATGTGTAGTAGTATTGATGAGCACCTCTCTCTGTAATCTGATCCTCGTCTCTCTACACTCCTCAGCATACGAATTGTCTGAGGCATGCTCCCAGATCGTCTGCGTGTAGGTTGGCTGTGGGGATATGCCTCTGATGCTGCATCATGTAGCATCTCTGTTAGAATCTGGGTGAGCTCATCTAGCGGTCGTCCTGGCTTCTAAGTGTGTAGCTGCCTGTATATCTCATCAGTGTACACGTGATCCGTCTCCCTCGTGAAGGTATACCGAGTATGTGTGGAGGCCTCTCCCAATGGAGCTGTGTTAAACTGGAGAGAGAGAGAGAGAGAGAGAGAGAGAGAGAGAGAGAGAGAGAGAGAGAGAGAGAGAGAGAGAGAGAGAGGGGGGGAGGGGAAATGAAATGCTACATTAAACGTCTTCAAAAGGCCAAAATGACCTATGAGACCAAACTGATACAATCTTGGTGGATCTAATATAATGTCTGGGTACAAAAATTAAATGAAGTTAAGTGAAAAATTAAAATCTTATCTGCTAGATGTGAACTAAGCAGGTAGCTGGAAATGTGTAGGATTATGGATATGAGTAGGGCGGTGAAAGTAGTGACTGGGGGCTAATACAACACATTGTGTGTGTGCGTGTGGGGAATGAGTACTGGAAGAAGGGGGGGGCGGGGGGGGTGCACAGGGGTGCAATCTATCCATGCTGAACTCATGTACCTGAAACCATGATGTCATCTCCCCATACCAGCGTGTTTATCTCCCTGCATAGCTAACTGTTGAGAGGACTCCAAGTGCTAGGCGGCCATATCTGTCTTTGGGGAGGTCCCACAAGCGGTGTATAAAGGAGACCGATCTAGTAAGCGCCTCAACCACTAGTGGGGGGCAGCTAGCTCTGCTTGAATAATGACATGTGGTACTGAAGCCTTGGCTCTAATAAGCCGCGAGATCATAGAGACTAGAGGCTTCTCCATGTGTCCCCATCTGTCAGTGCGACTTGGCCTCCCGTGATGGTCCAATGAAGGCCCCCAGATCTGAACTCCATAGAGCAATGCAAAAGCCAAGAGAGTGTCAAAAGACCAGAGCTTCGTCCGAGGCTCCTCAAACTGAATCTGTGAACACGTGCTCTGGTCAGTCTAGTCCCTGCTGCTCTCCTCAATGAAAATGCTGGTCTTCTAAAGACCACCCCAAGGTAGGTGTAAGCATGTGTATACTCCACTGTCTCATGGCCTTATCTTCTGGTCCACTATTGGGTGGTGTTAAACACCATAACCTTGGTTTTATCAAGGTTGTTAGAAAAACCACTGTCGTGGGCGAACCTTTGCAAAGCATCCAAGTGACGTCCCATCCCTTGCGGAGAGTTGGAGATCAACACAATATCATTAGCATATAACAATAGTGGAATCCATGTCCCTGCCAGCTGTGCATCTCTATCACCCTCTCTCTCAATATAGTCAAAAGCCTCATCCACATACATACCAAATAGCAGAAGAAAGCGGGCAGCCCAGCTTCACCCCGATAGTGGAGTGAACTAATGTAGATAACCCCTCTGAACTGTGTACATGCCCCACTACTGACATGTATAATGCCATGATCCCCCAAATCAGCTCTTTGGGTACTCCCAACTCCTGTAGTGTGCCCATCAATCTAGCTCTGGCACCGCGTCAAATGCTTTGCGGAAGTCCACAAAACTACAATAGATCCGTCTCTCATGTGATCTGCCCTCCTCAATAATGACTCTGAGTTTCAGAATGTGGTCAAGAGTAGAAAAACCTCTCCTGAACCTTGCTTGCTCGGCTGTGCGTATACCCTCCCTCTCTGTCCATCTACTTGCAGCAGGGCTACAGTGTCACTGGCATGGGACAAGCAGTTAGTTGCAGTTGGGCTTGAGTTCACACTGGGCGGACTCTCACTTGGGCAGTGACACGTGGCAAGTGTTACGAATGGTGGTCCAGTGGACACCGCGGCCAAATAACCACCACCTCAGTTAGGAGATAGGCTTAGCTGGATTGGGATATCGGCCAACTGTTGGTGCTATGAGGAGATACATATGAGTGGTTGGTTCCAGTCGTGGGGACGCATCATGATCTACTTTGGTGTGGTCAGTCATCTTGAGTTGTACACAGCACGTCGCACCATCCCTGCACAGTTGAGCCTCGACACCCCACTGTACCTATAAGAGCTGGGCTAGAGCTAAGTGTGCTGCCATGCCAGTGTGTGTATTGGTTTCTTGAGTTAGTCGATGTTCATGCTGTTCATGTTCACTGTTGAGTCGTACTGTTGTTGCTTTGTTGTTCATTGTCTTCTTTGTTCTCACTCTGTGGAGTGAGATCTCACGCACACAACACTGAGGAGCACCCACTATAGAGGGCACGACACATTATCTCTGCTACAGGTGCTCTCATTTTTGACATGCCCCATGGGACCTCAACTGAAGTCTCACTCTGTCGAAAGTCGAGTTGAGGAGCTACTGGTTTGGGCGTGCCTCAGCTTGGTTCCATCTAGTTTTCCCTTGACCTGCTTAGTTTTCAACCTGCTCGTCTAGACCTGCTTGTCTATTCTCTCGTCTTGATCTAGTAGTCTCTAGGCTGGGTCTAGTCCTCTCTCGTCTAGGTGTCGGGAGTAGGCTGGGTCTAGTCCTCTCACCCAGGTCTAGAAGGAGGTCTAGGCACTCGCCTTGGTCTAGTGGAGTCTGGACGAGTGTGAGGTAAAGGTCTTCGTGTACAATTGCTCAAAGCTTTGGTGGGGTTTTGGTTACTGCATGACACATACAAGGCAGTCAAAAGAGCGACAAAGCCCACTACTAAGTCCCTTGAAGTACTACCACAGGAAGCGTCAACCCTTCGTGCCAAGCAGAAGTCCACCAGCCCCATTACCCCTATCTTCTCCCTCAACCAGTTCTACACCTCCCTAGTCACACCCATCAGTAAACTTCTCACCCACTGTGTTACAGCAAGCTCCGGTGCAACAAGCTCTTGCACAGACAGCCATGGAAAAGCTCGCAATTTTTCTAGCTAAGGTGAATATTAAGTTTCCGACTTTCAAAGGTCTCTCCACAGAGGATGCTGACGACCATGCCCGGAGGTTTGTTTCTCTTTGCAGACGTCGTGGTCTCAACCGAGAAGATGCCTACTTAGTACACTTTCCATCCACCTTGGATGGTTTAGCCGACAAATGGTACAGTCAGTTTGTAGAGAACCTTTTTACAACTTGGGCCATGTTAGGACGACAATTCTGTGAAGCTTTCAGGCTAGGCGACTTCCAAGAGAAGGTTCTGGATGAGTTAGCCAATCTAATGCTCCGGCCAAATGAGACTTTTGTAGAACTCATGATCAGAACCAAGTCTCTGGTCGCTAAGCTTCCTCAGTAACCCGGTGAATTTATGGCTAAGAAATGGGTGGAGAAGGCTCTGCCCAAAACCTCTCAGCAAAAACTCAGAGAGAATCTCCGACCTGAGGCCAACTTGGAGGAGTTTGTTGCGGCTGCTACTAGGATAGAAGGAACTAGGAAGCTGTTCACCGACTCCCCTTAGGTAGAGCCCCCCTCAATCAATGTTTTTGGAAAGTCCTTCTGACTCGTTAACTTCTTTATGCAGGGAATTGGAAACCCTTAAGTTACAGCAAGCTCTTCAAGAGGAGAGGTCCTTCTCTCTTAGACAGGAGGAGCCTCTAAATCACGAGGCATTGGAACAGATCAAGCGCGAGCTAGAAGAGCTCAAGTCTCAACAGGAGACTAAGGCTATGGTTTGGTGTAGCTCATGCCACTCTCCAGGGCACCCTCCACATGAATGCCCCCTTCGGGTTTACTGCCACTTCTGCGAAAAGTTTGGACACGAGGACAAGGATTGCTACTACCTCAAGGGATTGCGACAAATACAACAAAGTCTTGGTCCTACTCTTCAACAAGGGCCACCACCTGCATCCAACTTGGTTTCCCCCTATGGCCATCCAAACCACATGCCACCTTTGCTAACAGCCCCTCCTATGCAAGGTATGGAGAGCACTTTTCCCTCTCAAAGCTTTTATCATACCCATGCTCCCTCATTACCTCAAAGCTTCTATGCCTCCACCTCCAACTCAATGCACCAGGAGCAAGGACCACCTCGCCCATTGAATCGGCCCATTTTGTGCTACAGATGCGGGGAATATGGTCATTACCAAAGCAAATTGCCCAGTCATAAAGCCCTGTACCACTGGAGGGACATTCACATCAACAGGAGGTACAGACTGACGTGGCCGTGAGCTCTCGCCAATCTTGAAGACCATAGGAGTTTCTTGCCTGTCCTTTGAAGAGGAACCCTCTTCCATAATGCCCTTCCCTTTGTCGGCCATAGTGTAGTCCCTTGTTTTTGTACTCTGTGTCTTTACCCGAAACAACCGAGGCTCACTCTTTGAGGAAAAAGTGATTGATGTCCCGGCAATGGAACCTTGAAACCGGCCCGTGGGGCGGTAGACTTTGGCTTTCACCCAAAATTCTTTACTTTGCTTTAGACATACACACACACACACACACAGAGAGAGAGAGAGAGAGAGAGAGAGAGAGAGAGAGAGAGAGAGAGAGAGAGAGAGAGTACTTTGCAAAAGGAACCTGCGACGGGAATTAACACTGAAGTACACACACGGCTTGGAAGCTAGAATGCTCCGAGGAGACGCCGACAACCTGTAGACCCCAAAATTGGTGCCCCTTTCGGTATTTCTTTATACTTTGAGAGGGTAAATTACAAAGTAGAGTCCTGGGAATTCTTTACCTGTACATAGCTAGATACCACCTGTTTTGGCCAAATTTGGGCAGCATAACAGCCCCAAAACTTTCGCGAAACCTATTCCCTTGTTGGAACTTACTTCCACTGGCATAAACCCTCTGATTCCTGCCCAAAAACAGTAAATTCAGCACGCTGTATTTACTGGTTTTTGCCCTGTTTTCAGCCCTAAACAGTCCCCGAACTGTCCTTTGTCAGTGGGGCACTGTTCCCAATGGTTATGGCGTCCGTATGGCTGAAAAACAGTCAAATTACAGCGCATACACAACGCTGAAAACGCACCTGTTTGGTGAGGTTATGACCCTCACTGGTGCTTGCTTTTGGAGTAGCAGTTAGCTACTCCTGTTTCTGCTCAAGGAGGCTCTTGCCTCAGCACAAAAGCATGAAACCACACAGCTGTACATAAGTCAAATGAAGAGCTCTCTTGTGGGGCATAACATAACTGCACGTAGGGGAGAGAGAGAGCAGTGTGTAGTGTGAAGGTCATCACTCCTAGCACTACACTGTACATAGAGTGGAAAGAAAGCACTCAACTTAAAAATCAGCGCTACCTTCTTTTGCATGAGGAAAGTGCATAGAAATGTGCCACTTAGCATTTTCCCGTTTCGGGGTTGCCGCCTAAAAATCTCCCAACTGGTTGCCCAGTTGACTTCACGGCAGAGTTGTAAAATGTTCCCCTTGTCATTCCGAAGGTAATGACGCAAACACATTTTACGGCCCAAAATAGCAGTTCCCTAGTTTTTAGGAGATGCTTCCGTTGGGCTCCCACTGGTCTTTTGACCGTCCCAACTGTCGGATACTTTCTGTCGGTGATCCCACCTTGACTTTATGCCTTTATTGAGTTCACTTCCTAGTATCAACCAACTTGCTAAGTGCGACGGGGGGACCTACATGATCTTGTACTGAGCCTAGACATCGTCTTACTATACGAATTCCAGTGCCGACCCACTTCTTGTCTATGGGTGAAACTACCGTTCACATTGGCCATACAATGTCCGACCACGGTCTCATAAATAAAACAAAAATCATTGGAAAGAAACCTACAACTAAGGTTAGCAGTTGCCACGTCCTCGTGACATAGTTAACAACTGCCACGTCCTCCTGACAGAGGTATTTGCTTCAGATTGCACAAATGCTGATACAATGGTCCTAGATGCTGAGATGCTGATGGGATCTTGCGATAGGTGCTTGGATCTGCGAGGCTAAGGGCTGGAAATTGAAAACGCTAGGGCTGATTCGTGGCTTAATTTGGAAATGCTGGAATTATGGCTGAAACCTTCAACTTCTGAAAAATGCTAGGGCTGAAAACTGATGGCGATGCAAATCTGCTACTAATGGCTGAAAATGTTGATGGTCTGTTGGTCATGGCTGAAAACGCTGATGCAAAAACGCAATGGATGTTGATGGTACTGTCGGTACTCGGTGTTGATATTGAGGTTATTGATTTATGCTTGAGAAGTGACCCTTGGGATCACTTATATAGGGGTTTAAATCTGGGTCGGGCAATGCCAATCAAAATCCACGATTTCTAAATTTCACTTATGGAACGTGATTCACATGCAAATAAATACCTAGGCTAGGTGCTAATGCAATTGTATGAGAACACTCCGAAATGGCTACACCTAGCAGACACTGGCTATGCTCATGTGCAATCAGAGGGTATGCAACTAATCTAAAGTGCCTAGACGTGCAGGTCCTATGTAGATTCTCATAAGGTTGCGATAACACTTTCTAGGCTGTCCTAAACCCTAGAAGTAGGAGTTCTCTTGTCCACATGCACATAGGCTTAGATGTGCACGTGACACCAAACCATGTAGAACTCACAAGACACTCTTTCTACAAGATTTTAAAGTTCCAAAGGACAAATCAAAAGAGAGCTAGACACATCATGTCACGTGCACATGGCTCTGTGCGCCACGTGGACATGCTTCATCGACTTCCAGAGCCAATTCTGTACATATCTCTAGATAGGAGTGTCTAGAATCCTAGGAGGATTAAAATTGGTAATTTTGGGGTTGTGTTTGGAGGACCTGTGTGTCTGTACAAGTCCATTAGATTAGGGTTTTGAGTTTTAGAACTCTCTTTCATAAATGGTTCGTAGTCTCGTTTTGACAGATGTTATTACACTCCGGTGGGCATTTGACATAAGGTGTATTTAGGTCTAGGCCAGAGGAACGTATCGGTCCAGTTCTTTCGTCAAATGGTTCACAAATCAATGGGTTATGGCCATTCTATTGCCCGAAACTCATATGTGCGCACATTTGCACATTTTTTTGACCTTGGCATATTTTTACGACTTGGCACCTAAAAAGTGAGTATGAAGGAACCAACAAGCCTAGCATTTTTCCATAATTTGGGAGGGCAAGTGCAGATCAGCCCAGCCTTTTTGCATCCTGCAGCCCTTGGTGTTTTTGCTCCCTATCACCAGCACATCAGCCAACTGCCACATTAGGAAGAGGATGGGGTGTAGAAGGGCCTCTTTATTTGCCACGAGCTTATGGAGGTGATTAACATTTTGACGAATAGGTGTACGCCATGTGTGCAATGCACTTTTTCCCCCAAAAAGGAGGTGGACAATTTTATGATTTTTTGGCCTTCCATAACTCCCACATATGATCTCCGATTTGAGTGGAGATCATAGACATGCAATCTACTCGTCGAGCTCTTTCCATAGATATGCTACATGATATGGTTTCACCCGCTAGATTTTAAATTCAATTTTGGGGGGGAACTTTGAATTCAAACAAACTAACCGTTTTGGCTGTTTGAATTCAAAAGCTGTCCTTTGATTACTTTCTTAATACTACAGGTTTGACTTCCTTAAACTGCCAAATAAAGAAGCCCTCCTAGAACTTATTCTCTTCCTAATGGCTGGCTCATCTTCCTTGCCGGAAAAGCCTCTCGTTTGTGTACGCAAAATCCCTATGGTAGCTCGGACCTTTTGGCCCATCGAGCCTCTTCTCGTCCATTCCCTCGTTGGATGGAGTGCTCCCATTGAAAGATGAAAGAGTGAAGGTTATGATTGATGAAAGGCCACTCAAAACTACATCTGATGATGACCGCACGCACACTGGTCCAAAGATGAAACTCGAAAATTTAGTTGAAAGGCTACAAGTGTGGGTGCGGTCAATATGTAAAACCTCTATTGACTTATACCTTTCATTACCAAGTAAAGAGTTTAAATAACATGAAATTGCTTATCTTTTTTGCCCTTGTCAAGGTTTTTTTCTTATCATCATCCCCTTTCTTTTTGTTCTTGGGGTAGTTCCATGCAAGGTGGTTTGGAGACAAACAGGTGAAAAAAAGGTTTTCTTTCTTTGCTCTCTTCTTGACTAATCCTAGGCCCCTTCATCATTTTCTTGAAAGGTGGTTTTTTATCCTTTGAAAATGAAAAATTTCTTTTTTCCTTCTGAAATGGCCATGAAGTTCTGGTTTCTTTATCATTAGTGGGGTTTAAAGTGCTTCGGAAGCGTGTGGGGTCTTCATAGATTAGAGCAAATTTAATTGTATCTGCCAAGGTCTTCGTTTAAATTGTTTCCCCAACCCCTTGATGAAAGCTCTTGTCTCATGAAAGTGGTTAATGCCCTGGAGTTTAAGGATGATTTCACGGTATTCAGATATGAAAGTGGTTAATGCCCTAGAGTTTAAGGATGATGTCATGGTATTCAGATATGTAAGTGAGCTGTGGCTTGCCTCTTTGCAAAGCTTAATCCCAATCATCTCAATTTCTTTCTAGTTCATTCTTGGGTAAGAACTCTTTCAAAAAGACCATATCAAATTAAGCCCAATCTTCTGGAGTTTTACCCGTTTCTTTGAGGTTCATCCACCATTCATAGGCTCTGGGGCCCAAGGTGAGACTTGCCTTGAGCATTTATACTTTGAAGGAGTGTTTTAAGCCTATGCAAGTCTAGCCATTTCTGGAGGAAAGTGTTAAACAGAGTCTTTATTTCTGTCTTTTTCCTCACCGCTAATCTGGGTGGTTTCATATCTTTAAGAACGGGATTTTCTCTAGTCCTAGCAGCATGGTCTTGAGAAGGCTGGATGTAGATGTAGTGTCCAACATCGTGCACCCTGTTTATTATGCTGCTCATGACAAACATCCCATTCTTCTTTATTTTTCCCAAGTCCCAATCTCCGTCATATGGAGATCTTCATTTATTATGGTCTCAAAGAGGGAGATTTCCTTTTTCTCTTTTTTCATTTTGGGTAACCCTATTCTCTCTCCCTCCTGTGTTTTTTGGGTTTATTTCAAATTCACTGAAACTTAAAACAGATAACGTAAAACCTATGCATTCAACATGCACAGAATGTACAAGGGAGCTTTCCCTGATGATGATTATGCTACGCATACGGATCGAAGCGAGCAACACTTCACGGTGATCATTTCTTTGGGCTTCTGGACTTGAAGCGCTCGTGCGACAAACACTTGTCTTAGTAACAACTTCAATACCCTTGCTCTTGTTCGGTTACTGTGGAAAGCCGATCTCCAAGCAATTTCCCTTTATGATCTGAATCTGGAACATGTTTGCCGAACCCCTTAAGGTACACATGGGGTGATCAAATTGTAGTGTAAAAGGGCTACCATAAGCTATGGTTCTAGCATTTTCACAACTGGCAGGCGGCCGATTGAAGCTGAAAGCAGCAAGTCAAAGCCTATGCCAACAACAGCTTGAAGCGAACAGTAGTCGCCACAAGGTTAGCACCAGAGCTGTTGGCAAGGAGAAAGCTGGAATTTGTCAGCAGCCTTACAAGGGAAAAGGCATCAGCCGGGTAAGCAATGGCACCTAACGATTAGTTGGTGGCACCAGTAACTGCCTGAGAGGGTGTTGAAGTCACAGGGCAATTGCCTTGAGAGAGTGTTGGCGCAGGTGCTCATAAGGCAGGAGATGGCGCAATCATTTTCGCTTTACGCAGGTGCGGCAGCCTGAGGAAAGCAGCTCTGATACCAGTATTAAGTTCTTCCCTCATCAGTTCGCTATGAAGAGAGCCCTAACCCCCCTGCCCCCTTTCCTTCATGGCCTTGTGAGCTGCCGACGGCCAGCATGGGCAAGCCTCCTTTTCCTTATACACTTGTCCACTTAACTATTAACTACTAGAGTGAGTTCCCACGCTAGTTAGCCGTGAGCTCCTAGCCATGCCCCCTTGCTCGTAGGCGATAGCATGCGGGCGCCCCAAGCTATAGGATACGTCACACTTTCTTAGCTGACCTTGACACTTTTTATCTTGACATTTTTTATTCTCTTCAGGAGAAGTTTTTATCTTGGCCTTTTCCGTTTGGTGAGTTTCAATTTTTGCCCATGTGGCTAGTTGTATATGGTTTTGTCAGATGTCGCCCTTAGGCATGCTTTGTACCTGCCATGCTTTGTACCCCTCAGAATTGAGGGGTCTTTTAAGCAGTGTAATAGGGAACGGACAGAACACAGCCCAAACGTTTTGAAACGGTGTTCCGAACGAGTCCCGTTCTTGAAATGGAGTCGGGAATGGGACACCATTCCGGAACGGGGTGTTACCGAAACGGTGTTCCGGAACGGGGTGGAACGTCGAGCAGAATGGGCAAAAGTAGGCATTTGTGGGCAAAAAGGTAGGCATTTGGGGGCAGATTTGGGGCTCTTTGGGGGGCATATTTGGGGCAGTTTGAGGGCAGGTTTGGGGGCAGATTTGGGTTTGTTTAGGAGTCGATTTGGGACTAAGTTGAATGGAGGTAATTCAAGCCTTACTATAGTCGACCGAACCGGCCCCGTTCCTGTTCCCGTTCCCGTTCCCGTTCCGGGTAACTATGCTTTTAAGAGAGAGAGAGAGAGAGAGAGAGAGAGAAATGAAATGAAATGTTATATTAACATCTTCAAACGGCCAAAATGACCTATGAGACCAAAAAGTTACAACGTGGTGAATCTGAAACAATGTCTGAGTACCAAAAATGAAAAGGTAAACCGCTAGACTGTAGAATCCTAAACTGTTAGATGTGTACTCAGTAGCTAGTTGGAGCTGTGTAGGATATGAGTAGTGGGGTGAAAGTAGTGAGTGAGGGCTAATACAACACAATGTGGGTGTGTGTGTGTGTGTGGGGGGGGGGGGGATATAAAGGGTAAGAGTTGATACAAAGGCTGGTACAAGATGAACCGGGTGTAAAATCCTCAAAAGAGCTAAATCACAGGATATCCATGGCGGATCTCATCAATCTCCTCCATGGTGGCCGTCATGCATGTCGGGCCAAAGTGATCCGAATCCAGAGAGAGAGAGAGAGAGAGAGAGAGAGAGAGAGCCTTTTCTTTGTTGTAATGAGACTTTGTTCACCAACAGTTGAAGGGGCATTAAGGTCACCCAATTCAAAATTGGTGCTAAAAGCTTGAATGACGTTGAAGATTGGCATTGCCTTCTACAAAAACACTGCAAGGACCAAAGTTCCGATGTGAGCTCTGAAAGCAATCTGTTAATTGTTATGCCGATTGTTTAGATGTGAGCATTTGCCATGTGGAAATGATGACCAGCAGGGATTCAAGTAAAAGACTCGTATTTCTGATTTGATTGTAAATGTCGATGTGATTGTGCTCTTAGCTGCTGTGTGTTTATGTTATGTAATAATTTACTGAGTTCATGGTACCTAAATTAATCACTAGCGTTGTATTCTCACAAGTGTTCTATCAAAGTTGAAGTTTGCAAGTTTAACAACCTCATATGTTTCTTGGTTTTGTGTGTGTATGGTTTCTTCAGCCTCATCCTTTTGATAATCCCTTGTAGAAGGCTTTAGACTAAAACTTGTGTATCAAAGTAGAGGGACTATATCCACTAGAATGTTGCTTGGCACTTTTGTATGCAGATCTTAAAACTCTAAAATCGCTCACTATTTTCATCTATATGTTGCTAGTGTATCATTTAGGATTTGGTTAACTCTTTGACATAGTTAAGCTTCCCAAAAATCAAATGCAACTCTCTAAAGTTTTCTATAAAGTAATTGTCGATTTTCTACAAGTAGTGTTAATATGTATGAGGTGCTCGCTCTGTCACAATAACCATGACTAATTTGGTTTGTATGAACCAAGCACGTGGCATTTGCTTCAATTCACACTTTTTGAACAAAACCAGAAGGCTGCATTACATTAATAGTTTTATATCAATGACTCCAAAAGTTGATTTTGCTGATTTGAAATCTTGTAGCATGTCATCAAGATCAATGCCCTTCTTTTGAGCATAACTTTTTACCACGAGTCTAGCTTTATAGCAACCAACATGTTTGTCTTCTTGTGCTTCAAATTGAAAACCCACCTTGAACTTTTTTTTTTTTTGGAGGAGGTAATTTACACAGAGCACACCATCTTCATATAGCATCCTTTTGAGAAATTTTGAGATTTGGGCCTTACTTGACATTAATTATTGTTCTCATACATACATACATACATACATACGTGGTACACCCAAAATTTGACAATCTAGTGCATAAGAGGCATGTTGACAACCTAAATGATCCCAACTAGACAAAGCTGCATCTGATTGATTGCTATGTATAGTCTACACTCCATTTCGGCATGCCTTTGTTTGCTCATTTTAAGCTCTAGCCATTTACATCTTTTACATTTGCATTAGAGGTTGGATAATCTAGGGTGTACATGTAATTGATTAGGACATTCATGTGCACCAGTAAATAGAGAACATATCATATGCACTTTGTGAGTTCATGTGTCTCCTTGATACATGGTAACAAAGGCTAAACAATATCTTCTACAAAAGCAACATCTTTACTAGTTGAGATATATTTTGTTTGAGGATAAATTAACACAACCTTGGTTTTTATATTGTGACAATCAAAATGCATTTGACAACATTATTAGTAATTTTTAACATTGTTACTCTAGTACTAAAGCGTAAACCAAGCAACCAAGGATAGGCAGGAGGCTAGTAGATAACTTCTTGCTATGCGAAGCTTCATATGGAGTGAGAGACTATAATGCTTTAGTGGGGCACTGTTTTAGTATATATAAAATACACATGATAGCCTGAAGCCAAAATGCCTATGGCAAAAAGCTTAGCTTTTGACCATACATCATGCCTTCTCCATAAGTGATCTATTTGTTCGTTAACAATGCCATATTTTGAATGGAGTAATACATTGTACCTTGGTGTTTTATCCCATGACCTCCTCAATCAAAATGAGGGGTATCAGTATACAACCGAATACATTTTTATTTGTAAGCAAAATTTCTATAAGCACTTAAATACTTTGGACATGTTTTAAGAGGATATACCCATGCATGCTTGAAGTAATCAGCAATAAAAGCCACAAAGTAAAAATGGTTATTAAAATATGAAGTATGTATCAAATCACAAATGTCACAATGACAAGGTGCAATCTACAAGGGGCTTACATAGAACCATCCTTAGGGAACTTCGAACGTTGCATTGTGCATAACATATAGCCTTCAGCTACATGTTTCAATGGTGCCGCAACAGAGATCACCAAAGCAACATAATAAATATTTGCAACAATTAATAATTGACAATTTAGATGACCAAAATGGTTATGTCAAAAGTTTAGCATTTGAAATAGTCTTCGAATAAAAACTATGCATGCTAGATTTTCCACACATTTCTTGTAAGTGTCGATTTGATACAATCCACCAAACAAAGTGCCAGTTGTCACAATAGTATAAGGAAAAGTGAGATCTTGTATAGTAGATTGTCATCTACAAGCTTGACTACAAGACCAAGTTTTGCAAGTATAAATATAGACAAAAAGTTTGCCTTGAACCTTAATATATATAAAACATCAATAAGTGTGAAAGAACTACCACATGCTGCAATAAGCACAATCGTTTCAACTCCCTTACCTAGAAAAAAGGCATTAGTGGCATAAGGGACAAGACCTTTATTAGGTCAATTTCAAGAGAAGTAAACAAATCACGATAAGACGTAATGTATTTGGCGGTGTTGCTTTTAAAGTACTAAATATAATGCATAGATTCCACAATACTTGCATCATAAATAGATGGGTCATATTGACATTGTGCACTAAAAGTCCATTCTATATCCTACACAACATTTGTCAAATCCGCATTTGAAGAAGCATTTACATTGGTTACATTTGGGTCTTTTTGTGAGCTTCTAAAGCTTTAAGCTTAGGATATTGCTTGATGAAATGATCATTTTAGTGATGGCATTTCATCTTCTTGGCCTTTATTTCCATAATTCTCAAACATATTCTTGTTTGAAAAAGTTGCAGCCACAAGAGCGAGCTTGCTACTTGAAGAGGTGGTAGTATAGGAATTCTTACTTTCTCATGCAACCACAAATGCAAGTTCAAGAGCACATTGCATCTTTTTTTCCTAGACTCAATCTCTTGCAACAACACAAAGATAAGACCATCAAACTTTAAATCATCAGTCTTATTCTGTCATTAGCAAGAGGATGAGGTCTTGAAGGGCCTTTAAATTTGCAGAGATTACAAAAGTGATTATAATTTGGGTAGATAGGTGTACGCCATGCGCCTTTGCTTCAACCTCTCATTTGGCCTCACAAGTACCCATGACAATGGCAATCTCTTGTGCCCAATATACCTTTGGATGAACGCTCTTTGTGGCCCCTGTGCAATATTCCCATACAAAACCCCTCAGAAACCAGCTGGTGAGTTATTTATTGAAAGGCATCTCCTGGTAAACCTTGAGGTGCACCTCCATGAGCTACACATATAAGTGCGGATGAACCCAATAACATTCTACTTTTATGCTTGGTTCATGCTTTGCACAAGAGAAAAGCGATGCCTAGTCCTCATTTGAAACGTCTTCCTTCTTGATTTCCCGCGGGTTGACAACCCCATCATACCACCCATGAACCTCTTTGAGGTCATCCTTTGTCTCGCAAAATTTCCAAGGTCCATTGAAATGGAGCTCAAGAAGGTTTAAGGACCTTGAAGGATGTTGGATTGGCTTGATGTGCATGTGAATTTTTTTGGATGTTGCAACCTTTTCTCTCTCGGAGGGGCTTGGTTTCAATGGCTTTGTTAGCCCGTCTCTTCATTGGTGGCATCTTGCAACACAGAGTTAAATAGACAATGAAGCACATTTTACTTCTCTCTCTCTCTCTCTCTCTCTCTCTCTCTCTCTCTCTCTCTCTCTCTCTCTCTCTCTCTCTCTCTATAGAAATGCCATTTTGAAAGTGCTGCTTTGTAGCCTCTACGGCTAACCCTCCCTGCTATACGATTACGGGCACATTTTATTACATGTTGATGGTGATGCCTATTCTCCCTTTGCACAAGTAGCCATAGAACTTGTGTGTGTGTGCGCGCGTGCGTGCGTGCGCATGTGTGGAACTGTGACGTAAGGATGAAATGTACCGGTACAAGGCTTCTTGTTATGGAGGAGAATCTCAACAATCAACAATGAGGGTAACACATAGACATTCCATGCACAAATCTGTACTGCTCAACATTGATGTGTGGCACATGTATGTGTAACCATACTGAGTGTTGTGCATGCATGAAAAACAGAGTACATATGAAACCTACCTGCACCCCTTCTCAAGATTATCTAACAATTTGAACCGGCTTGAGAACCTTCTTGCCCAAAATTGAGCCTGCCATTCTTAATTTTGAACAGGCTTTGGATGAAGCGAACCTATCTTTTCTCGAGCCCTGTTAATACCACCACATCTCGTTTGATTCTCTATACATGGCCTCACAATTTTAGTTTCTATTTAGTTGGGTGAGGCAATGTAAATGAGAGCAATCTAGACAAGGGAAGCCTATGTTGGTGGCCTCGGGAAGTCTAAATAGACCTAGGCGTAATTGTGCATCCTCATGAGGGGGCGTTGTGTTCACGTGGCAAAAGCATATTTGCTCAAAGATAAGCATGTAGTTTCTCGACCCACCAACAAGACAAACGACCTTATACGCCAGAAAAACAAATTCATTTCTTCACACTACAACATGTAACATGGGTGTGAATCTATGTCTTTCCCTCAATGAGTTGCAACCACAATCTAACCACTACATCTCTTTTTATTATCTACACAAGGCCTCACAATTTTGGTTTCTATTCAATTGGTTACCATGATGTGAATGAGAGAAACTTAGAAAACCCAAGCCTACGTTGGCAGCCAGGGCCAGTCTGACGAACCCTAACCATGGGTTACAATCCACTAAAAAATCTAGTGCAAAAGCAATATTTTCACATAAGTCAAGCATATGGAGCAAGAGCATGATGAGAAGTTCATGGATTTTGTGTGTGTCAATAAAGAAAAAGTAATCCATTGACAAATCCAAGGAAGAAGCAATATTCACAAACAAAGAATCAGAAGCTTAGAGGGCTCCCACAAAAGCCAATTTCAGGTGCTTTCGGAGGGCTCTTTAAACGGAAATGGGTTGCCCCATAACTCCTTCACATTTTCATTGTACCTTCTTAGATGTGGGGCATGATCTAAAACAGCCTCCAAGGTAGGGGTTCTGTCAACCACCCTGTACACTCAAAAGGGCCCTCTATGACTTGAGATTCTAGATCATTTTATCTTTTGACCCTCTACAAAGGGTCTCCCTCGTTTTTCTCTAAATGAATCACAATTTTTTATTGGTAGAACTTGGCTTTATGGGGCTCTAATTTTTTAAAAAAGGATACACTCACATTTTAGTGGGTCCCCCCAAAATGTAGGGCCTATAGGGAGCCCTTTACGTAACCTATGTGTGCATTCTGATAGCTTGTGTTGTAATTGGGCCATTGACAAGGGACTTATGTGTGCACAACATGTTTCTGCAATAGTCTCTATCTAACAGTCTAGTTGTGACTTCTCTTAGACCCATGTGAAGGTCTTGGGTAAGGCCACATGCCCTTTAAGGTGCGAGCATAGGTAATCATGTTTAGGGAGGGCTTCCCTACTCACTCATTAAAAATAATAAAGATCTTTCTTACCAAGCCTTTCTAGGAAGCAAGAGCATGATGAAAAGTCAATAGCCATGAATTTTTGGTTATGTATTGATAGAGCAACAAAAAATCCCAGCGACAAATCAAGGGAAGAAGCAACATTGAAACAAGTCAAGCAAAGCCAACAATAGCACGAACAATGCAAAGATTTTGTGTTACATAGTGGCACCAAATCCAATGACAAATCCAAGGGGAAAGAAGCAATGTTTGCATGCAAGTCATGTTGATGACACTTAAAAGTAAGTGTATGTGTTTGCGCGTGTGCGCACATGTGCACGTGTATGCACGCACGTGTATTCTTGTTTAGTATAAATTAAAATATTTGCAACTAAACAAAAAGATTGTTGCAAATGACAATTGAGAGAAGCAATAAAGTGGTTTGCACTAAAATCCAAATGGTTCTTTAGATTTAATAGATCTTCGATATTCTTTTGAATAGCATGCATCCAAAAGAGAGAGAGAGAGAGATGCTCACCTACATCCATACAACCAAAAACAACTACTTGTTAGTCCTTAATGCATTTTGCAAGACTACTTGTTAGTCCTTAACTACTTGTTACTCTCTACATATTCTTTAGCTAGTCTTTTTTTTTTTTAATGCATTCCTATTTACACATATGTTTAAATATCCAAATTGGAAGTCTAAAGAAGGCTTTAAAAATGTTGGTCCCCTTCATGGGGCACTTCACCATTGTATACAAATTCCTTTTTGGTCAAATTTTATAACGGCATCAAGATCATGCGGTCGCTGCATGTCTTTGAACATGGGTTATCAAAAATAGTCGCCAATGTATTAAAAACAACCAAGATACTCTTTATAGTAAGCAACCACACATATGGTTTGAGTAATTAAGGATGTTTGCAAAAAACCAATGTATCCAAGCTTGGGGCATCTCAAACCACCCTTTACTAACGGTATTCATACTAAGCATCCTCTACAAAAAAAAAGTACATTATCCTCGTGAGGAGGGTGTTTTAAGTAAATAATCAATGATCAAGACAATATTAAATATGCGCATGCCCAAAAAAAAGGGATTATAGAATCATGTGCAGGTCTCCAACTCGAGGTAACCCTCAAATACAACAGAGGTCTACAAAAATTAACCTGATTAGAGAGGAGGTGGGTGATTACTTGTGATGTGCTGGCCTTCTCCTCCACCTTCTTTTGGAGTTCTTGGTCGTGCATGGAATTAATAGCAACAATATAACACAATATACATAGTGTGGAAAGGACCAAGTGAGCTTCAAAAGGGGCTCTACTCTCAAGCTTTATAGTAATGAGGATGATTTCTCATTCGTCTATTTCCTCCATCATCACACGATTTGTAGGTAGCTCACCATGCCGAGAGAGAGAGAGAGAGAGAGAGAGAGAGAGAGAGAGAGAGAGAGAGAAGCAAAGCATGATACTCATTATACAATAGTACTACCAAAAAAAAAAAATCAAGCTTAAGGATACCCCAAGGAGGGCTACCTGCAATAGGGTTTTCAAGCCTTTGTTTAGAAAAACCTACTCAATGTACACAAATGTGTATGTGTGTGTGTGTGTGTGTGTGTATTAATTTATATACATGACTCACAAGTTGAACTTAAAAAGAGAAATGACATAGGAAAGAATAAAAATGGTTACATATATTTTTATATAAATATGTGTACATATGGAAATGATTTTGATGTTTTAGCTACATTTGAAAAATGAACCAAATACAGTAATTGCCGTAGACATCCTTTGCATTGATAAATCGAATAGCTTTTGAATCTAGAGATAACAAAAGTCGGAATCCTAACCTACAATCGTCATGCAAACAAAAAAATCATCAGTTTTTGTGTTGTTAAATGGAATGTAGGTATAGAGTCAACCCGACAGTTGTCATGCATGTCTCTATTATCCACACGTTCATGTTTACCTTATTAAGATAATTTCTTGTATTATCGATCTCATCGCAAGCTTGGTCAATAAATTTCCAAAGTAGGAGATTTTCTTTTATGGATTATAGTTCAATCGTAGAAAGAGAATGGCTTAAAAGTAAAAGCTTTTTGTGGGGTAGTGACTCATTTGGAGATGCTATATTTTTGTAAACTAAATTCATGTAAACTTTAATGTGTCCATCAACCGAAAAGAGGTTAAAGACACTTACTAAGTGTTGAAAATTAATTATCGATGGAGATCTATATATTCCATTTTTCAATGCAAGCCATTGAAAAAAAAATCTGATGAACTCTTTATTCTCCTAGGCATCAAAATTACCAAAAAGAAAGTGAGTATTAATAATTTGACGCAACTCAATGTTGTTAATTTTAGGTCATGTGAGATTGTCTCAAAGATATGGGCTCAAAGTCTAATGACTAGTAATTTATACCTAGTGCTATGGGAAAGGAAGAACGCATACATGGTCCATGCTCTTTCTTTAAAGTTGTTAACAGACGATACTTGCAAAATTTATTCAAAAACAATTATGCAATCATTCATAGGATGACTAGCACGATTTAGGTTGCACATTGTATCTATGCACCCTACTACTACTACTTGGTCCCTTCTCATTAAACGGAATCTCAAGAAGATGCCAAAAATTTAAGTTTGATTTCAAGGCCTGTCGCCAGTGTTATGTCGCTTGCAGTCGTGCCTTTTGTCAGACTGTCACCCTCCACTCCCCATCCTGCTACCCGGGATCCTGGCTAATCCACTCGATCTATGGCGTCGTCCCAAGCCCTCGACACTCGCGACATAGAGAGAATGTTGCATAACACTGCTGCTGGTCTATACCTCTAGAGAGAGAGAGAGAGAGAGAGAGAGAGAGAGAGAGAGAGAGAGGGCTTCACAATGCGCTGTAGCGTACTTGCAGGGCATCAGGAAGGAGACAAAGAGAGAGAGAGAGAGGGCTTCACAATGCGTTGTAGCGTACTTGCAATGCATCAGGAAGGAGAGAGAGAGAGAGAGAGACGACCTCGCAATGCCGCTCTGCACCCGCTATCCATGCTTCCCCTGCTTTTGCTATTGAATCGCTGATCTGCCATCAACTTGGATGAAAATTTTCCTGATCATGACAAGATTGCCTCGTAACAAACAAGGGAGACAGAGAGAGAGAATGCATCACCGACGTTTTCCATCAACTCTTCTTCCTCCCTCTACTGCGGCCTCATCCTCTTCAACCAAATGCAACACTGTCTTATCCTGATCCTCCCAAGATTGCAAGAGAATCTACCCCTTGACATATATCACCTCTCTCTCTCTCTCTCTCTCTCTCTCTCTCTCTTTGCATCCGTGTGTGCTACACGTGTGATATGTCTTGAGCACAGATTTAGTTTCGTCACCTGTCCCATTCAAGCACCTCTAATATTTTGTCATAAATTCCCAAAATGCACTTCAAAATTGTCCGAATACCCCTGATTGCGACAATGCGACATTAAATATCTCCAAAGATTAAAACAAGATGAAAAAATGTGATAAAATCACGAGGCCTGCCATAGAAATTTTCCTTGCTAATAGAAAAATGGAAAGCGAAGATTAATCGAGAAAGAGAGGCAGGTGGAAATCCATTGAATCTAGCATAGTTGCTTTGGGAGACACACATTTTAGAGATGAAGTAGTTGTCGTACACGCATGTTGAGCCTCAAGATCGAGCGGGGGGAAAAACTCTCTTGACCAAATGGTTGTAGGTTACAAAAATTGTGTTTGAGACATATGGTGAGATGAGTTGATATACATCAAAGCAGGTGTTTGGATGGTATGAATGTAGATTTCCTTTGCTTCGATGGTTTGGTGGGTAGGAAGGGAGGGGGAAGTGGGAAGGGAGGGGAGGTCTCCCCTCCAATGATATTTGGGTTATTTATTTTGGGATTAGCATACATGTGATGAATGATCTGACCAAAAGCAAAATCTTGTGCCACAAATGTAGTGAGGTTGTTGGCTTCTCACCGAAATATGGTCTAGCATTGAATTATAGATGGTTGTTGTATCTTTGATTTGTTGCCGATAGTTCTCCGAATGAAGTAGAGATCCAACTGTTGGTATTGGGTTTTTGTGGTGCTAATGTCGATGTTGAAGTCCCCTAGTACGATGCTCAGGTTTTTTTTATTGTTTTCTTGTATCAAGTGTTGGAGTTCTAAAAGAAGTGTTTTTATTGGTGTGTTTGGTGTTTTGTATACATTCATGACATGGATATGAGTTGCATTTTGATTTCGAAAGAGAAAGTTGCATCGATTATTTCAAGTCCTACTCTTGAGACAGTTTTTTGACATATGGATTGAATGCTTGGATGGTGGAATATAGATACACCATAACCATTATAATGTTGAATATGCTCAAAGTTTGGTATCAGGGGGTTCATACTTTTTTTTTTGTTTCGTTTCTTGGAAGCACAAGATACTGGATGACATGAAGTTTGGGTCGCCCTTGATGTGGTAAATGTGTTTGTTGATTGAGACGATGTTTAATGATGCAACAATATGGTGTGTTTGTGCAAGTGCAACTAGGGGCTTGTTCAAGTAGGACCATCTAGCATCTGTCTGGAGACGTTTGATTTCTTTCAGGACTATGGGGTCAGTTTTGATGTGGCTCTTGAGAATGGGACTAAGAACATGTAGATTTGCAGGGTCTTTGATATGTGATAGAGCTGTGTAGACCAAGCCATGAGATTGGGTCCCAGTAGGGTCGAATGCGACTGTTGTCATTGTCAAGCCTTGGGATCTATGGATTGTGCGTGCGTTCGCTGCTTGTATTGGGAGTTGTGTTCTTGAGACTAGGTTGAGTGGGTTCTTTCCTACCTGAAAGTCTTTTGTGACTTGAAGTATTGGTGTCCATTGTTTTTTTATGTTTGCATGGTAGAGATGTGCATTTTGGGATCGTTGTCTTCTCCCAATTGAGGTATCGAAGAACTCCACCCAAGCTATCAATGATTGTGCTCTGTTGTTTGTTGTTTGAAAGATTCCATCTGCACCATTGACCAAACCATCAAGCACATTGATATTGCTAGCACAAAGTTCGACTATTATTCCTGGCTTTAGCTCAAGGATGGAGGATAATCCAACAGTTACTTGAGGGTTGTTTGGAATGACTAGGTTCTTTGAGCATGTTTTGTGGAATTTGTCATGAGCCTTGATGATGTATGGTGTCTCTTGCAAGTTCTCAAAGTCTGTTTGGTTGTGCTTGGACTTTAGTTTATTTGTGAAGAAAAGATGAGGTGTTGTAAAAATGTCAAATTTGTTGTTTGCAAATGTGTCATTGATAAATGCCAAGTCTCTTTGTGTTTTCTCCGCAACACGTATCCTATTTAAGACCTCTATAAACAATTCATTTGATTGGCGCATTGGTGTTGTTAGCTCAACGCATGTGATATGTGTGTTCCAGCTCGATGGTGTGAGGATGTCAAGTGTATTACCTGTGTCGCTGAATATCCAACGGTCGCGGACAGGGCTTGCTTGGCAAAGATCGCCACAAAAGATAACGTCTAGGCCACCGAAGGGTTCATTGTGTTTGTGCTTTATAGATCGGAGTCTTGTGTCAATAATACGCAATAGCCTGTTGCCTATTAAGGAAGCCTCCTCAAAAACAACTAGTTTGAGGTTTGCGTTTGCCTGGGATAGGTCATTGAGGGTGTCGTTGGAAAGAGGGGCCATCTCAGTCAGCATCAATGGAAGGCGCAATGCAGAGTGTATTGTTGTGCCACCAAGGTTGAATGCTGCTTTGCTTGTATATGCCATCAACAATGCTGTTGGAAGCTCAATATTTCCTTCTATCGAAGGTGCATAGTGTCGAACCAAGCCTTGGATGACTGCACGCAAAGTAAAGGTTTTCCCTGTGCCGGCGCCTCCTGTTAAAAAAAGGTGTATTTTGTCATTTGGGCATACTCTCTTTCGTGTCATAATATCATCGTAAAGATGTATTTGCTCTATATTCAAACTCACGACAATTGAGTGATATTCTTCATTTGGCATTCCAAGGAATTTGGATGATGTTGGTAGTTGAGTGGTATGATGCCTTGTGGTTGGTAGGTCGAGATCAAGCTCATAAGTGAATTGTTGTTGTTGAGTTTCTTGTGAGGAGATTGAGCAAGATGTTGATGATTCTTGATTGTTGATTTCTAGTTTTGTGAAAGGATCCATGTTTTGTGCAATTATAGCAATATTAGACTCATATCTCTCTCTCCAAGTTGATGTCAAATCATCGAACGTGGATTCATCGCTTGTGAACGGTAGAAACAACAGACATAGTTGGTGGTAATGTCTCTCGCTGTCGATCTCCTTGTTGAAGCTTGTATATCTGATGATCCGAGGCTTTTTGCACTTGTGGTGTGTCCTTTGTGAGATAGTGTATTTGCTTACATACTCTGCCAAACAAAGATTTTGTATGCTAGCTGGTCTTTTTGTATACTTTGTTACGAGATCATCAAAGAATATGTCTGTGTCATCATGATGAAGTGTTTGCAAGGAAGTCTTCGTCTTTAACAATAGTTTTCTTTGGGTTTGGTAGTCTGCATTGATGAAGATAAATTGCCTGGTTGTGCTGTGCAATGGAAGAGATAGTGAAATGTATGTTGCTTGTTGAGTGTGATTTCTTGAGCATTGATCAAGGCACCTCCAATTTTCTTAAGACGCTCCAATGTGGGAAGACTCTCCTTCTTGCATTTCTCAAGGATTTTATTGATTGCTTTGCTTGTGGTCGAATCTGTTTTTGTCATATATGATGTGCAATATGCAGCAGCTCCATGAGGATTGAAAATAAACTAAATGAATATCAAGATTGCCATCCCACAATGTGCACATTGTTTTGTTGAAATTGTTTGTGTATATATTTTTTGGTTGTCTTTTGAGCAAAAGTGTTGGTTCTGTGAGCGAAGTTGAGAGTGTCTCAAGGTACATGTCTTCATCCATGCTTAAAGAGGATAACCAATCATCAAAACTCATTTCAAGGCAGTGTGGCAGAGCTGCAAGTTGACTTTCGAGTTGTGTCTTATTCGCAAGAAGAATGGATTCCCGTTTTTCACTTGATCGTATTGAACGCAAGATAGTTGTTTGCCGTGCAGGTGGTCTTGGAAATCCAAAACGGCAATGCTTCTTTCTTTTTTGCAAGTTCTTCGATGGGAATGGATTTGTACTTTTTGTAGGTCAACAGGTAATTCATCTTTGTCACTTGAGATGTATTTATCAACAAAAGCAATCACTTCTTTGTCATCAGAAATTCCAAGCTTTGGAGAATTGTCAATCCAAATTAATCCATGATCATGTTGGCTTCCCCTATGCTGAAATTCTGTGACAAAGAAAAAATCCATGATTTGGCCAAGTATTTTTGAATTTCGTTTCAACTCTTTCTTAAGTGCGTTGAATCTATGGACATAGTATCGAGCTGTGGTGATAGGATTTGCACGAACCAACGCACGGATATAATGTGCACTAGATTGGAAATTAGATTCATTGATTTGTGGATTAAGCGCAGCAAGACATTCGTGCAATGGCTTCCATCTTTGCTCTACACATGATAGCATGACAAAAAAGGTAGGCTGTCCTATTTGTCGAATCATGGCGAAGACATTACGCTTGAGTTTGGCCTTGTAATCTGATGATGTTCGCAGGGATTCAAAGTCATGATATCCTAGCTGGGATGATAGTATTCGATCAATGTTAGTGTTGTTCTGAACATCTTTTGCGCATAGTTGCATGCCTTGCAATTTTCCCTTGCGCAGACGTACCCATATAGAACCAAGCACTTTGCCAATGATAATCTTCATCACTTTGAAGAACAAATTTTCAATGTCTAATGCAAAGCGTCTATCCTTGTTTTTGAGCTCCCATTGTGCGATCTTTAAGTAATTTTTTTTCGCAATGTTTGCATAGGTTCTTCTTTTTCCAAAGAACAAAGCTGGAAATGATAATTCCTCATAATCGGCATCATCAAATAGGCTCAGTGGGGAAAATCCTTCACACGGAGCGACGCTATGGACATGTGCACTGTGATCGATGACTTGTTGTGAAGAATAGATACCATGGACAAGGATGTCGGAATGTTCATTCACTAACTCATCAACCTCATCTTCTTCATACAACACTACATCCGGACTCATGTGAAAAGTAGAAACCCAAGCTTCATTAATAGAGGCTTTGTGCTCTATGTATAAAGGGGTGCTAATCAAATCTTTCAATGCTTGGAGCACATAAAAGGGACGTACACCACCACTAAGGTATGCATGGGCATCTCAAGTTTACGCTTAAATCTCCACAAGGATTGTAGCGTGCTCATCACTAAAACGCGGCAAGATTGCTTGAATTCTTGTCAAGTCTGCCATGCCATTAACGACACTACCTCGCAGCCCGAACTGACCCTCATAATTGAGCTCTCGTATTTGGGTGAAAGGAATGCGAAGTGATACAAGGCGCTTCTCGATTGCATTTAACAATGCAATGCTTCCAATACTTTCATTGAGGAGAGAATGTGGATGTATGCAAAAGAACAGCTTCCTTTGAGATTTCAAGCTTTGCTTACAAGAGAAACAAACTCTTTTGTCTAGAGCAGAGTTAAATATTTGCAATCCCATCAAGGTCTGGAGAAAAGATGCTTCGAGCACACTCAAACAATGCAAACTCTTTTTGAACAAAGGACTACCACAGCTTAAACATCCATATGCAGGAGTGTCTTGAATTTCCACTAAGTATTTTTGTTTCCTAGATCTTTTATTAGATTGAGGCACAACATTGTCTTTATGCAACATTTTTGATATTGAGTAAACTTTCTTTTGAATTTGTTTCAAAGTGTAAGAAGAACAAACTTGTGCTCGAAATCGAGAAGCTATCTCCAATGCTGTCTCAATGTTTGGAAAACTCTTCACAACATCCACCAATCTAGCGGCAAGATCTTTAGGCCAGGAGCAGCGCTTACGTTTCTTGATGGAAGGCGATTGTGGAAAAACAAACAATCCATCTTGACAAATAAAGACGAACAAGCCATGAGAAGAGGAAGAAGATGCAACACAAGGATTAGCGTTAAAAGAATGTTGATGATTTTGTTCTTAAAACACATGAACAACACATTGAAACTCCAAGACATGGCAAGCTAGATTGATCAAATTGATTGAAACCAAAGGAGAATTTGCTCTTGTGCCAATACGTTGGCAAACTAGAGATTCAAGAGTTTTGTCGTCAACATTATAAGAAACACGCTCATCATTCCACAATTTCAGCCACACACTTGTGATCTCCAAGTCGTGAGAACGAAATTTTGCAACAATATGCTTGGACAAAATATTCTCTTATGAATTGATAGAGATATCTACACCACATACAAACAACAATGCCCTTAAAACATCTTGATTACAAGGAGATGTCATCCAAAAATTTGAGTCGATTGAACATTGGAAACCATTTATACAAAAAACAATTTTATCGTCAAGAGATAATCCCACCATAATGCCTAGATACAAAAGGATATTCAACAGAATATAGGCTTACTAGACGAGTGCAAGGCACATTAGATAGATAGCATCTCCCTATTTAGACTTAAAGCTTGTTACATACCCATGTGCATCAATTGAGAAATGCCCAGCTCTTTTCATTCCCACCAAGGAAGCTTTCAAACTCACTAGATCAGTTTCATACAAATGCAAAAAAGAAGAGGGTAGGCGAAGGACTTGGTCATCGATCTTTCCGTGCAAGGTGACAGAAATGCCTTTGCCGTCGCGAGGAACCAGCTTTGATTGAAGAGCAGGAAATTTCCAAATTTCAACAACTTTGTTGCAAGTAAAACAATGAGGATTAGAGCTTTGGCGTTTGACTTGGGCAGATTTGCAAACTCCACATAAATACTCCCATCCAATGCTGTTGACGTTAACAACCTCAAGAGAACCAAACACCTGAAATTAACATAAAGGGATCACACAATGCACAATGAATACAACGAACCTACCAAGCGGAACTCACCGTTTTTCCGAATCTCATATTAGCAATCTGCTTATCACGGATATCTTTGAAAACCAACTTCAATTGAGAGGGCAATGGCAGCAGGATAGTGTAGTCCACGACAGACAATGTGTTAGAGAATTGTTTGAAGACATTTATGTTGTGGGCCACACAATCATAAAATCCATTCTCTTTGACTTCATTGGATATGTTATAAAAATCAGCCTTTCGAGAAGATACAAACAAAAGCTGCAGCAATAACAAACAATCAAAACACTATCAAGAACACTTAGAGCTGTGCATAGAAGCTTACCGTTGCTCTATCAACATCAGCAAGGCCATCAGCAACAATAAACCTAGTGCCACTACTCCCATCACTTTTTGCCATGTTCTCCACCTTGATAACAATAAATGCTACAGTAGTCACACCATCTTCAATTGAAGAAGTCCATGATGAGACAAGATCTTTAATCTTGTGCTCGGGAAAGAGAGTTAGCACAAAGTCGAATGAAGGAGCCTTCACAATAGATGTAGTTGCATCAGCATAGAGAGCAAGTTGGCAAGTGCCTCCATCACTAGGATTCTTTTTCCTCACAACAGGGCCCTCAATACGTATAAAATCAACCACCACAAATGAGTTGACAAACTGCTCAATATAATTTTCTGCCACAACAAAAGTGATAGTATGATGTGCAACCTTGTCCACAAGATCAGCCTTCAAAAATCTGTTGTAGTTTGCTTTTTGGATTTTGTATGTGCCATATTTTGCAAGCACCTTACCGATGAAGACAAAACGGTAGTTAATAGCATCAACAAGCTCAGTAATAAGAAGCTCGAGTGTAGATTGGCTCAATGCCAATTGACATTCAAAAGAGTCAACAATAGGCTTTGGCTCTTCTTTAATAGATGCTAAGCCCAACGAACGATTCACACCAACAGAGGGAGTGGCAATCCCAGAAATGTTAAGCGGTGTTCGCCCTACATCACATGGCACACAATACTATTATTATCGATTACACATTGGTAAGCCATAGAAATTTAAACAAAGCTAATCTCTCACAGTGGCCATTCCCCTTGCAATACTAAGGGCCTTTTGAACAGATTTTGGAGATTTCTTTAACTTGGCCTTGGGACTAAGCTTTTTAAATGCTGAGTTTGGAGAACCTACTAAGCTACTTGACGATCCAAGGCCCCCACTTTCAGACACAACTTCATGCAAGTTTTCAGTTCTAGGAGCTGCGCTTAAAGTCTCAAAGTAGTCATTGCTTGAGTTTGTAGAGAAAGCATCTATAATCAAGAGCAAATTCAAGACAGTTTCCAAGATAAGCAAGACAACAAGACTCTTAAGCGCCAAAAGAGGAAACGAAATGCAGAGGTGTATTACCATCCATATTCGAATCCATGGCGCCTTGGTATAGAGAGTGATGCTATGCTTTGATAATAGATGTGGCTATAAGGTTTAAAAGACTGTACTATAGAGGAGGTAAAACTCTCAGCAAGAGTAATCTCACAATAGGAGGCTTGTAAAACATGATAGTTCTTCAAAATACCTTTGGCTTTTATATACTAACAACTCAAAGAGTGAAACGTGATGGATAATCTTGAGTACTTCAAGAAAGATAGTTCAAAAGTTCCACTCAAAGGTTGGCAATAAATGCAAATTTTTACAATTGTTGCCATCTATCATTATATAATATTGGGTCACGACCTATACACTCCATTAAGAGAGAGAGAGAGAGAGAGAGAAGAGTGGGCTCTTTTAATTAACTCTACTTCGATTTTTGCAATAACATTAAAAGCTATAAATAACTCAACTATTACTAGAGAGAAGAGAGAAGGGAAGACAAGTACATCCTAAATATTAGAGAGAGGAGAGAGGAGAAGAAAAGTGCAAGGCTGCAAATGAGATGAGAACTACAACTAAGTAAATTAAGAAATCTAAAAAATAGAAACAAATATGATTCTAAATCATCACATCAAAACGGATTTGTTTTCTCACTTTACAATATTAACAATGAACCTTGAGACAATATTTAATAATGAGAGTTGAATCATTTTTTTACATTAAAAAAATAACATCATAACCATAAATTTTCAACGCCAAATCCCAAAACCCTAACCACATACTCATCTAGTCCAAATAATCCATCAATAGGATTAAATCATGGACCAAAATTGCATCATAGAATGTGGAGCCAATCGTTTTTAACTAAAAGCATCTCGCCACACCAAAAAAAAAATTATAGCAAAACAAAGCATAGAGTCCATCAACAACAATAGGACAAAGTTCGAGATATAATTAACTTCAAAACATTACACAACATCAAACTTAATTGACACCGAAAAAGTTGGCAACTATTATAGTATTCAAGTTATTTAGCCCATAACAAAGTGTGCTTGACCTCGACATACATTAAGTCACCCAAACTATCCAATCCCGTCAATGGTTCCGCACGCCCCTGCAGAAAACAACAAACTGTTAAACAAACAATCAACCGGTAGAAAGCAACAACTCAAAAAAAAAAAATCTCTTTAAAACATACCGAAAATTAACACAAACTGCCGGTGACGAGGTACATGTGACACCAAACCGCCATAGATCGGCAGGCGAGATGACACAGCAGAGCAACGCAACACACTGCAGCAAGCCTGCACAGCAGAATGCCCCGATCCACCACAGACCGACGGAGAAGACGACAATACAGCACGGCAACACCGGAAACAGTAGCAGCAGAACAGATCGGCGTCCAAGATCCATCACAGGCCGACGGAGGAGACGTCCTAACAGAGCAGCACAACCCCAATGCATAGAGCAGCACGACACAGAACAGAACGGCCCAATCCACCATAGACCGACGAAGAGGACGGCAATGCAGCACGACATAACCAAAAACAACAGCAGCACCACAGATCGGCATCCAAGATCCGCCATAGATCGGAGAAGGCAACGTCCAAACAGAGCAGCACGGCCCGAATCCACAGAGCAGCACGACACCACATGTTCAAGTGCCACTTCAGATCGGCGAAGGAGACGAGAAAAAAGAGCAGCACAACCCCGAGACATGGAGCAACATAGCACCAAGGCACGGCCCCAATCCACCATAGACCAGCGAACCAAGAACACGAGGCACCCGCAGAGAAGCACAGCAGAGCACAAGCGCGGCCCAAATCCGCCATAGATCGGCAAGCAGGACGACAAACCACAGCAACGCATGACTGCGGAGAGGCAGGGCACTGAAACACGCCCAACAGCGCCATAGACCAGCGAAAAGAACCACGCCACACAAGCCAACATGTTCTCAACAACCCCATGCAAGAAGCAGGACAACACTACAGGAGCAGAGCAGGACAGCACAGCAGGAGCGCGGCCCAGAACCGCCACAGGCCGGTGAGCAGGGCGATATGCCCCCATGGTGTCATGCGTGAACGACAACACTACGGGAGCGGAGCAGGACAACAGAGCAGGAGCACGGCCCAGAAGCGCCATAGGCCGGCGAACAGGACAATAGAGAGCACCAAGACAACAAGCAGAGGCACCCCATGCGCAGCGCAAACCTACGACCAAGAACCGCCATAGACCCGCCTTGAGCGTTGCCTACCCTACTAAGGGGCTCATGAGCCCTAACCCTAAGGAGACCTCCACGAGGCTCCACTCCAAAAGAGGGAAGAATGATAACCAAGGCACTCATTATAAGGCCCTCCCACCAACCCCACTTTAAGCCTGGCAGCTTCCAGCTTGCACCCAACGTCCACCATTCGGAATCCAATGCACCTATCTTCTCAAGAGCCACTCAAAACAACATACTTTAATTTTTCTTTTCCACACTTATTTATAAAACCCATCTCATATTTTTCCCTAAGAAAAAATGCAAACCACCACTATGACCTTAGCCCTTTGGGCAGGCCAAAAAAACTAGAAGATGCTAAAACTACTCTCTACTGTATTAAAATTCAATACTTAAAAGATGCCAAAGCATCTTGCAATTTCACGCAACCTTTGGTCCACTCTATGAAAGGATGCACATAGTCGCAGGGCAAGCTTTGTGCAAGGACGCACACAATCGAATGTGGACCCTCATGCGTTCACAACACTCTCGCAGGCAACATTGAGCGACCACACTCGTTCATGCATGACAGACAAAGCGAGAGCTTCCGCCCGTGCGTGTAGAGAGAGAGAGAGAGAGAGAGAGAGAGAGAGAGAGAGAGAGAGAGAGAGAGAGAGAGAGAGAGCATTATCCACATGAGAGGAGGAGGAGGAGGAAGCATTGGCTTCATTAGTCATAAAATTTTCGCCATGAGAGTGGTCATATTAAGTATACTATCTAGGAGACAACTCTATATTGTGTGCTCCTTCTCCAGTATGTCCGGCATTTGTATCTTTTGAAAGCTCGTATCTTTGTACTCAATTGTAAAATGTAAATTTGAGCCCAAATTATGTTAAATTGGTGCTAAAATGGGGTTCTGTTTAGATGCCTAAGCCTATATGCCTCTAATTGATGTAAAAAATTCCACTTAAATCTCCCTAAAAGTATTACTCAAATATGTAGATGACCGCAAGCCATAGTTCAAAAGGAAGCAATGTAGGCAATGTGAGAGGCAAAGAGTGGCTTGTGCTAGCACTTAGAGGGGATCTTTATATAGTAGGCAAAAGGGATGTGTGTGTGTGTGTGTGTGTGTGTGTGTGTGTGTATAGCAAGAGAGCTAGACAACCCATTATGGCGTTGCAGTTAATAGCGCCAACAAATTTAGTGTCATTGGAACGGCTTGGAATAGCCTTGTAGAACAAACAATAAATCTCACACACACACACACACACACACACACACACACACAAAGCTACATTCAGATTGTGTGAGAAAGCATTGCCATGCAATCTTTTCTAAGGCAAGGCTTGTTCACACCATTAGCCGATGCCATTAAAAAAAAGGCAACTATTTTGCTACTGCTTGTTTGACAAAATACTAACAAAATGATTTTGCGGTCTAACCCATCAAGCATAAAGCATAGAAAAAGTAATTTGAGACAATCCAATTTCTGGAGGGTTTGGTAAGGCATATATATATTTTCTAGCAAATCAAGAAATGATGTGCATGACCTACGTCCAACCTCAAACCAGTTTTCTTGGCCGTCTCAACCAAGCTTGAGCAATGACTAGTCATTAGGAGTGCTTTTTGTCTCCAGAGATAGGATAAAATTTGTAGAAAAATCGAGCGGGTTAGTTGTAAAAGGTTTATGACTAACTTTTTCAAATTGAACTGGTGTGTGTGTGTGTGTGTGTGTGTGTGTGTACCCACCCTATCCCAGGCATCCAAACACTCGTGAGGCAGCAATCCCCATGAGAGGGGGCCTACTACCTCATCAAATAAATGAGAGTATCAATGTCAAACATGATTTCAGGCCAACTCTCGTTAGTAAGGGATTTGATAATGATATTAGTAACATCTTGATTTCGAAAATGATTGGACCATATCTTATTTCATGATATGAGAGTTCCCTCAAAGGCTATGTAAGCTATTGTTAATAAGGAGTACAAAATTAGATGCACTATGTTGTCCTAATCTTCCAAGAAGGTCAAATTAACGCGATTCTAACGAGATGCTGCCAATGCTTTGAGGAGAAAACGGGAGAAGATGACACGTGTAGGGGAGGCGCAGAGAGAGAGAGGGAGTTGTCTGTCAGGCCAACGGCAGAGAGAGAGAGAGAGAGAGAGAGAGAGAGACGCGTGTATCCATTGTTGCGCGAGGTGTTTGCATGGAACCAGGAGTGAGATAGGCCCCAGGCCAGAAGAGCACGCAAGAGCATGATCACGGAGTGCGAGCTGCGAAAAATACACAGCAACGGGACTGAGTTGCGCAGTTGTGTGGCTCGATCCTAGTGAGAATTGTGGGAGCTTGGATTGCAGCTCGTGCTGAGCTGCATGTGTGAACAAGGAGAAGTAGGGGTTGCAGGAGCGGCGATGGTGTGGGCGATGGGAGAAGCCGTCGTACTGGCGAGCTGGGGCAGTGTGCTGCACAGGGGTGGGGGAGTGTGCGGTTACTGAAGGGGATGGCGGGCAGACGAGGAGTGATCGCGACAGGCGAATGACTTTGGCTTTGAAAATAAGAGATTCGTTCAGAATCTCAGCAACAAATTAATTAATACATGAGTGAATGGACCCAATATGCTGAGGCAATTTTTGAGGGAGCTTGAAAAGGGCTTTTTGCTTTTTATTTTAACAAGCTCCACTGGGATTATATCCAGTTTATCCCTCTTCCAACAAAGTTTGACTCCAGAGTCACCATTGTTAGGAAACTTTCCAAGTTAAGGTACACAACATTGGTCTGGAAAGGGTAGTTATTGACCTCAAATTGAGATATAAAAGATGGTTCAATTCTAAGCCAGTTGGGGTTTGGTTAAATGAATAATTGATACTTAGAATATCATCCATGTATCTCAAGGTTTGGTTAAATGGTATGATTATTTTAGTTAGCTCATGATAAGTGAGATGCTTCTAATACCATTTGTACTCAAAGAAGGCGAGGTGAAGGTTGCACATAAGTGACAAGCAGAACAATCCCATTAGGATTCCTAGAAGTTGATTAAAGAAGATAGAACTTCCAGATTGCACAATGCTATGGTCAAATACCCAAGCAAGTAGTTTACATAAGTCAAATCAATCAAAGTGAAATAGTGAAGGTTTCTTAAAAGTTTGTATCCGTTTCGTTTCATAAATAAGGGAGTTTTTTTCCATCCTAGACTGGAAAGCAAGGTTGATTAATTCTTTTAAGATCTTCAAAAGGACAAATTGACCATTTAGAGGATTTTTTTTGTAACATTGTGTGATGTCTACAGAAAACAAAGAATAAATTGGTGGGTGGTGAAAGATTTATAAACGCATCGGAGGAGTTTTTCATCAACCAAATGTTGTTGATTGACATATTAAGAAATATTTTGAAAACTACTTGTTTCATCTCACAAAGATGAAGAAATTCTATCAAGACAAGATTAAGATAGGAGGTAATGTCCCTATTGATTTTCATAAAAGATGCCAGTATATGCATGAGAAATCCAACGGAACTTATGTTTATGACGTTTATATGTCATAAGAGGACAAATATTTTACTAATTGATGTAGGATATCTAGAGGTCGCAAGTTCATCCTTGACTTGTGTAGTAAATGAAAATTAGGGTGGTTAAGATAAAAAACTCCACAGCATTTGAGTCTTTCCTTAGCTCCAAGCCATAACTAGATTTTGACATAACTCCTTATCTATACCAAAAATCTAATATTTTTAGTGCAACCTTGTATCTTACTCAAGAATCTAGTGACCAAAAATGGGAATTTTCTCAATCTCATGAAAGAAGGCCAAACTTCATATCAAAGAGTTTTGCAAAAATAAAGTTTGGGTGGGTAAACATCAAAACACTTATTGACAAAAAGACAAAGGGTTATTAGGATCTGAAATGTGGCCAAAGTACTCCTTTGAGAGCTACTTATGAGGACCTATAAGAGATCATAAATCAAGTAACAGCCTAATTTGCGGACTTCTTTTTTTCCCTTGAGTAAAACTCCTAGCATTTCCTCCTGAGAAATTGAAGGCAGATTAAGTTGGAGCTAGCATGGAAGTGTATGACCCACTAGGGGAAGTAAGAGAAAGAGGTCTCTTCAAAGAGGGGTTATCTTCATCATCTAAGCAAGGATTAATCATACTTTGAATAGCCTTAACCAGACGACAAAGCCTCTATATGATGCCAAGAAAGTGTCTGCTTCATCTACTTTGATTCTTGGAGAACTTCAAGCATCATGTTTCTAAATTGCATAAATGCAATATTAGGCAAGCACTAATGGCCTAGCATGCATGTCCACCCAACCAAGAACAAAATAAGGAGTGATGATATTCATTTTCATTACTCTAGAAGATAAGGGTCAAAATGATCGAGAACATACCAAATGGCATAATCTAACCACATAATACTAGACCCACATGGAGCTCTACTGTCCAAGAATTTATAGGCACACTTGATATAACGTTGATAGACGTTCTAAGTAAATTTTAAATAGTATTTCAATGTAGCTTTAAAGAAGACCATAGCTCCTTTGGTTCGGCCATAAAGTCTTGCGACGGCTGAAAAGAATTTTGGTGTATCCTAAATTCTCATGGTAAAAAGGGCTTTTACTAGCTCCCTTTATCTAAGAATTGTAACCTTTTTAGCACTTTAAGATGGCCTTTCTCAAGTGATGTAGTTGGGAGGAGCCTAGCAAGGAATAACAAGGTCTCCATTCGGATAAGTGCTACGAAACCTTTGTTAGGAAGGGCCATAACTTGTGTTCAATGCCCATGGGTTTTACTGCCTTTGAGACTTTGACAAGATCTAACAATCTACCTTCAATAATAGCACAAAAATGTGTCTAGAAATCCTTGGTTGCTTTCAAAACAATAGGATTGCAAGAAAAGCCACTAGTAGGAAGACTAGGGGTAGCTAGGGTAGTGATGAAGGAGGGTTGAATCCATAAAACCTTTTCAAAAGTCTGATCCATTGGAAGAAAGGAAGCAAGCTCCTCACTGTGAGATTTTGCAAGGATAGGGAGTTGAACAATGTAATCTATATGGACCTTGTTACCCTCAACAAGGTTCTTATCAAGATCAACCAGTAGCTTAACCTAGTCATTAATATAACTTGAAGAAAAGAGCCATGTGAATTAGACAAAGTAGAGGCGAAAATCCTACAAGGGGCATTCTCATCATTGATACATTTCAACACATAAGAGCTAGCATGTGACAAAGTATCCATAGGGTTTCTTGGCTGCCTCATATAAATAAGGCCCTGTTCTAGGGGAGGATTCAATAGGGCCAAAAAGTTTTGAAAACATAGCATGTTGTATCCTTTTAACAATCTTTTCTCTTTTTAAGGGATCATAAATGACCCGCATGCGAGAAGTTTGCTTGAAGTTTCTTTTAACTTGACAAAATCAAAGGTTATGGTCAAAACATATTGCAATAAAGGTCGTCTTCCCATCTTCCTTTAACACTAGTCAAGTCAATAGAGAATATGAGGACCATGAGAGAGGACCCCAATTTTTGATATCTCCTGAGGCCATACCACCAACTAGAGCTCAAAATCCGGAGGGTATTTTGCTCAGAAGATCCAAAAACAAAAGTGATATGAGTCAACTAAATAGAAAATATGTTACAAATGACAACCGACAAAAGACAATGAAGTGGTTTGTATAAAATCCAAGATTTAGTATGAGTGATGAGTAATTCCCAAAACAAGCTGTTTATCTATAGTTATAGATCTTCAATCTTGTTTGAACAACATCCATCTAAAATAGAGAAAAAGAGAGATCTTCATCTGCATCCATACAACAAAAGACAACTATTTGGCAGTCTTTTATGCGTTTTCCAAGCCTCAACAAACTTTTTACTTGCTATCAATGTCACTTGCATTTCTGAGTTCAAACTATTCAAACAATATGCTTTCTCATAATAATGTCTTTAGTTAGTCTTTTTTACATCCTTTCCTATTTATACACATATTCAAGTATCCAAACTGAAAGCATAAAGAGGGTTTTAAAAGTAATCTACTTAATACAACCAAGGGCTGAATTTGATGTCATAGCCCAAGTCAATTTTAATCAAACAAACTCTCTTCCCTATTTTTGCTAGGCCATATCACCCTATAAACCATCCCATGAAAAAATATCTACTTAAGCCAAAGGACAATCTCTCTATATGGAGGCATGATAATGCTACCATAATCAATTTTCCATCATTTTTGCAAAACAAAATATTAGTACTCAAGCATTCACGGACAAAAATCGGAGTCGTATGCCCCTAATCAAAACGTATAACATTCTTGTGCACCATACTTGGCAAAGCACTTAAGTCCCATGCTAAAACAATAAGACATTATCAATAGAACTAATAAGCTTGCAAGAAGGAAACCACTTTCTTGTGCCTTGAAAAGTATTGCGATATCACTGTTTCAAATATGCACCCTAATGGGCAAGATTTACAACATGAGGTTAGTATAAAACCCAATAGTATGATTTTATGTTTTAGTGGTCGCCAAAAAACAAGGTAATATCAAAGGCATCTACCACCAACTTCCTATATAGTATTTTGCACATGGGAAATCCCAATGTGGAAAAAACAAAGATATCAGATTGAAAATCTACTATGCAGATCCTCGTACAAGGGTAAAATATTTATCAACTTCCTATATAGTATCTTGCACATGGGTAATCCAATGTGAAAAAAAAAGATACTGGATCAAAAATCTACTATGCAGGTGCTCGTACAAGGATAAATATATATACAAAGTTTTTTGAAAGGACCAATGTGTGCGTGCATGTTGTGCGAGCAAGGAGAACAAGTGCCGATGTGGGTGGAGCTATCCTCACCAACTTGTGACAGTCCCTTACTCTTTTACATATAAAGAAGAAGTAATCCTAGTGTACAATGGTTCATCAAATGTTTATGGCGTATCCGATCCGGCGTAATAGGCACACACTGCCTTTATCTCAACAACGTCCCACTTAAAGGTGAGTGTGCCGATAAGTGGACCTACTATAGGATCTAATAGTATGTACAAGAAGAAAAAAAAGAGTCTTCTCTCAACCTATGCCGACTGGCCCTCTCAAAATATATACATGCCATTGTACAAGCTCTAGAAATGTGCGAAAGCACAAATCTATGCTAGAATGTGCACAAATATCTTGCAAGTATCCCATAATGACCTACACAGCTCCACGCTAGTATCAGTCACCACACGACTGACAAAACCCATCGAAAATGCTCCCACTATAGTTGCTACCTTGGGTCTCGACACCACTCAAAGGTTGTACATGAGACTCTCAAAGGGCAACGATAAACATGCGATCTCTGCCTGCTGGCTACCATATCATTGCTACATGCATGTGTGACCTCTGTCAATGTATCCATGGAAGGCACCTCAATGCTATATGCATCAGAATCTCCATCAAACCGAGTCATGTATGGATGCATCAATCCTAACTCTGGGGTAAATCCTTGCTCCCTCATCATCCATAGGGACTAGATCCACATATCCTAGCATTACCATATCAGCCTCTAGCATAAGTATATCAAACAACCATACATTACTCATCTCCATTGTAGGAGGCATCTCTATCATAGGAGGATAAAATAATTGTGTCTCCCTAGAGCATGACCTCTTTAACTCTCTATCCAAACATGTTGCACACAACACTCTGGAGATCATCATTGCAAAAGAGATTCCTCTCTTCGCTCATCACTGACATGTGTACAACATAATAGAGATTGTCCTGCCTCATAACTATCTCATTGAGTTCAGACTATGTATCAATTGAGAACATACATGACAAAGTGTGTACAATGCACCATTGAGCCATGACAAGCAAACTTCTACTGCACCATCAATGTCATATATTGAACTATCAGTAAGATGCACACGACCAAGTCTCTCACAAGAAAAGCTACTAAACCACTCACGACATAACATGACACGAAAAGCAGTGTCATCATCTAGTAACTAACGTGGAGAAAATGTGCAAATCATAGACATAAAATATACGGAAGGTAAACTAGAGGCAAGAGTGACATCACCGTCACTAGCATAGCCGACCACTAGAACCACCTCTATAACTTGTGTCACAACCACATATGCATCTCATATACATCTCCTCAACTGCCTCATACGTATGAAGCAATGCCATCTAATGTGCCATGTGTGATCACAATGCCCACATCGCATAAATCGGCATGAACAAGACCTCCATTCATCACAAGTCATCTTTGTTGACTTTAAAATTCCACATATATCTGCTATATGAATGTCAAGAAACCAAAATATGCATATGCATCTAAGTGGGAGATCATTTGACCAATATGTCACATAGGCATAATCATCGCATATGCATAAAATAGTCCTATGAAAGATGTATATTATAAAAATCCTCAATTCAACATAAATCCATGCATATAATACAAGAGATATGCAAGCACAAAAAGCCTCACTAAACCAAGTGAGCTCAATCTGGGATAAACAACTCTCAAGCAAGCATAAAGCGCATAACCATATATGCAAGTAATGAGCAAACACAATGCTCAACACACATCCCCCAAAACTGATTGCAAATTCTAATAAGTGTGAATAATTTGTACATGTTACTTGTAGAATCTACTAGAGCTTAAAATTGGCTACTTGTAACCCATAGCCGGTTCATAAATATGCAGGCCTAGAAGAGTGCCTACCTAAAAAACCTATCCATGTTTGAAACAGCCATATGCAAAGTGAGAGAAAATTCAACCACTATGTGAGAGAGGGATAAACCACGAGGAAATTTTGGCAGAGTTCCCTTGTACAAGGAGCAAAATCTCAACTCGAAAATAGAAAAACAATGCAACGTTTGTGTGTGTGTGTGTGAGAGAGAGAGAGAGAGAGAGAGAGAGAGCAGCCTCACACAACATATCTAGAGTGGCTTGCTTTGACTACTCCGACATCGAACTCTCCCGGCATCGGCTTCTTTGCTAGCATTGGTGGCGGATTCGACATATCCGGCCATTCCTCTGGCGTCCCAGACTTGGACTCCTGCAACATCGACATCTCTCCCAGATTCAACATTCACATCCTCAGATTTGACTCTTGGCAATTGACACATTTATTGAGTACTCCAGGTACACATCATAGTGCACACATGATTTGTGCCCGTAGATTGTGACACACAGACACACACACACGCGCGCACACACACACACACACACACTCTCGAACTCAGAGATAAAATGCCGCATTTGTATGAGCAGATGGTGCTCTGGGGCCGTTTGATTTCCCGAGAGGACCATAGCTTGGAGACGGAGATTTCAGAACTAGCACGACAATTGGTGTTCCAGGTTTGTGCTTATTGATGGTTGACAGACACTGTCTGGCCGAGGCGTAGTATAAGTCTGCGTCAACACTAAAAGTCGAGTACAGGTTACACATCATAGGGAGCATTGGTTTATACTCTACATGCACTGGTTTACAGATTATGTACGCTATCTATGGTTTTGTTAGCGCATGGTGGTTGTCGGCTACTCAGACACAAGAACTGTTGGATGCATGTACATGGATTTTGGCAGAAGTTTTTGCAACAAATTACAGATTCTGTGGGATATTATGCATGATTTCTCTATATGGCATTGAGGAGTGCCGTTTTTGAGCTCTCTTGAGAGCGATTTTCCCATAGGGATCTGATTATTGCTTGCTTATACTTGACACATGTTTGTGCGATGTTAAAATGGGTTTAGTAGAGACTTAAATGTTGACGTACGTTATTTGTGGATACTGTCACTATATGCTTTTGTGAAGACCTTCTTGGCACTTATGGAAGTCTCAACCATCTTTTGAGATTTGGTTTGGAAGATAGTCTTCGTGAGCTTGACTAGTTTTGTGTTTATTTATGATGAGCTTTTGGTGCATTGGATGCCTTGTTGGCAGTCATTTTTGGATCTATTTGGTGATCGGGTTTATGCATAGTGATCTTTATTTGTGTCGATTTATGGTCTTATGTACATACTACAGATATATGTATCTATAATTTCGAAACATCTTTAAAACAGAGACAAAAATGGCAGAATAGCATTTTTGATAACGCTTACGAACATCAAAAATATGCAGAATAGCATTTTTGAAAACAATGTTTTTTTTTTTCTCACATGCATCGACAAAAAGAATTTGCTGATAAGGACTAAAAACGTATTGCATTTGTAGCTCTACACACACTCTGTCAATAAACCGTTGTCAATGAGCTGCAAGGCTCGAGAAAAGATAGGTTCGCTTTATCCAAAGCTTGTTCAAAATGAAAAAAGACCGGTTTAAATTTGGACAAGAAGGTTCTCAAGCCGGTCCCTTGCCCCCAATCGTACCTAGGTAGGTATACGGTGCCTCTCGAGCAGAAGCTCATGATGTTATGCATTGTATGAAAAACACTGAGAAAGACCCCATTTTCCTACATAAGAAAATTTCTAAATCTTCTTGTGTATATATAGTGAGAGTCCCTTAGTCGTTTACATATAAAGAACTAGTACGGAGGCAGCCTCTCTCTCTCTCTCTCTCTCTCTCTCTCTCTCTCTCTTTTAGAATCTAGCCTTCATCTCCCAGCTTGCGCCAAGTCTAAATGAGACTCCCTTCCGCCATATTATGTTAAGTAGATAAGTAATCCTAGTGAGTGGGCGGCCGGACGTCTATGGCGCATCCGACCCATTGCATCAGGAAAACACCGCATGTACCCCATCATTTTTAATGCAGACTATACGAACAAACCTTTGTATCAAGATCATGCATTCCCTGAAGGTTACTGAACAAGGGCAATAAAAAATAGTAGACAATGTATTAAAAAAAAAAACCCCTTTATAGTAACACACCACACACATGGTCTGAGTATATCAAGGATGGTGGATTGAGATGCCCTTGTATATTTGAATATTGAAGGATGGTGGATTGAGATGCCCTTGTATATTTGTTTGTATATTCATATCAAGCCTCTTGTACAAACAAACTACGTTATTCCCATGAGCGGGGTACTTTAAGCCAATAATCAATGGACGAGACAATATTGAATACGTGTAGGTCCCAAAAAAGGGATGGCATAGTTTATTTCAGAACCATGTGCAGGTCCTTAACTCAGGGTAACCCTCAAATAAAACAAAGATCTAGGAGAATCAAACTCATTAGAGAAGAGGTGGGTGACTACCTATGACATAGTCGCCTCCTCCTCACCTTCTTTTTGGAGTTCTTGGTCATGGCATCAGTAGCAACTGCATAACACAATACACGTAATGTAGAAAGGAATAAGTGAGCTTCAAAAGGGTCTCACCTCTTTATAGTGGTGGGGATGGTTGCTCACTCGACCTCCTCTATTTGCTCCATCATCACACAATATTCAGGTGGCTTGCCATGCCTTCTTAGAGAGAGAGAGAGAGAGAGAGAGAGAGAGAGAGAGAGAGAGAGAGAGAAGCAAAGCAGGATACTCATTATACGCTAGTACTATAACCTCCAAGGAAAAATTCAAGCCTAAGGGTGCTTCAAGGAGGGGCCCTTTCCCGTGTGGGAAGGGTCTGCACCCAAAAATAACTATACTCTCGATAGGGTTTTTGAAATCTTGTTTAGAAAAACCTACTTGGTGTACGCAAAGATGTGTGTGTGTGTGTGAGAGAGAGAGAGAGATGGGAAAAACCACCATATTTACATATTGATTAAGGTGTTTCTAAACACACCTTTTTTTAAGAAACATGTCATGCCAAGGTGTGGGCTAATTTCTCTCACTTTCACCTAAAATCTATCATCAAATTCAAATGTTAGTATGATAAAAGAGGTTTGAAGTGTGTTAGAGAAAAGAAAAATAGCTTTACGGTTTAGTCCTAGCTTGCTATGCAGACGACATTTCCATTAGGGGCATTGGTTGGGAAAATTCATTTCTCAAGGTTAAGCTGAGACACACTTTTCCCAAACACTAATATTCAGAGGCTAAACCTTAGTAGTTCACATTTTCGTGTATGTAGGAACTTTTGCATCAGGTGCAATCATCGACGTGGCTAACAATAATCATATTTTATGCATGTTGTGTACTAAGGACAAACTAGATAGAGAGGACAACCCACTCTAGGCATACATGATGCAACATATCCACGTTTCAAAGGGCATTGTCTGAGGTTATGATGTAACTCCAATTTTTTGTGGATGTAGGTTCTACAGATGATGGTGTAGGTTCTAGCAACTCTACTGCCAGCCAAAGTTATTTTTCTTACTATTGAGAAAGCATGTTGTGATGCTAAAGAAGTGCAAGCTCAAGTGTTGATTGCACTTTTCATTGAGTGTTTCATCACTCTATACATTTTCTTACCAGAAATAGAAAAACAGGTATGGGATAGACTAGCTTCTTTGTATGTAGAACATAACTTGGCCAAAATTTCTTAGGTTTGTAAGTATTAAGAACCAAAGATTATTCAAGAGGAGGATGGTATAGATGCATTTCTTTGTGAATATTAAAGACCTCAATGAATAGTTTATTTTCATTGGTGAGGCGTAGTTCTCTTATGCACAAGGTTCTTGGTATTTTACCAAATTCTTATCAAACTTCTGCCTCCACGTAGAGACTTGTGACACATTAGGAAGAAACCAAAATCTAGGAAGTCGAATTATTAAGATTCATAAAGTAATCTAAATCGCCAAAGATTTCATCTCTAAAATCAAAATTGAAATCTGACCAAAAAAACTTTATTATGTAACACACATACAAAAATAGCTCATCATGTAGATCCTAAATCTATAATCTATACTAAAATTGGAATACTGCACCCTTTGACCTACCTTGCATGCCCAACATTCTTAGATAACCATGAAAAGATAGTGTTGTGCAATTAACATGAAAGAGCTGGAGAAAACCTCTCTCTTTGGATGAATCAAGTTGCAGCAATGACCACTTGACTAGAAGGGTAGAGCCCTTGCTAGTGTAGTTTGTATCATCTATATTCATGTGACTTGATCAAGTAGGTCATTAGATGAACTACCGCCTAAGTATCATGCGCAAATTAAGAATTAACTAATGATTGAAAATAACTTTAGTTTCTCTTGACTAAACAGAACATTAGAAGCCCAAAGAGCAAAAGTTCCTCTTAGCACCGAGAGGGGGGACATTAAAAGAGCTACCACCTAAGTATCATGCACAAAGTAATAATCAACTAATGATTCTTACTAATGAAAGTAACTTTAGTTTCTCTTGGCCAAACAGAACATTAGAAGCCCAAAGAGCAAAAGTTCCTCTTAGCACCGAGAGAGGGGCAAAGGGACTTGTGCAGACTGGATGATGCCTTCTTTTGCTTTCAAATGTTGAGGTTCTTTGGGAATCTCATAAAGAAGTTAATTTAGTTTAGTTGTGTAGACCCAGTAGGTGGTTCAACTAGTAGTAATGAGCGTGTCTTAATAGCATATTTATATATCAAGAAACCTCTTGAATGGAAGCAGATAAAGGATCAGTGGCATAAGCAAGGTCCAACAAGCGTAGTGGCACCCTCTAAACCTATTACTAAGTAAAAAGCATCTCAAGGGAATGGCCCAATGTATTGTTAGTTGATTATTTGTTTTTAGGTATTTATTTTACTTATTTGATATGATTCTAGGTAGGTCAATTTGTTGAGCAAGATATGTAAGGTGTCTAGGCTAATATATAAGTGCACCATGAGCCTCCATTGTAAAAATTATTTATTTGCTTGGTTTAACAACTCTCTCGCTTTCTCTCTGTCATGCATTCTCTCCAAGCTCTACACTTCCACATCATCGAATTTACATGGTATCAAAGCATTGGTGGGAGAACTAGCACATGTCCAAGAGAAGGTGATGGCACAATGGCTCGGGGTCTTATTCCCTTTGTGTTTTGAAATGACCTCACTTGTGAGCTCCTTGGTCCCTTGCAATAGAATTTTAGAACACTTAGGCAAAGGGAGGCATGGTTTGGCTTGTATTTTCAAACATCGTAAGTAGAGAAGGCTCATTGGATAAGGCCAATGATGGCAATTTGAAGGCACTTGAATGATGTTTTTATTTGTGTTTTGAAATGCTTAACAAGGGCCACATTTGTTTTTCAGTTTTAATTGCATTTTGAGAAGCATGCCCTCCCTCTAGCTTGCCATGTTGTCTCCCTCTTACCTATGTGTTCAAAGGCTAAGGATAGCAGCCCCCTTGGGATTGCTTTTTGAGACACCCTTGGTGGGAGGGGCTCCACTCTCTGTTTATTCTTTTGCACTTTGAAATGCTTCAGTTTTGGCCCATTTTGGAGGAAGTTTTGTTAAGTGCTTTGAGACAATTTTTCCAAGGCTCAATGGTGACGACAAGTGGAGAGGGTAGTGTGTTTGGTATCAAAGGCAAAGGCAAGAGCTTGAACATGCAAGTGGCATCCCATGCTCAAGCGCCAACAACAAACTAAATAGTGACAACTATACTCATTGGAACTTGATCATGGGGCTCTAGTTTTCCCAAAAAGGCTTATGGGATTTCATCGATGGCTTTGAGGTGTGACCCATGAGGGACAATAGCAATAGGTACACCCGACTTTAGGATGATGCGTATCTCTCATCATGCATTGATTGGGATGCGAGTAATGTGAAGGCAATGCTGGCCATTATGGAGTCACTCATAAATGAAATTTTCTCCCGCCATACAGAATTTGCGGAATACTAATGGAATGTGGTCTAAGCTTGTCAAAATGTTTGATTGAGATTCTACAATGCAAGCACAACCTTTTTGCATGAAGTTTGAAACTAGAAGTTCCATATAGTATTTCCTAATGAAGGCAAAGATGCAAGCACAACCTTTTTGGATAGTTATTTTCCATCAAGCTTGAAACTAGAAGTTCCATATAGTATTTCCTAATGAAGGCAAAGGTGATCCATGATCAACTCTCGCCTATGAAAAGTGCATTGACTAGTACTCTATTAGCTACTTTGGTACTTACAAAATTTTGTGAGTACAAAATGGTGTTGAGGACACTACCTTTGCAAATCACGAAGGAAAAGTTGGAAGTTGATGATCTCAACTATCTTCTCATTCAAGAGGAAGATGTCCTAATCACTAAACACAAAATTCAAATTTTTGGAAAAGTTGGTGAAGCACTTGCTACTTTTGATACTAGAAAGAAGTCCAAGGGCCATTGTTACAAATGTGGAAAGAGTGGTAATTTGTCTTGCGATTGCAAATCCAAAGGCAAAGTTGTTGGGCTTGAAGAAGAAACACCACCAAAAATGTCCAACATTGAATGCAAACGCAAATATCAAAAGCTAAGATAAAGTCTGAAAGAAGTTTGAACAATTGAGATGGAAAGTGAGGAGGAATCCAACACGGAGAAATTCGATGTACCTGTTGGGATTTAGGCCAACTGGCCGGACATCCCACTTACTACTAACCCATCTACTAACTTAACCATTATCTACTTATTCTTTAATACAACAAAATAAGGAGCTGCAACAAGATAACGTTGCTTTGCGCTCCACCCAAAGCAGCTCTCTCTCTCTCTCTCTCTCTCTCTCTCTCTCTCTCTCTCTCTCTCTCTCTCTCTCTCTCTCTCTCTCGCATTCGCACACGCTTCCCGCGGCACCTTCAACTGGTATCAGATGCTTGCTGTTTTTGCGTCCGCACGTGTGCACTCTCAAAAGTGCAAACAAGTTTCCAATTTTGGCATCGACAAATTCAGCGTTTCGAGAGCATTTTCAGCAGGTATCCTGGTATCCTGGGGTTTTACCCCCTTTCGAAGCTGTTTGTAGAGTCAAAAGCTTCATCTGAGCTATGCTTCAGGAGTTGTGTTTTTCAACTCCACTTTTTCTACAGCTACAGGTACATGTACAGGACACAAGTGCAGGTTGTTCAGAGACTATTTTGGGATGGTATATAGTCGTTTTATGGCTATTATGTGTTATTGAGATGGTGTTTATGGGCTGATTAGGAGCACTTTTCGGCATCGACATTGTCTCGGGTTTTTCAGGCATCCATCTCCTCACAGGTTCTTGCATACATACAGGACATCCAGGTTTCTTATAGGTTGCAGTGTTTTGCATCAGCATAGATTTCAGTGGGAGTACTTGATGCGCATATGCATTGTTTTGACACTTTTGATAGTGCTTGAGCTCTTTTGAGAGCGGTTTTACTCCCCGCAGGGATTTGTTTACTGCTTGCACATTTTGTTTGGCGCCTGTTTGAGCGCATATACTGCACCTTGCAGTATTGTTGGCAGTGGATGTACGTTGAGTTTCAGAAACTGCCATATGTACCTTTTGTGGAGCCGATTTGGCTTGTTTCTAGCAGTCTTGACCGTTTTTGAGACTCGGTTCGGAGGCCCTTTCTGAGACTGGGCTGGTTTCTTGTCTGCATAACCTTTTGTGAGGGTCGATAGCATGAGGTTTTCTTGAGCTGGGGGATTCTCGAATGTTGAGATCCTTTCGTTGATACAGGTTGCTGGAGTACCCATTTTTTCATGGCCTCGCCATAGGACATGTATAGAGAGGGCTAGGTGCATTTGACACTGTGTTGGCAGTCTTGGGTCAGCTTTTGACTTTTTATGCACAATTAGTGGTTGATGCACCTGTCTTATGCTTTGAGAACATTACTTTTGATGCGTTACTGATCTCTTGTGATAGTTTTGGATTGAGATTCTGTCAGTTTTTTCGGGGAAACTCCGCCAAATTTTTTCTAGAATTAACAGTGTTTATCATCATATTATCTTTAGTTTGCAGCCATGTCATCTAGTGGTGAAAAGGATATTTACAATATCCGAAAATTTGATGGGACAAATTTTTCTATCTGGGAAGAGCAGATTCAAGATGTTCTTATACAAAAAGGCCGCCTGGATCCTATCATGGAGCACCCAGAGGGTGAGTATATATATGTTGAGTGGGAGAAACTTGATGCTAAGGCCAAATCTACCCTCCGTTTGCATTTGGCCTTTACTATAGTTGGAGAAAGGACTGCTAGAGATGTATGGAATAAGTTGTGTTCCAGTTATGAGAATAAAAGTTGTTTGACCTTCGTATGAAGGAAGAGGGCACTATTTCTACTCACATTAATGAGTTCAATATCATTTTCACTTAGTTGACCACTCAGGGTTTGGTCTTTGATGAGGAAATCAAATGTATCTTCTTGCTATACAGTTTACCCTCGTCTTGGGATATGTTCTATAATGCGATTAGCAACCCACCACCTGGTACCGGTCTAGTGTACAATGATGTCCTTAGGAGTTTGTTTATCGAGGAGATTCGCAGGAAATCTCTCAAAGGCAAGAAGGATGGTGATGCGTATGTTGCTAGTGATAGACAGAGGGGTCGCACTCAAAGTCGTGCCAAAAGCAAGGAACGTGGGGGCTCACGCAATAAGTCTCGGGGTTCTATGCGTAATGTCGAGTACTATCACTGCCATAAAAAAGGGCATGTGAAGAAGGATTGCAGGAAATGGAAGCAAAGCAAGAAGGATAAGCAATCCGGTGAAACTTCTAAGTGTGATGATTCAAACAAGGACAAAGCAAAGTTAGAGGAGATCAATGTGCTAGAGTCTTCAAATGCTCCTATTGTAGAGACTCTTCCAGCGGTTGTTATGCCATTTACCTCTGACGTATTGGTCTTCATAGCAGATCTACCTGTCGAGGCTCTTGTTACAGAAGATGCACAGTATGCACAGAATTGGATAGTAGATTCTGGTGCGAGTTTCCATGTGACACCACATAAAGAGTGGTTCTCTACTTATTCTCACTCTTGTGGCAAAGTGAAACTTGGTGATGCTTATGAACTAGACATTGAAGGTTTCGAAAACGTCAAATTGCATCTAAGGAATGGCACACACTTTATGTAATGTCAGACACGTGGCCAAGTTGACTAAAAGATTGATTTCTGTTGGTTAGCTTGATGATTTGGGCTACAACACCACATTTGGAAATGGTTCGTGGATAGTACGCAAAGGTAATCTTGTTGTACTCAGAGGTCAGAAACATGGTACCTTGTATTCCATGCATGTGTTAGATGTTGGTCATAATTACATATCTATAGCCGAGCTGCCGTGTACTGAGTTGTGGCATTGCCGGCTAGGTCATATTAGCCAAAACGGAATGAGAACTCTGACTCGTTTTGGCTACTTACCTGTCTTGTCTTATGTTGACTTTCTTGTTTGTGAGCAATGTATCTATGGAAAACAGACTAGGTCCGTGCACTTACCATTGGGTCAAAAGTGAGCTGAACCTCTAGATTTAGTACATAGTGATGTTTGTGGTCCTATGTCAACCGAATCTCTAGGGGGGGCCAGCTATTTTGTGACATTCATAGATGATTCTACTTGAAAGGTGTGGGCATATCCTTTGAAACATAAGGATCAAGTTCTTCCTGTGTTCCAAAATTTTTTAGCACTTGTGGAGAATCAGTCTGGCAAGAAACTCAAGAGGTTGCGGACTAACAACGGTGGAGAGTATGTCTCCAAGGAGTTTGACAATTTCTGTGCTAAAAGGGGGATTAAAAGATAGTTTATCGCACCATACACACCAGCTCAGAATGGAGTTTCTGAGTGCATGAATCGTATGATTCAGGAAAAAGTCATAGCCATGCTTTCTAGGGCAAATCTCACACAAGGCTTTTGGGTAGAAGCCGTCTTGATCGTAGTGTACATTATAAATCGTTTTCCTAGTACGCCATTGAATTATGAGATTCCAGAAGAGTTATGGTCTAAACGTAAGCCCCACTATGACCATCTACGTGTTTTTGGTTGTGAAGCTTATGCTCACGTGCCTAAACAACTTTGACGGAAGTTAGAGCCAAAGTCACACAAATGTATCTTCATTGGATATGGTGCAGATGGAGAGATGGGATATTTTCTCTGGCACCCGAAATCTCGTCGAGTCATCTGTAATTCAGATGTGATCTTCAATGAGTCAAAGATGCATAAACAACCTATCAAGGAAATAGAGATTCGGAAAGTCACTTTTGAGGATGTTGCCTCAGAGACAGTGAAATCAACTCAGCAGGCTAGTGATGTACCTTCCACTAGCAATGCTCCAGAGGGAGTGGATAGCAATGGTCAAGGAGTGAGACGGTCTACTAGAGTCTCTCGTCCACCTCCGCGTTTCAAGCCAGGTCTTGATTACATCATGTTGATCGATTGCGACGAGCCAAGCTGCTACCAAGAAGCCATGATCGCGGATGATGTGGTGAAGTGGGTGCAGGCGATGGAATCTGAGTATAACTCGATTCTGGCTAATGACACTTGGGTCTTGGCAAAACTACCAAATGATGCAAAAGCTTTACCTTGCAAATGGGTTTACAAGAAGAAATTTACCTCAGGTGGATCCAAATCCAAAGTACAAGGCTAGACTTATAGCCAAAGGGTTCAAACAGCAAAAGAGAGTCGATTTTGATGAAATCTTCTTGCTAGTAGTCAAGATGACAACACTTAGAACCGTACTTGATCTTGTAGCGATTGAGGACATGGAACTTGTCCAAATGGATGTGAAGACAATATTTCTTCACGGGGATCTCGATGAGGATGTTTACATGATGCAGCCTGAAGGGTTTGTTCAGGAGAACGCATCTCGTGAGGAGCTAGTATGTAAGCTCAAAAAGGCACTTTATGGCTTAAAGTAGGGTTCAAGGCAATGGTATCATAAATTTGATGCATGTATGAAGTCTGAAGGATATAAAAGGAGCGAAGAGGATCACTGGTTGTACACAAGAAAGCTAGATGATGGCTTGATGATCATTCTAGTTTTGTATATTGATGACATGCTTATAGCTGGGAAATCCATTGCGGATTTTGCCAACTTGAAGAAAACACTTAGCAATAATTTTGCAATGAAAGATTTGGGGGATGCTACACACTTTCTTAGCATGCAAATCAAAAGAGATCGCAAACTTCGTATTCTTGAGTTATCTCAGGAAACATACATTGAGAAAGTTTTGCAGCATTTCAATATGCAGGGGGGGAAAGCATTGAGTACCCCAATGCAGGAATTCTTGAAACTCAACAAGGAAGATGCACCCAAAAATCTGATGCTGAGCGAGCTGAAATTGCTAAGGTACCATATTCTTCGGCAATGGGCAGTCTCATGTATGCTATGGTAGCCACAAGACCAGACATTGCTTTTGTAGTGGGAGTGGTGAGCTGATATATAGAAAATCCTGGCAGCATGCATTGGGAAGCAATGAAGCACATTCTTAGGTACCTCAAAGGTACGGTCGGCAGGTGGTTACGCTTCGGGATTAGTGATGCATCCATCGTGGGTTATGCGGATGCAGACTATGTGGGTTGTGTCGACAATAGGAGATCGACATCTGGCTATGTTTTCATATTTGCTGGAGCAGCAGTATCTTGGAGGTCATGTCTTCAAGATTGTATGTCGTCTTTCACTACGGAAGCAGAGTACGTTGCATTTTCGGATGCAAGTAAAGAGGTTGTATGGTTATCTCGCTTGGTAAAAAATCTTGGCATTGATGAGACTCCAGTGATATATTGTGATAGTCAGAGTGCTCTTGCATTGGCAAGGAATCCCGTGTTTCACTCCAAATCAAAACACATTGAAGTCAGGTATCATCTCGTGAGAGATTTCTTGGCCAAAAAGCTCATTGATTTGGTCAAGGTACAGACTGACGACAACCTAGCAGATGCTTTGATGGAAGGCTTAGCTTTGGAGCGGTTTACACATTGCAATGAGTTGATGGGTATAGGTTGAAGCCACTAGATTGCTTCACGGTTGTACATACCAGGTCACTTGGGCTACGTTGGCCGTCAAGTGGGAGTTTGTTGGGATTCAGGACAACTCGTCGGACATCCCACTTACTACTAACCCATCTACTAACTTAACCATTATATACTTATTATTTAATACAATAGAATAAGGAGCTGTAACAAGATAATGTTGCTGTGCGCTCCACCCGAAGCAGGTCTCTCTCTCTCTCTCTCTCTCTCTCTCTCTCTCTCTCTCTCTCTCTCTCTCTCTCTCTCTCTCTGTGCTCTTGCACTTGCACTCGCACACGCTTCCCGCAACACCTTCAATACCCTCTCACTATAGAAAGTACACCATTCAAGATAAATGAATTGTGATTCAGTAGCTAATGAGGAAAATCAAGGAGCTAGCTACATCTTATGATGGGCCTGAGCATGCCAAGAGGATCGATTTGGCTGAACCAGGAGAAGAACCAAGACCGGCTTATATAGACACCAACCTCATTGAGGAGGAAGAGAATCTTTTAATAACTACTCTCAAGTAATATAGAGATGTGTTTTCTTGGTCATACAAGGACCTTAAGAGAGTGGATCCAAGTATATGTCAGCATACGATACCCCTTAAGAGTGACGCTAACCCGTGCAGACAACGTCCCCATACTTATAGTGAGACATTTTCAATGAAAATCAATGAAGAGATAGTAAGGCTTAAAGAGACAGAGTTTATCTATGAGATCAAACACACGGATTGGGTGTCTCCAATCATGGTAGTGCCCAAAAAGAATGGAAAATTGTGAGTGTGAATCTTAAGTAGGTAAACACTGCCATCATAAGAGACAACTATCCCTTACCTATCATAGATCATGTGATTGAGAGAGTTACGGGCAAGGAAACTCACAACTTTCCTTGATGGCTTTTGGAGCTAAAATCATCTTACAATAAAGCTAGAGGACCAATACAAAATGGCTTTTTCAATAGAATGGGGCATATTTGCTTACTAAGTGATGCCATTTGACTTGACTAATGCACCTTCCACATTCGAGAGGCTTTTGAGTCATTCGTTCAAAGAGTATCTAAGACATTTCGTAGAAATTTATATGGACGATTTATGTGTGCATTCTCTCCTAAAAAATGAACACGTAGAGCATCTAAAAACGATCTTTGAGAAGTGCAGGACTTATCAAATCTGCTTAAACCCAGAGAAATGCGTCTTTATGGTAAGACAAGGAAAGATTTTAGGGTCTATTGTGTCCAAAAACGGAATTTCCACATATCTTGAGAAGATACAAGTTATGGTTTTCCTTCCAGATCCCGCAAATGTTAGGGAGGTACAAGCCTTTATTGGCCATTGTGGCCACTATTGAAGGTTTACCTATATGTATGCAATCATTGCAAAACCTATCTATGCTCTCATCACAAAGTTTGAGTGGACTAAAGAATGCGAGAAAGCATTTCAACAATTGAAGCAGAGATTGATTTTTGCTCCAATTTTGCAAGCTCTTGATTGGGAAAAGATCTTTCATGTCCACATGAATGCATTGGCATATGCAATCGAATACATCGTAGCAAAACATGGAGAGAACAATATGTATTTCTCTATCTGTTACTCTAACAAGAAACTGAATAGTGCGGAGAGGAAATACACGACAATGAAAAGAGAAGGATTGGGAATGGTCTATGCGATCAAAAATTTCAAACACTACCTTCTCGTGAACAAATTTGTGTTTTTTGTGGACCAATAGGCACTATTGTACTTAGTAAACAAACCATGCAATACTGGATGAATGGTTTGATGGTTTATTATATTTCTTGAGTTTGATTTCATTGTAGTAGTAAAAAAGGGGACTACACATTGGAAGGTAGACCATTTGTCTCGATTGACTCATGGAGAACCACCTCTCTTGGGGTTAACAATGATCTGCCTGAGTATCTTTTCAATATTGAGATGGAGCGAACATGTAATACCACTACTCACCATTGGTTCTTTGGAGATTGAAAGGTAGCCATCAATCATTGAGTAAATACACTCACTTGTGCTAACACCAGGACGGCTATATAATCAAAGAAATGATGGAATTCTTAGTCTGTGTATAGAGCCAGAGGAGAAAAATGTGTACTTGAGGTAGACTCATTGTACAAACAATGGGGATTCACAATGCAAAAATGCAAAATTTACAGATATTGATGAGACTTGGAGTGTATTGGCCTCATATGTAACAAAGTGTTCATGACTATGTTAGTTTGTGTGACATATGTACAATTCAAGCATCGGTAGAACATGCTACACTATTTAGAATAGCAGCCACATCCAAGAGTGTGAGAACTTTAGGTAATTAATTAATGCAATTAAACTCTCATTGGATCCCTTAGTCTTCTAGCCAATAGGAATCAAGCCAGCCATTAGGCTGCTGAATGCTCATTGGACCCCTTGGGAGACTATCCAATAGTCTTCTAGAGAGCTTAATTTCTATTGGTTCTTTTATCAAGTGTTTTTAAATGACTTAAACTAAATATACTCTAGCTTAATCCTCATTGGTCCACCTCTATGGCCATCCAATAGGAATTGAATGCATCTTGGGGGCAACTGTGCTAGGAACCTGACAAGTGTCCATTATGCCCTTTGTGTAAAGGGAAACCTTTGTGTGTGTGTGTGTGTGTATTCTCTCACCTCACTCTCCCACTTCCCCTACCTTTAGGGCTCGCCCCCTCCTCTTTAGGAGTCTTTGAAGACTTTGTGTACACTACCAAGAATCCAATTTTCCTAAGCAATGATGTGCGCGTATGTCGCACGTGTCAATGCAAGGAACTTTCCGATACACTGTGTGCAAGCCACAAATGGCTCCAAGCACACAACAAGCCTAAACTAGTAAGCTCAAAGAAAGCGATGGTGTGTCACTCACCGCTCTACGCTTGCTTCATGGAGGATTCCTCGCCGCGAAGAAGAAGGAGCCGCTGCTTTGCCGTGCTCAACCACTTCACTGCCGTCGTGCCTTCGTAATGCTCGATTGCCTACACACTCCCTCTCTCTCTCTCACTCTCTCTCTCTCTCACACACACACACAAAGAGATGAAGAAGAAGAAGAAGGAGATGGAGCAAGAGCACTCTTCAATTGCACAAATGAGAGAATGAGTGAATTTTAGGTTTAGTTGAATTTTATATGAGCTCACCCCATTCACACTTGGGCGCCCATGCTTAGCCAACTAATCCCTTGAATGTTCCAGTTAGAGTGCGCCTCTCATCGGCGATCACTCTTACCCTTTTCCTATTGGACCGACAAGCCCGGTACCTGACTCTACCAAATAAATAATACAATGTCCGCCGTAGGTTACAACGTCCGTCTCGTAGGTGATAGGGTGTCCGTGAGCCGTGAGGGTTAACATGCCCCCCTTCCTGATGTAGATTCCGTCCTCGGAAGCTATTGAGTTGAAGCTCGTTCGTTGAGGTGGAAGAGCATTTGAGATGAATGTCCTTAGCCTTCTTCAGTCACTGCAAAATTAAACAACATTGGCATAGTAATTGCATTCTCATAAGCGATTAAAAAGCATATGCAATTTTAGGCAGACAATTTGATTGGTAACAAAATTTTAAACAATTTGTCAGCAATAAACATTAAATTGCAATATAATCAAATGCATAAACAGATGTAAAGGTAAAAAATTAAACAAGTCTAGGGTCGCTAATTTAACGGTCGAAAGGCACTAGAGATCGACTATTAATACCATGGGTAAGCTTCTTAATTTTCTCTGGTCAATTAAGTTGTTTAATCGCGAGAGCCAAGTATTTCATGTTCGAGGGCTGACTAGAGGCTATACCTAGAAGACCTTGTAGTTAAGCTACGATAAAAGGAATTTCTCATGAAATCACTTGACTGATTACTTTTTCATTGACCCCCCAAAGTCTTTTCACAGTGATTCAATTTTGATGTGTGTGCTTATTTTGTATGCCTTGGGTTTTTTGCTTTTCAAGGAAAAGCGCCCACACTGGGAACCTCTACGGCTCTAGTACCATAGGCGATACATGTGAGTGAAGTACCCAATCAAGCTGAGATTTCTCTTTTAGCTTAATATTTTACATTGTGGCACTTTGATTTTTTGTTTGTTCATTTTCAACACTTTAATTTTGTAACTTTGGGGGGTCATATAACACTGTTACCCTCCCCAAGCTCATCACATTAGTAAACTCCCTTTATAATACTTAAGCTAAAGGTCAATAGGGTCAAGCCCACTAGAAAGCCCTAGTACATTTCACACAATGCTGCCTTAATCGGATTAAGAACCTAAGTAACCATTGATTATTAGGAAGGCATTCCCCATGGTATTAAGAGAAGATCTCTAACACCTAACTTGGTCAAACTAGCTTAGTCGGACTGCTTGATTTATAAACCTAGACAAGTGATTATGACAAAAAATTACATTGAATTAAATGTTTGATACTAAGCAAATGTGATGGATATTATGCTACCAATCACAATCAAAGCACACAATCATAGATGCAAAAAAGATAAAGGGCAATGCTAATGGACAAGAAACACCTATTTGTGTTGATGGTCGCGCTTGGTTTGAAGAGTGAGTCGAGATAAAGATTCCATGAGGTCCAAATCCTAACAACAACAACACGCTCCTGTACACACTAGGAAACACAAGGAATGCCTCCAGGAGGCACATCAGTGGGAAGAAAGAACTTTGCTAATCCTCAACTCTAAAATAGAAACACTCCTATTGTAATAATCCTACCTACCCTCCATCACTCGAGTTTCCGTTTTATGACGTAGGTTTCTGTTTCACTGTACCGGATGTGACATGTGTAGGTCTGGTCAATGTTTTGACTTTTATTGTGCATACTCGTTTGCTAATTGCTCTTGCTCTTTATTTTTTATTTTTATTTTTCTTTGTGAGTATAAGGCTTTATATGTACATTCCCTAAGATTGGGAGATTAAGAGATCAGGGAGAAAGGTTGAGAGGGAAGCAAGTGAATGATGACTGTCAGCAAACACTCCCCCCTTCCTTGGGTAGATCATACCGTTTGAAATGAGCTTGTCACCCTTTGAAACCAATTGTTCCAGTTGGTAACCGGTGGGGATTTTTTCCAGTAGTTTTCTCTTACCTTAGGTGCCTCGTCTAGTTGCAAGGGTGGTAAGGTACTCTCCCAGGATCGAACTTGAAGTGGTTCATTAGGTGATTCTTGAACACTGTGAGGTGTGGATTCTTTTGTAGCTTCATGGAGGTCCACTATTGTAGGTGGAGGCTGTGGAGAAGCTTTTACCTCTATGGATGCATTATATGAGGAGCTAGAAGCTTCATGGGACTCTCCCCTTCCTGAGCTAGGTGGAATAAATCGTTCTTTCTTTGGTACCCAAACTAGCTGTGGAGTGGGTGTGTAGCATTCTGTGATTTTTTTCTTTCCGCGATTGTCGATTTGTTTTGGAGCTACGGGATTGGGCTCACATGGGTCAGGTGACAGGTAGAAACACAATCTACGTTTTGGCACCCAGATTTGATTATTTCCTTGATAGTAGCCTTGGGCTTCCAATAGTCGTTCAGGAATCCATCGCAATATTTTCTTACTTTTCTTGGAGCGAGTGGTACATTTCTTACAAGGCTTCTGTTTTTTAGCACTAGCTATGGTAGCTAAAGAAGCTTTAGGGACCCACTTGTATGTTTTCTTCGTTATATTTAGATAATTCTTGTCAGAAGCTGTATGCATTGTTTGTAGCATATTTAAGGGTACGAGAGGTGGCATTTCATCCCCCTCAGGTGTTACCCAGGTCATCCCCCTATTTCCCCAAGTGTCTATGGTTGCTGCTAGGTGGACCCAATCCACATTGTCCGACTCAGTCATCCTAGGTAGGACATCCATATAAGGAGAATCTTCCCCAACATCAGTGTTCGCTTTACACGTGTAACAATACTGCAATGGGGCCGAGTGAACTGTGGTGTGAGATCTATGATCAATTATAAACCTGTTTCCTAGAGGATGTGCTCGACCCATCACAAGATCCACTCGAATGACAGAATCTTGGAACTGCAAGTAGACATGGTTCTTAGACGAGTCATGCACCATTTTTTCTTCCCTCATGAAAGGACGTCCTAAGATCATCTCAGATGCCATAGTGTGCTTGGAGAAATCCATAACAATGAAGGTTTAACAATAGACCCATTGGCCATCTTCACTACTATGGTTGTGGTCGCAAGGTGATGTCTTCCCATAGTTTCCCATCAACTTTTAGTCACAATGCTAACCCCAGTGCCACCATCAAGGATTCCCTTCACAGTTAATCCCTTAGTAGTGATGGGTATGGTCACATTGGATTCATCACCCTCAAAGTATTGCCCCAACTTGTTAACAGGTATTTGTATAACAAGGTTCTCATCTAGGTTGGGTTGTGGATCTAAGTGTTCCTCCTCTATTGGCATCTCTCTAGCTCCATCCATCTGTGAAAATTGTGGTAGCCCAAACTTCAGTTCTCCATTGAGAAAGGCTCGAAGAGCTGAGACTAGCTCAGGGTCTTTATATAGTTTGGACATGATGGTGGTCCTAACTTCTGAAGACATGAAATCCATCAATTTGGCAATGTTTAACGACACCTTTTGGCCTTGAGTCTCTTGACGTGGGGAAGATGGGATCTCCATTTCTTCGATAGGATCAGGTAGTCCCTCTGTAAACATTCTTTCAATCAAGAAGTGAGTACGCCCACTTTCCCATGACTTTAAGTCACTTTCTTCTTGGATGACACTAGGTATGTCCAAGGGTCTATGGACTTGGTGAGGTTGTTGTTGCGTAGGGAACACGATGTCTGTAATCTGGATCTTCCTAGATGCTGTTTCCAGATCCCTTTGGGTATCTTCTATCAAACTCCTTAATTGCTTGACTCGCTCAATCTCCTCTGTAGGGTTTGGGTAAGTTCCTATCTTCTTTCTGGATCCTGGCCATTGTGGCTCATGAAGATCTTCCTTGTTGGTTTCTATGTTAGTGGTCGTTTTGGTCTCCATGGTTTCACCTGAATCAGAATCTTCTTCAGCGTCGTTCATATATACGGGGTCATCACCGGTCCCTATGTTGGTCTTTGAACTGGGGTCTGACTTCGTTGCTTTGTGCAATCTCTTTCTTCGTGTTTTCTTCTTTTTCTGAGATTGGGCAATTGATGCGTGTCTCTTTCCTCAAGAATATAATTTTGTTTTTGGAGCATCGATCGTGTGAGTACGTTTACTAGTACCACGGGTGTACTTGGTGATGGCTCCTCGGTAACTTCAATCAAGTTTAATGGCGTGATCTTCGGTGCATTTGGATTATTTGGACATTGGGCAATCAAATGATCTATGCCACATCGATTACACATGAGTATCGGCATCGTAGACGTGCTCGCTTGATTGGTTTGCATTAGTGTGGCGTTCTTTTGTAGCCTAATAGGACACTCGGCTACACGATGTGGACCTCCACACTCATAGCATTGAAGAGGTGGTATCTTAGCGGTGTAATTGATATTTTGGCCTCTTGCCGCAAGAGCAGCTACTTGATATACATGTTTGACTTGTCCCCAATAGTCCTCCATATAGTATTGTGGACTTTCTTCAAGCACATCTATCCCATAGGCAATATTAGGATCTATATCTTCCTCATAGCCTTCCAAACAAGAAATAGATGACTCACAACCCACTTGATTCACAGAAGTGATTCTCGGATGCGGTGGTTGCGGCAAAAACACTGAAGGTGGTAAGGGTGTTGTTTGAACAACATTTTGGGCCCTAGGGACCATGTGTTGTGCTGTTTGTTCAAGAGGTGGGGCCGGCATCAATGCAGGCACTCGAGGTGTGTCTGTCCATGCTAAGGTTGTTCTATTGGCCATCTCACGCTTAAATACTATGCAATCCTTAGCTTGATGACCATACCTCCCACATGCATTGCAGTTCCCATTGAATTTTACTCTAAAAGTAGGGCATTCACTGGTACTATGCGGTCCATAGCATACTGAGCACCATTGCTGCTCCCTTCTTCGATACATATGATTGTTTTGTGGAGCACGATTGTCTCTAAGACTCTCTTGAATAGCCTTGGTGAGATCTGCTAAAGTCATCTCAGATATCTTTGGCTCCTTAGCAAGAGGCTTTAGGGTCATTGGCTGATGCCCTGATGCTTGCGATCTAACAGATTTAGGCTCAACAGACACTCTTTCTCCTTGAATCATTAAATTATCCTCCAATTGGATCGCATTGGTGGTGACTGCTTCCCAAGTGGTGAGACCTCTAATGACTAGGCCATTGTAGATATCCTCATGTCGTAATCCCCTAATGAATCTATCAAGCAATTGGTTATTGTTGAAACGCTCATTTGGATTACAACGAGAGTTCAAATGCTTCAAGCGACTTATAAAGTCTCTCACTGACTCTCCTTCCTCTCGTTGGGCTTTCTGGAGTTGAGAGGCTACACCCCAAAGCACTCCCTCTTGTATGTATTCTTTTAAGAACAGTCTCCTAAGAGTAGGGTAAATCGTTTTTTCTTCAAACCTTAGGGTTCTATACCAATCCCCAACCTTTCCACTTAAGGTTAGGCTTAAAGCATTGCTCTTATGTAGGTCATTGTGTTCTCCTAGAGAATCGCATATTTGTTCAAACACTTCGATATGCTTTCTCACATCCCCGTCTCCACTAAATTTTTGTGTGAGCTTGGCTATTTGTACTGCCTTACTTCTAGACTCTCTATTAGGCGTGTTATGCATATTCTCAGCAATAAATCGACCAATAGCTTGAGAAAATGTTGCCAAGTCACCTAAGTGAGCAGGCACCGTGGGTGAAGGTGCTCCAAAGACTACATGTGGAGTAGGTATTGGCATTGGGCACGGCGCATAGGAATCTCTTGGGTACCACGTTGGGTACGATGTTGTGCCATGTGGTGGTCCATAGTTCATATGGGTGGCCCTAGGCATAGCAGACGTTGGATGTGACATGCTAATGCTAGCCGGTATAGTCCCATGGAAATAAGAACTTGTGTATTGTGGTTGTGGAGCATAGGTAGTTGAAACAATGGGAGGGGTAGAGACTACATGAGTGTGATGACCCATAGGTGCATACGATTGGTACGCACTTGTAGGTACTATTGCAGGCATTGAGCTACCATGTAGCGGTGAGTTACTAACAAACGAGGTCCATGGTGTGTTTCTTGGCATGCCCATCATTGGGGTAGGCATGGTAGCCGTGGTGTCATCAAGGGTAAGATGAGCTAGACTTGGAAAAGTAAAGCTGTCACTTGTGGGCTCAGATTGCATTGAGACCCCTGGCGAAACAACATATGGGGGATCGATGGGACTCACTGGGGGAGTCTCCACTTGTGATAGAGTGGGTTGTTTCCCTTTGCCCGTGTCTAAAAATCGCATAGGACCCGTCGAAGGTATGTTTATTCCTTGATTTTGCCTCTCGGACTAGATAATCCTATGGATGACATTGCAGATCATGTGTTGTTGTTCCTCTAGACTAGTGGCACTAGATATGGATTGTACAACTTCTAACAAACCCACATGGTATGTGTAGCCCATGTATAGGTCGGTCAAAGTCTCCGTGTGTAGGTCATATTCCCAATTTTTATTGAGAAATACCTCGTCCAAACTTGGTGTACTAGAGGGTTGCCGTGAGGTGGATGCAATGTTGCTTCCCTTGTTTTAACTTTTAGTCACCGCTACCTTAGAGGCGACTTTGGAAGGTGGTAGCTCGGTAGAGCCCTCATTAAATGAGGTAGGTAGAATGTCCACGTGGACACTCTGAGGGAGTTTGGGGTCTACAAGAGATGTGAATGGTGATTCTACTTCCCCACCCCCTTCGTTTACTTCACTAGCCGTAGGTTCAGAGCACGTAGCTCTACTAAAAGTTTTCATCAAACGGCTAAAAACACTAGTTCCAGGTTGTTGGGCCCAGCTAGGTACGGTTTCATTTGTTCCCCCGGGGCTTTGTGTAAGATGCTCTTCCATAATATCGTAGTCAGAGGAAGAGTCGCTAGCCGCTATATTTGGGTCTTGGGTTGCACTACCTTGGGTCCCTGCCGAGGGCGTAGACCCTAGCGTGGAAGGATAGTGAGTACCCCCGTAAATCGAAGCACTAGCTAGTTGTTCGGACTCTAACACACAACCAGAGCGTAGATACATGTGCTTTGGGTGTCCTACAAGTGTCGGCAAGTACCCTCAAAGGTTATTTGCTTTGTTTTGTGGGTGTTTTGCACCCCGTTTTCTACTTGATTTTTTCTTGTTTTTGATGATTTTTAATGTTTGATTTTTTTGATTGAAGTGTGTGATAGCTCGAAACGAGCGTATCACTTAAAGGATTTCTGTGTGCTTTACAACACAATTTTCGGGCATGTGACTTTCCGTTGGTCCTCAAAAAATCGATTTTTAGCTACGTGTGAAGCTAAAATTCATTTTTAAAAAAAAGGCGACTGAGGCCTAGGCCTGAGCGTGAGCTTGGGCTTGGGTTTGGGCTTGGGTCTGGGAGATAGTCCCGATCCCGGTTCTACCTTTAAATTTTTTATTTTTATTTATTTTTTAAAATTTTTATTTATTTATTTATTTATAATAAAAAAGATAAGGCCGCCGCGGCCTGCGCGAGAGCACACACACACTCTCTCTACCTACTTCTAACTAATACACCTAATCTTACACACTAACACACTCTATTAAATCTCACTAATCTACTTCCTACTTACTGTACACAGAAAACTAACTACCTTAATACATAGAGAATAAACACAGAACCTTTGAAATCTCTATTAACAAAGAAAACTAACTACCTTAATACACAGAGAATAAACACAACACCTTTGAAAACTCCATTAATAAAAAAAACACACAGTATAACACCAAATCCCTCTTCTCAACACACACACACTCCTTCCTTACCTTTCCTACAATAGAAATTGCACCACGGAGAAGCACAGAGTGCTACTCGAGCTTCATGTATGGCACTCCCCGGCAACGGCGCCAAAAATGTGCGCGTATGTCGCACGTGTCAATGCAAGGAACTTGCCAATACACCGTGTGCGAGCCACAAATGGCTCCAAGCACACAACAAGCCTAAACTAGTAAGCTCAAAGAAAGCGATGGTGTGTCACTCACCGCTCTACGCTTGCTTCGTGGAGGATTCCTCGCCGCGAAGAAGAAGGAGCCGCCGCTTTGCCGCGCTCAAGCTTCCCTGCCGTCGTGCCTTCGTAATGCTCGATCGCCCACACACTCCCTCTCTCTCCCTCTCTCACTCACTCTCTCTCACACACACACAAAGAGATGAAGAAGAAGAAGAAGGAGATGGAGCAAGAGCACTCTTCAATTGCACAAATGAAAGAATGAGTGAATTTTAGGTTTAGTTGAATTTTATATGAGCTCACCCCATTCACACTTGGGCGCCCATGCTTAGCCAACTAATCCCTTGAATGTTCCAGTTAGAGTGCGCCTCTCATCGACGATCACTCTTACCCTTTTCCTATTGGACCGACAAGCCCGGTACCTGACTCTACCAAATAAATAATACAATGTCCTCCGTAGGTTACAACGTCCGTCTCGTAGGTGATAGGGTGTCCGTGAGCCGTGAGGGTTAACAAATGACCATTGGACTTAACCTTGTTTTGGAACCTTAGCAATTTGAAGTCTTAATGGGTTGAACCTTAGGTCTTTGAAGCCCATTGCTTGCTCACACATGAGATTGTGTGAGTGTGTCTGTGATAATGCCTTGCGAAAATCAGCCCCCTCTCTCTCTAGGTCGACCCCTCTTGCAATTTAATCATGTTGGCGTCCCATTGGACCCTGCAAAGCTTAGCCAATGATAATTGAGAATCATAAGTGATAGCTTTGTGACATGTGTCCCCCTTTCCCCTTTTGTGAGAGCTTTAGGTAATTAATTAATACAATTAAACTCTCATTAAACCCCTTAGTCTTCTAGCCTATAGGATAGGAAAGCCATTGGGCTGCTGAATGCTCATTGGACCCCTTGAGAGACTATCCAATAGTCTTCTAGAGAGCTTAATTTTTATTGGTTCTTTTATCAGGTTTTTCTAAATGAATTAAACTAAACATACTCTAGCTTAATTCTCATTGGTTCACCTCTATGGCCATCCAATAGGAATTGAATGCATCTTGGGGCCAACTGTGCTAGGTGAAGGAGTACGAGCGGAAGTGCGACGCGAGAGAGAGTGCAAGAAGAAGAGCACGACGATATGGTGAACTCGCTCTACTGTAATGTGTAGAGCATAGTGAGTTCTTATTAGGTTTTTACAAAAGAATATGTGTACATACCTGGCGGCCCTCCCACTTACCTGGGCGACCACATTGGGCTTTATACCCCAACAACCTCCCACTTAAAGTCCAATGTGGTACTTTAAGTGTGAGAGAAGCTCTATACAAGCTAATATACAAGAGATGTAGAGAAGTGATGTACTACTCTACACCTATCTGCTTGCGAAAATGCGCAAAGCTCTCTGAGGGAAGTCCTTTTGTAAGTAGATCAGCAAGATTTTCTGTGGTGTGAACTTTGACAAGCTGAAGTTTCTTATCCTCGAGCATTTCCTTGATGAAATGATACTTCACATCCACATGCTTTGTCTTTGAGTGATAAACTGGATTGCGAGCCGATTGTATAGCACTTTGACTATCACAATATAACACAGGCATCTCTTCTTTGATTCCCAAATCTGTTACTAGTCGATTAAGCCAAATTGATTCTTTGCATGCCTCTGATGCTGCAACATATTCAGCCTCTGTAGTAGACTGAGTAACACAATCTTGTAATCTAGAACGCCATGATACTGCTCCACCAGCCAATGTAAAGACATACCCTGACGTAGACCTTCGGTTGTCTAAGTCACTTGCATAATCTGAGTCTGTAAAACCCTTTACACTTAGCTCCTGACTCCCATAGCATATACGCATACTCTTTGTAGCTTTCAGGTATCTCAATATTCCTTTCACTGCCTCCCAATGTTTCTTGCCTGGGTTTGACATGTATCGACTTACTACTCCCACTACAAATGCAATGTCTGGGCGAGTAGCAATCATTGCATACATCAAACTACCCACTGCAGACGAATATGGAATCTTATCCATTTAAGCCTGTTCTTCCTCAAACACAGGACAATCTTGTTTGCTAAGTTTCACATATGGTGGCAATGGAACACTCAATGCCTTTCCCTTGTCCATATTGAAACGTTGCAAAACCTTGTCAATATACTCTGTTTGAGATAACCAAATCAACTTCCTTGATCTGTCTCGCTCAATGCGCATACCAAGTATATGACTTGCCTCACCCATGTCTTTCATGTCAAACGATTTTGCCATCTTTGACTTCAAAGCTGAAATTTCTTCCAAGTGCTTGCCAGCAATCAACATGTCATCCACATACAAAATAAGGATCAGCCAACTGCCATGCTTAGCCTTCTTTGTATATAGACAGTGATCGAACTCACTACGTTTGTAGCCTTGAGAAAGCATAAACTTGTGGAATTTATGGTACCATGCCCTCGGTGATTGTTTTAAGCCATAAAGACTCTTTAACAACTGGCATACCCAATCTTCCTTGCCTTTCTCAACAAACCCTTCTGGCTGCTGCATGTAAATTTCCACATCTAAATCACCATGCAAGAACGCTGTCTTGACATCCATTTGGTGCAACACCAAATCTAATATGGCAACCAATGCAAGAAAGCATCTCAATGTAGTCATCTTGACCACCGGAGAGAAGACTTCATCAAAGTCAATGCCTTGTTCTTGCTTAAAGCCCTTGGCAACAAGCCTTGCTTTGTACTTTGGCTGACTATCATGAGCGGTGATCTTATACCTGTAAACCCATTTACAAGGTAGAGCCTTTTTGCCCCGTGGTAATTTAACTAGCTTCCATGTTTGGTTTTTATGCAGAGCTGTCATCTCTGACTGCATGGCCAATTGCCAATTCCCGGAGTCCTTCATTTGCACTGCTTCCTTGTAACATGAAGGCTCATTGCAATCAGTCAACATAACATAGTTCATAGATGGAACAAACCTATCAGGAGGTCGCGTGACACGTCCAGATCTACGCACAATAGGTGGCTCAGGCTCATCCACAACCTGTGGTTCCAATCTATCATGTCCTTGCTCCTCTTGAGCCCTGACATTTTGTCTTGCACGTGCAGGTCCATCTTCTTGGAAGACAACTCTTCTAATCTCCTCAACCCTCTCTGGTTTAGTATGATATTTGGATTCATTAAAGTGAACATCATTACTGCGGATAACCTTTCTGGATTCGGGATCCCAAAGTCTATACCCCATCTCACCAGAATTACCATAGCCTAGAAAGATGCACTTTCTACTCTTTGGCTCAAGTTTGTTCCTAAATTCCTTTGGAAAGTGAGTATATGCCTCACAACCAAAGACTCTGAGATGCTTGTATGAGGGCATTTTGCCTGACCATACCATCTCTGGCACTGAATCCTTCTGCAAAACCTTGCTAGGAGATCTATTTACAAGATGAACAGCTGTTGATACAGCTTCAGCCCAAAACCCATTTGGCAGCTGTGACGTCTGACCTTCTCTTGTATGGTCCTATTCATCCTCTCAGAAACACCATTTTGAGGAGGATTGTAAGGAGCAGTAAGTTCACGTTTTATACCTTTTGACTCACAAAAGTCCTGAAAGGCCTTTGAAACATACTCTCCACCATTGTCAGTGCGTAAGCATTTAAGCTTCTTGCCACTCTGATTCTCCACAAGTGTCACAAACGTTTTGAAAACACTAAACGCTTCATCCTTGTGCTTGAGAAAGTAAACCCATACTTTCCTCGAGTAATCATCTATAAATGTCATAAAGTAAGAAGCTCCCCCTAGAGATAGGTTAGGCATAGGTCCACACAAATCACTATGAACAAGTGCCAACTGTGTATCTCTTCTACTGCTTCTATGCTTATGTGGCTGCTGTGTTTGCTTACCATACAGACAATGTTCACAGAATTCAAAATCATTAAATGAAAAGCCAGGCAAATAACCAGAACGAGACAAGATTTCCATTCCCTTCTTGGACATATGTCCTAACCGGCTATGCCACAAAGAAACGTTCGACTGCTCGGTTACATTGATTACATTTTTAGAGACATTTGATACATAAATCATGTAAAGTCCTCCAGACTTTACTCCATGTGCTACTGTCATAGAACCCTTGGATATCTTCCACATGTTCTGTCCAAAAGTGGTGACGTAGCCAGCATCATCAAGTAAACCTGTGCTGATCAAGCTCTTTGTAATTGCGGGAACATGTCTCACATTCTTCAGCGTGAAAGAAGAGCCATTCTGAAACTTCAATTGAACATCTCCAACACCTAAGATCTCACATGTCTACCCATTGCCTAGCCGCACATGATCTTTAGTGGTCACATAAGAAGTAAACCACTCCTTGTTTGGAGACACATGAAGTGATGCCCCTGAGTCTATAATCCAGTCACTCAGTGCATTTCCATCAGATGCTGTAAGAAGAGCTGAGTCCATTGTATTCTTCAAGAAGTAGATGTCTCCTGACACTAGACTGTCATCCTCTGCAACAGTGTTTGTCACATTTATTTCTTGAATCTTCACTGAGGACTTGTTCTTCTCACCATGGTCTTCAGCTTTCTCTTTGCCTTTTTCTGCTTTCCATTCTCTGCAGTCTCTTTTCATGTGACCCTTCTTGCCACAATGGTAGCATTCTATGTCACTCTTGCCTTTAGCACTGCGGGACTTGCTACGAGACTGATTCCTCTTTCCACCTTTGTACTTTTCTTTGGTCCTTCCCCTGACAACTAAGGCTGTTCCTTTGCCTTTGTCCATTGTCTTTCTATTGGTTTCTTCAGTAAGCAGACTTCCTTCTACACCTGCTATGTTCAAACCATTTGGAGGTGCAGAATTACTCAAAGCTGTGCGAAAAGTGTCCCAACTTTCTGGCAATGTGATCAACAGGAACATAGCTCTAACAGGTTCATCAAACTTGACACCTTGAGCTGACAACTGACTATAGATTGTGTTGAATTCATTCAGATGATTGGACATAGGTGTCTCTTCTTTCATCTTCAAGTCAACAAGCTTCTTAAGACAGTATACATGTGAAGCTGCACTCTGCTTCTCATAAAGATCACTCAGCATTAACCATGCTTGATAAGCCGACATCTCGTCTGCTACATTGAAGTAAACGCTTTCTGCCAAAGTCAGCATAATGGTCGAAAGTGCCAATTCATCCATTTAGCTCCATTCATCTTCGTCCATATCTTCTGGTTTTATCCCCGTGAGCTTTATAGGTTTTATATGCTTCTTTTGTACCAAAACGTGCCAAATCTGCTTCTTCCACAATGGGAAATTGGTTCCATCCAGCTTCTTGATATTGTAAAGAGCAGTGTCCTGTGATCCAGCCATAGCTACGCTTCACAATAGTTTACTTTCCTGGGAAAAATTCGGCAGAGTTTCCCCTGTAAACTAACCTCTGAACCAATATCAACCTGTCAAATGAACCAAGAAAGCTTCAGATTCTGCATAAATTTTGGCAGAGTCTCCTTTGTAAAATGGCTCTGGTGTACTAAAAAAAAGACCAAAAACAGCTCAAAAAACACTATCTCTCTGACATTGTAAGCTGCGGGTAAACCTGTCCTGCACCTGTATTGTCTCTCACTGTCCTGTCACTGTCCTATAAGCATAGACTGCGACAATGCCTCAACGGCAGTAAAGCAAAGATGCAATCCCAACTGTCTAACTCACAGTCAATACATCCTAGCTGCCTATCTAAGGGTGCTCGAGGGATCGCTCCAAGACCTGTATCACCGAAAGGATCTCAACATTCGAGAATCCCCCAGCTCAATAAAACCTCACTCGATCCTCAACAAAGGCTGCAGTAAATCTGACAGTACATGGACTTCCCACAAAGTCATACATCCACAAATTTCCCATTGTATGCTATAACCGCTGCGGCGGTTGTTTGCTGCGTGACTCACAGCCAGCAAACCCTCAACAGACATACATCATCTCTGAAAATACATCCCATGTGGATGTACCTGCAATGTCAGGATGAAATCTGGAATATCAAGCAGCAAACACAAGCTATCTGATGAACTAGTGGATGTTGCCTACAGTCTGTGTGTAGATGCGCCCGTGTCATATGTGACACGCCTCCAAGAACTATGAGCCGTCCTTCGATGTGTAGACAGCCACAAATCAACACTCTGGGAGTGTCGATATCCTCAGCACCTGCAATCGTAGGCCAAAAACCCCAAATTTGCAGAGTCGGATCTGCACCCGCCGAGACCACGTAGTAAAAAATGGCCTGCGCAGACCTTTGTCGAAGCCGAACGGTGACCGAGATGACGTGTCTTCGCCTGTCGAATTTCACTCCAATCTTGGCTGGTGACTCTAGCCTCCTGCAGTGTTGCCCCGAGCCTCGATCTGAGCTCTGATACCAGTTGAAGGAGTACGAGCGGAAGTGCGACGCGAGAGAGAGTGCGAGAAGAAGAGCACGATGATATCGTGAACTCGCTCTACTGTAATGTGTAGAGCATAGTGAGTTCTTATTAGGTTTTTACAAAAGAATATGTGTACATACATGGCGGCCCGCCCACTTACCTGGGCGACCACATTGGGCTTTATACCCCAACACTAGGAACCTGACAAGTGTCCATTATGCCCTTTGTGTAAAGGGAAGCCTTTGTGTGTGTGTGTGTGTGTGTGTGTGTGTATTCTCTCACCTCACTCTCCCACTTCCCCTACCTTTAGGGCTTGCCCCCTCCTCTTTAGGAGTCTTTGAAGGGCTTCCAAACATGGATTGTGATCCATGTACCTTTTTCACTTTTCCAGGCCAAAGCCTCACCATCATGTCCTAATTACCAAATAAAGCCTAACCATAAAGTATCAAGTCATTTGGATTTTAAAACATTAACCATAGTTCCAAAATTCTCTAAGTCTGTGGAAATTTTCCAAGATTGGCATAAATCTCAATTCGGTTTTGGACCATAGCATCTCCATATCATACTCTATTAGGTGGTATCATCAAAAGTCCAAAATGTGTTCCAACATGATCGTGATCCATGTACCTTTGACACAAATATAACCTTTAACCACATGACCTAGTGCCTATAGTTGTCCTAGATGAATTGGTGAGATTTGGTGAAATTTGAACTTGTTTTGATCAAGTTTTGCCCAATTTTCATTTTATGGTCAAGTTCGCATTTTTCTGCATTTCTTGACTACTTTTTGACAAATTTCAAAAGCTAATCAATTGGTTTTCTGATACCAAAATTCCTTAAAGAAGAGCTCAAAAGCAGTGTTAAGTAGCTCCCTATGAAGTCATTCACATCTCCGCAAATGAGAAGTTGCACATATCAGAAGAGGAACTAGCCAAAATTATAGCAAATGTATTCATAAAAAAATTCCAAGCTGCAAATGGCACAAAGGTGAAGACAACCATATTCCCAAGGGAGTTGCAGACCTTACACTAGCAAAGGGAGGTGATTGAAGGTTCTAGGTGTCTACAGCTTGACACATTCTTTTAGCTTCCACTGTGGGGCACTGACTTCTAGAGAGCCCACGAGATCATGAGCTCCATCCATTTCAATACATTGACTGACAAAGATGGTGCTACAATCAAGGTCAGAATCACATATGAGCTCAACAATCAGGCACTCCACATACCAGTTGGAAACCACAATCTACTGCATAAAACCAAAGCCATCAACAATGAGAAAGCATTCATCAAGTAGTAGGGGCATAAGTTTACATACAAGGATCTGATCTACACACATACAAAGTTTCCACTAGAACTGATCTTGCACCACCTCAAGGTCTAGAAGCCACCCCGCTACACATAGCCAAATTTTCACATAGTAGTGGTAATAGCCATGGGACTGGCAGAGCAAAGGGTCATCCGCTATGACCTTGGCAATTACATCTTGGAAAATCTAGTCAAAGCAAACCTGAAGGGCAACAACCAAAACAAAACCTACATGAACGCATGCTCGATACTCACAAAGATTGCATACGAAGACCTTGGCATGATTGACCAACTGCCACTAGTAGAGTTGCAATTAGATCTACGGCATAAAAACAAGCATGCAATCCAATCAGTGGGAAGCTCATCTACTACCCCAACCAAAAGACAAAGACGAGGAAAAAGCTCAAAATAAAAGACTCCAAATAGCGAAGATACAGAGTTGGATATGGACTTTAGTGGCGAGATAAAGCCAGTCACTAGAGATACTCCATCAAAATTCTACTCTAGAGATGATGAGGAGGACAACATCACCATCACTCTAGTTAGAAACAAACAAAAACTAGCCAAGCAAATTCCTAAAAGGAAAACTTAGAGATCTATGGTAGAGGCTCAATGGTTGCGAGTAGAAAGATTGAAAAAGATGGCTAAAAAAAGAAGAAGATCGATGAAGCGGGCTCTGATGCGGATGATGAGGATGACCTTGATCTAGATAAAAAACTATAGAAAAGGAAAGTTGAGCAAATGGAGAAAATAAGACAGTATAGATGAAGGAAAGGAGCGAAAGATGCGGGGCTTAGGATTTCCTTGGGTCATAAGTCTCCAAGTACTAGAAAAATTTTGGTAAGAATCTGGCAATGCATCAAGAACAGTCTACAGAAGGGAATTGTCAAAAATGACTTTGCCTGAAAAAATGATTTGCTCATTGATATCCTTAATACCAACAAGGAAATTTTCCATGTCATCTTCTGCATGTATAATCTTTTACTCCAGCTCTTTACACAACAATGCAATTTTAGTCTCATTGTGAAACTTTCATAAAGACCAACCAGAATATCCCAAGCTTGTGTTACTGATTTAGCTGAGTGAATCTGAGGAGTAATAGTGCACTTCACAGATAATTCAATGATTGCATGAGCTTGCACATCTCTAACAATAGGATACATAACAATGTCTCTATGTAGCGTGTTTGACACAAGGCAATACCACCACCACACTACTTAAATTGTATGCCCATGAAATAATGGAAAAGCCCAAATATTTCATCTTGAAATTAGCATTCAAATTAGAATTAAATTCAGCATTATGTGTCTCATTTGAGCAAGTTTCCAAACGACAATGAGAAATACATCACCCTCACGCTTGACATACAAAGTGCTTTCTGTGGGACTTTTACAAAAGCCTTGTTTAATCAAATGAGTATCAGCTTTCTCATCCTAAGTACGAGGAGACTGCTTCAACCCATACAAATCTTTCTTACATTTGCACCCTTATCGTCTTGTCCTTCTTGAAAAAACTGTGAGGATGAATTACATAAAATTCCTCAAATATATCACCATTCAAGAAAGCAGTAACAATGTTTGATTGATGTACATCCCATCCAAAGTGAGATGCCGATGCACATAGAAAATGAACAGTAGTCATACAACAAGTGGGAGCAAAAGTCTCTTCTTAATCTATGCATTTTTGTTGTGCATAACCTTTTGCAACAAGTTGAGCCTTGTAGTGATCAATCTCACCATCCAGCTTACGTTTCAACTTATAAAACCACTTTGTACCAATGGCCTTTTTGCTAGGAGGAAATCACATAAATCCGTATGCCATTTTCTATAAGTGCGTCATATTCTAATTGCATGGTAGCATCCAATTTTCTAAATTTTGTGCTTCATCAAAAGAAAGAGGTTTCTCCTCATCACATAAACTAGAAACAATCAAAGAAAAACAATCTAACACATGAGATTCATGGCGAGAACTGAACGAGTACGACTAGACATAGGTGCATCCAATTTACTGTCATGCAAAGTATGCACGAACCATTTTGGCATACATCTAGCCTTCTTATTCTTAACCCTTTCCACATCAAGTACATCATGTACATTTGCATTAGTAATAGGTTGAACTGTAGCATTTTGAGAAACCCCCATAGGATGTACATTTGCCTCATTGGAATTTACATTCAAGTTTTCACTATTAAAAAGAGGTAAAATGTGTCAAAAATGGCTGTGAGCTTACATTACCGTCTCTTGTACATGATAACAAAGGTTGAACAGAATCTTCCACAAACACAACATCGAGTGAAACCAAGATAGTTTCATTTTTGGATGGTATAACCAGTAACCTTTTCTTTCAGTATTGTAACCAACAATAATGCTTTTAATAGCCTTATCATCCAATATTTTGTGCTGAATTTGTGGCACCAAAGCATAAGCTAAACAACCAAAAATGCATCAATGGATGGATTTTTATCATGCCAGCTTCATAAGGAGTCATAGACTACAAAACTTTTGTAAGAAATTTTGTTAAGTACATAAGTAGCACACATGATAGCTCAAGCCAAAACAAATGTGGCAAATCTTGATTCTTGACCATACATCGTGCCATCTCCGTAAGTGACCTATTTTTTATTTCAGCAACACCATTTTGTTGAGGTGTATACGGCACCATACATTGGTGTTTTATCCCATGATTAGCCAAAAATGCATTAAACTCATGAGACATATACTCCCCCCTTGATGTGAACGGAGAGTGTCCATAGTACATTTCATCATAGCTAGAAATTTGTTGAAGCACATAAACATTTGGACTTAGCTTTAATTGTATACACCCATGCATGCCTAGAGTAATCATCGATGAAAGTAGGTAATTTCCTAAGGTCAGAGTTTGCATAGGCTCACAAAAATTAATGTGCACAATTGAAATTTTCATGTGGCCTTTATTGAACCATCCTTTGGAAACTTTGAACACTGCTTTATTCCCAAAATATAGCCTTCAAAAACATGCTTTGAAAGTGCTTCAAGAGGCGGAAAAGAAGCAACCATATCAAATTTCTACAAATGAAGAAAACTGCCAAAATTCAGATACCCAAAACATGCATGCCAAAGTTTTGCATTTGAAACAGCCTTTGAGTCCACAACTGCATTTGAAAAATTCTGCCCATATTTGTCATACAAAGTGAGCTTCTATAGTCCATGGCACAAAATGCCATATGCAACAATTTTATCACCAAAATTGAGATCATGAATTGTACATCTATCATTCACAAATTTGACAACACCATGTCTAGCAAGTGCAGATACAAACAAAATGTTCTTTTTATGTTAGGTACATAAAGTGCATCAACAAGTGTGAAAGAGCTATCATTTGGAACAATTAGTATTTGGCACAATTTTGAGGTGAACAAAATGTGCATGGAAATATTTTTCATGTGCAACAAAAATTGAATAAAACCTTGTGCATTCTAAATCAACACATTTCTCATATGCATTGAGCATATACAACCCACAAAACACAATTCCACATGCTAGAATTTTATTATTAAAAATATAAGATCCTTGACTTTTGGGTCTCTTCTAAAAATGAGATAAATGGTTTTATAGGTGCACAAAAATTTAGTTTCATTGTCTCACTATGGAATGCTTGCTATTCAATGCTATAATATTTTAAACTGGAAAGCAAGTTCATTCCCAAGTTTTGCTAAGGTAGACAAACATTTGGTTCAATTTTGGAAAAAAATATTTTTTCTTACTTTTTGGTGCTTTTTTGCAAAAAGTAGAGTTAGATCCTTTTATTGGTAGGTCCAAGGAAGCCATGGTTCAATTTTGTAAGAATCCACTTTATTGTGCTTTTTGATGACAAAAAGCACGGTCGTTTCCTAGTTCTAGTGGACGAGGCAAAGCCATGGTTCAATTTAAGATTTTTTTTTTCCCTTTTTGGGCTTTTTGGCACTTTCAAAAGGCAACATACTTTTTAATATCATCTAAACCTAAAAAAATTATTTTTTGACATATGTGCAGAATAAATGTATCATTGTGTGGTGCAATGAGCATCATGATTAAGCCAGGGCATGGCTGTAAGGCCTACTTTACCTATGGTTGCATTTTGTTGCCAAGATTTCTTTTTAACTAAGTAAATTTGTGCCAAAAAATTGGATGGTGGAACCAAGCGTTGACTTTTAAAAGCAAACCATGTTTTTAGAGGAAATAAATAGCTTTTCATGGAATTAAGCAAGCTTTTAGTCTAAAAATCAGGGTGCCTAGTTTGTGCCTTGCTCGTCATCTTGCTTGCATGGAAGACTATAGAAGGAGGACTTGTGTGCACATGAGGACGTATTCGGATACTCACAAAAGAGATGAGACTCTAAGTACTTATTATTTGGAGGTGATACATGATCTCCATCACCATATCCATAGTCTACATGCAAGATCTCTCCTATTATAAACAGGAAGAAAATAAATCTCTCTCGAGTACCTCTCTTCTCCTTTCACGGTGATCGCACCTTCATCAACTTCGTGGTAGAAACCTCTACATAACTCCCATGGCCGCTCTTTTAAAACAAATCTAAATGCATCTTGACCACCAATAACTAATCCTTGATCACAACAAGAAGCTCTAAACTCCATAGCACCATCTTTTTCTCTCTCTACATCCAATTCCGTTTCATGAAACTACTCTCTAGGTTGCTACTTTTGTGTATACCTAAACATGTATGGGCTTACCAAAAGCGTAAGATGGTGATTGATGATTCTTTAATCATGTTTAGCACATTGAAGTAGATGTATGACATGCATATGCTCACATAGATGCGTAAGAAGCGTGCCCTGTTGTCATGCATATGAAAGTTTTGTTATTTTGACCATATCTCCAAACCATCATGAATCAGGTCAAACCCTTCAAAATAATGATAAGCCATAGTTTTTACAGAGTTTTATCTTTGATGGTTCATGTCAAAATTTCACTTTTGTGATGAGTTATGGTCAATATACAACCTGCTTTTTTTGCAGAATCAAAATTTTGGACCTTAGGATCCTTATAGAGGGCTACAATATGTACTCCTCGAATTGGGAAGCTCGCTTAGCCAAGTCAATAACTTTATTAGACATGCTAATAAATGTATTTGAACCAACATTATCATATCAATTGTGTGAATTATTAATTTCTTTTTGCACAAGAGTGCCTACATGTGTAGGGGTGCCACCAAGAGGGGTACCATATCGAGTTGTGGGTTTCATGTGAAGCTCATATTTGTTGCATAGTTTATTTTGGTGATTTGATTCCAAGTTTTTTGATGTCCGTAAAGATATGGTTGGATGTATGGTTACCTACACTAAGTTGTATGTTCAACTTTGCATAAAACGGCTTTCTTTTTGCATCATAGTTATTGGTATGGGTCCCATATGTTCAAAGTGATGTGGTAAGGTGATAGCCTATGTTATATAGCTAATATTGATACATTGGTATGAAGTCAAACACTCCCTCTTGCATGTCATGTGTGCATTCAAAAAAAGGAAATAATTATTTTCACATAAGAACGAAGTCATGGCATATGCTTGCCCAAAGCGATGGGGATGTTCTATATTATTGTTATGGTCATGTGATGATGTTGTATTGTGCATGTAATCTTGGAGAACATGTGTGTGTTTTGCGTACATGTATGTACTGCTTTCTATGCTTATAACTCAAAACTAGTTTTATGTAGAATGGGGATGAGGTACGATTGTGATATTTTACTTGCATATCGTTAAAATATTTTAAATTGGTAATTTGACATGATGTTTACTCGCTGGTTGTAAAACTTTTATGCATAAAAACTCCATCTTCAATAATCATATATGTATGGTGAGTCTATCTATATGGGTGTAGCTAAAACTCCAAGTGTGGGAGTTAGTTTCGGTGATGGATATGGTTTATGTGCAAGGGTTGAGATCTTCTTATGGTTATCTTATGGTTTGGTAGCCAATGTTTCTCTTATATTTTTTCCTCTGAATATGGTTATGCTACCAAAATGCGATCAAAAGTTTTGTAGTCATGTGAAGTGCTGAACTAGTTTGTAGGATGGTTATGCATCACCAAAATGGGGTGGATTGATCAACGTGTGATGGATTATGGTTTATGGTTTGATTTTGGAGTATGGAATGGTTTTTTGTTAACAAATTTAATGGCTTTGGAAGTTAGAACCACTATCATGTCTAAATTGTATGGAGATCCCGAGCTATTTCTAGCTCTTTGGGCATTTCTCAATGAGGAACTGAAAGTTGGGTTACCACAATTTGTGTAGATGGATAGCCCCAACAAAATACCACCTGAGGAGGAACGCATGGATCCGCAACCCAAACTAGATGAAAAATCTATTTTTGAAATACTTGCTAACAAGTTGGGACAATACTTTGTAGGTGATGAGTCTAATGTGACCCTACCAATCACTACTAAAGATTAACTATGAAGGTAATTCTTAATGGTGGTGTTTGGGTGAGTATTGTAACCAAAATTATTGGGAATCTATGGGAAGACCTCACGTTAAGTCACAAACATAGTGGTAAAAATGGCCAACAGAGCTAGTGCTAAACCTATTGAAATGTTGAAAGATATGAAGATCAAGGTCCTTGGACACAAAGTAAGGTGCACCTTCATAATTATGGATTTCTCCAAGCATCTATGTCAAATGAGATAATCTTAAGACGTCCTTTTATGAGGGAAGAAAAAATAATGCATCACTGGTCTAAAAACCACTTCTACTTGTAGTTCCAAGACTTTGTCATTTGAGGTGACCTTGTAAATGCTCGAGTGCATCCTTTAGGGAACGTATCTATATTTGACAATCAATCTGACACCATGATACACTTACTCCCACTACATCATTGTTGTAACTATAACAAAGAGATAGACATTGGAAAGGACTCTTCTTATACGGATGTCCTACCTGGAATGGCTATGGGACAGCGTCGATTGGGTACACCTAGTGGCAACCATAGACACCTCGAGAAATAGAACAACTTTGGGTCACACCACATGATAGGGACAAAGTGCCTCACTTTGCACCAGTAAACATGTTAAGTGCAATGCATATACTCTCTAATAACATAAAAAATTAAGACATGACTGAAATCAGAATGGATAATGCCGCAAAAGACTGTGATCAATGTGACTAAAAGATTGACTTGGAGCTTGAAAGGAAATTGGAATCACATATTAGCTTAAGCTTGGAAACAAAACCTTCACGGCCTAGTACAATATCCTATAACAGTTTATCTTAGAGTGTAGAGGACATGATTGAGGATGATTTTAGTGAGTCTGTGTTAGAAGCAAACCATAATAAAAACTAGAAAAGAGAATTAAGAGATATAAAAGGTGACGATATCGAGAAAATTTGCACGCTAGGATAAAAGAAAAGATATCCACCACAAAATGGATAAGTTTTGTGGGGGCATGTGATGCTCATCAAAATTGGTAGAAAAATGGGATGATTTCAGAGTGTCATGTAGTGCAGTTTGCAACCCCTTAGCATTGCTCAATTTGAGATAACAAAGAAGCCAAACTTGAGTCGTATTGCCAAAGGAGACGCCAAAACTAAGAGCTAGCTCAATAGCACAAGGAAGAAAAAATTAAAGCAAAGACCATACAACAAGAGCCTATAGACTTACATCCAATACCTGAACATTTCAAATCTTATACCACGGAGGAGTAAAAAATTGTATACACCAAATCCCAACGAACGCCTACTGATTGAAGTAGTGGAGTCTACAATGGTCCTATTGTAGTTAAGGAGATAGAATTAGTGAACCCAAGGAAGGATTCTAAACCAGTTTTCATTAGTCAAGACCTTACTGAGATTGAAGAGGCTATACTTAAAGAGCTTCTTGAAGAATTCAAGAACATATTTTCTCGGACATATTATGATATGAATGGCATTCCACCTTTCATGGTGCAACATACAATTTCCATGATTAGCATTGATAAACCAATCCAACAATGATCCTATCCAATGAATTTTAAGTATGCAAAGATTGTTGAAGAAGAACTTGAAAAGATTATCAAATGTGGAATCATATACCCTATTGAGCACTAAATGGGTTTCTTCGACAATCATTGTGCCAAAGAAGAATAAGAAACTCAAAGTGTGTGTAGAACTCAAAAAGTTTACAATAAGCCACTATGAGAGTTCATTATCTCTTGCCATATTTGGAACATGTGCTTGAGAGAGTTGCAGGAAAGGAGGCTTATAGCTTTTTAGGTTGGTACTACGGTTACAATCAAATCATCATTGCAAGAGGACCAAGCTTAAACTACTTTTATAACAGAATTCAGAATGTTTGCATTTTGTGTGATGGCCTTTGGTTTAACAAATGCCTCGTACATTCCAAAACGATTAACAAACCCTGCTTTCGAGGAATATTTAAGGGAGTTTTGTGAAGATTTTATAGATGACCTTTGTGTTTATTCCTCTTGTAAAGAGCATCTGTCATGTTTACAAAATGTGGTTGAAAAGTGTAGATTATATTGCATCTCATTGAACCCTTTTAAATGCAAATTTGGTTTAAACATGGAGTCATTTTAGGACATAAAGTGTCCAAGAATATACTTTCTATAGTTAAAAGAAAAATTATATCCGTTCTAGAGTTTCCATCATCTACAAACTATAAGGGAGTTTAGAGATTCATGGGTCATATCGATTATTATTGACAATTTATTTTACACTTCGCCGAGATAGCTTGTCTGTTGTACAAGCTTCTTATTGAATTTAATAGGACCAAGGAATGTGATCGTGATTATGAGATATTAAAGAAGGCCCTAACAAGTGACCCAATTTTATGAGTCCTTGAATGGAATGTAATTTTCCATGTGCATATTGATGCATCAAACTTTGCTATTGGTTGTCTTCTAACTCATGTAAGAGAACATAAATTGGACTACCCCATTACCTTTGCTAGTCGCCACTCAAATGATGCAAAGATGAACTACACCACTACTATAGAGCAAGAAAGGTTAGCTATGATTTATGCAGTAAAGAAATTTTGATATCATCTTCTTGCCACCAAGTTTGTGTTTTATATTGATCATCAAGAGTTACTATACTTGGTAAATAAGTCATGCCTCAGGAGAAAAAAGATGGTTACTAATTCTCCTTGAATTTGATTTTATAGTGGTGGTGAGTCCCAACAAAAAACATGCCATGGCTAATTATTTGTCTTGCATACCAAATGGGAAAGGTCCCACTGGAGTTGATGATGAGTTCCTTTTTATGGGTTGAGACCATGCCCAAATAGAGTGAGAACATTTTAGTTAGTATATTTCCAGCCAAAGAGATTCAAAAGAATTTAGCTCCAAATTTAATCAAGGAATGTGAACCTTATTGTTTAATTTTTGGAACTCTCTATAAGCTAGGGAATGATGATATTCTTAGACACTGTGCCCGTGAGGATGAGTATTTGAACAAGGACATATGGATGCAATTGGTGGTCATTTTTAAGGAGATTTGAGTGTTATAAAGGTGTTACAAATAGGCTATTGGTGGCTCACCCTATTTAAGATTGCATCACTTTTTGCAAAAGGGTGTGATGAATGCCAACATTACAAAACAAGAAAACGGAAGGACAAGATGCCCCTACATCCTATTAAGGTAACCCAACCATTTGATAGTGGGATTTAGACTTTGTAGATCCAATTATTCATGCAGCCTGTAACACTCGCCAATGACTATATGATGAAGTGGGTCGAAGCTAAGGCTACATGCAAGGCTGACGCAAGGACAATAGCTAATTTTCTCTTTGAAAATATTATTACATAGTTCGGATGTCCCTTTCAAATTGTGAGTGACAATGGTGTCCATTTTATAAATGAAGATAACTTACATCAAGTTTCATGATATCCCACAACAAGTTGACACCTTACTATCCACAAGTAAATGGGCAAGAGCCGAGAGTACCAACAAGACTCTAATTTCTATTTTGAATAAGATGCTAGAGGCTCATTGTATCGATTAGGATTTGAAGCTTACATCATCTCTATGGGCTTATCGTATTGCTTATGGCCAAGAAGTAGCTATGTCATGGAAGTTCATCATTCCCAGTCTTTGAGTAGCTTCTCAAGAAGGTTGGGATGGTAACCCATTAGTTGAGAATTTATATGTCCTTGAGAGGCTAGAAGAAGAGAGGCAATTGGCTATGCAAAATTCCCTTGTGAAGAAGGATAGGATAAAGAAGTGGTTTCACCGCTAGTATGTGAAATTTTCCTACAAGGTGCCATTTATGTGGAGACTCTTGATGGAGTTGAAACCAATGGATTCCTCAATGGGAGTAAATTTAAAGATACTAAGATTCTTTAAGCCAAGATAGCCACGATCCATCCATCAAAACAAGGCAACCAAGACACAAGTAGAGTTGGAAAAGATACAAGCCCAAATTAAGGCTCGAGAGTGACTGTAGCATATTAGGTTCGAACGAGAGGCTAATCTTGGAGTTACACATATATTCCAAGTTGAAATAGATGACAATTCTATAGACTCTGACTCGCCTATATGATACTCAATTGAGTTAAACAACTCCTATGGGAAAGTATTATATACTGATTATTGGATGCAGGAGCTTAGGGTGAAAGCATGTTGATGTGTCGTGCTTTTTGTGCTAGTTAGTGTTTTCAAGTTAGCACATCTTTGAAAAGTTGGGCATCCAATATTTTTTAAAAAAAACCAAATAATATCAAAATTTATCGGAGGTTATACATTTGTATTCCTTGTTTCAAGAGCTTTCTACCGATATATCATACGTCATAGATCTTGGAGATGTAGCTCATGTTATTTACTAGTTACCATATGTCAAAATTGTGATAGTTAACATTGTCTAAGACATGAAAAAGTGTGACACATTAACATTCTTTCACCCCTCAATATAATTTTCAATCTTGTGGAATGTGGTGTCAATTAGGAAAACCACCCTTATCCAAGAGTACCATCCAAGTGAAGGGTATCAATAGGAAGAAAACCATTGTCGTTGGAATCTTGCACACTCCTATAATCTGTGACAATAGAATTATGGTTCAAAGCTTTTTGGTCATGCATATTGACACTATGGAGGTTAACATAAACCTAGGGCACAAGTGGATGTCTGCAACTAAGTGTACTATCAATTGGGGTACTGGGAGTATCACGATGCAAAAACCAATTTTCAACTTTACGACTCAAAGCAGCAATTGAGATATCACCTTCTGAAGGGAACGCACTATGAGAAATGTTGTAGATCCACCCTCTCAAGCTTCAACTTCCATGGCTGAGATAGACAGCGTTGCATCCATGAATCAATTTTATTTGTCAAACAGTACATATCAATGGGTCCCAAAGGCTTTGTTAATAGACCCTCCTAATCTTCAATCTCATTTAGAAAAGAAACCCCATAGAAAATTGTCCAACCGACCTAAAAAATACAAGGTTACGTTGCATTGGGATCCTAAACGAATATTAGAAGCCCATAGCTACTATGATGGAAATGATCAAAAGTGGTCACCTAAAAATAAATTGTTCTTTCCTATCAACTATAGAACCATCTAAGTCCAATCTTGTAACTCCAAAGCCAATTGAGGACCATGAAAAGGAAAAGATCATGGAGTACTCCGCACATCTTCTCAAGCTAGTTTAGATTCCAACAGGAGTTCAATTTATTCCACCTAACTCATGAAGGGGGGAGTCACATGAAGCTTTTTGCTCCTCATGTAATTCATCCATCAACGTAGAAGCTTCCATACAACCTCCACCTACCACTGCCAATCCTCACACAGCTACAAAATAATATATATTCATCCCATTGTAAATTATTGTATGATGAAGCACTTCAAGTTCATTCATGGGAGAGTATTTTATTGTCCTTGCAACTCTATGAGGCACCTAAGGTGGTGGAAAACTATGGCCTAAGGTCCTCACCTATTACCAACTGGAGTAACTGGTTTCAAAAGGTAAGAACACCTTTTTAAAACGTATGATTTTCCCAAGGAAGGGGAGAATGCAACTTAGCATGTACCCTCCTATGAATTCCCTCTCAACCTTCCTTCCCTGATCTTTGTGTATATATATATGTATATATATCTCCTTAGACTAGCAAAAAAAAGATCCCAAAAGTCAATTAAGTCTCTACATGGCAACACAATTCATAGTGAAAACGCTTTGGGGGGTCCAACCAAAGAGAGTCTATGCTAGCAATGATTTCATGTGTGATTTCTTTTATCGTATCTCAACTTGAGGATATTCTAGGTATAGACTCTAGTCAACCTTGAAACATGAAATAGTCTACTTTCATTATAAAATAGCTCTAACTTGAGAGTGGGAAGAATTAGGAGGATTGACAATGGGATTAACAGATGACCTTTACTGCCCTATTGACAATGAAACTAGCAAAGCTAGAGTCCTTGATTTGCTGACCTCTATAAGCGCCAATGAGTTTAACTATATTGTGCTTTGATGTATAATTCTCAAGGACTCTAGCAAAGCTAGAGTCCTTGATTTGTTGACCTCTATAAGTGCCAGTGAGTTTAATTATATTGTGCTTTGATGTATAATTCTCAAATATGTTTATTTAATATTTTGTCACCAATTACTCTTTATGCTTACTCACTGCATATAATTTTTAATTATTCATTTACCTAGGAGAATGTTGTTATTAAATAATTATGTTATTTTCTTGTTGATTTTGCAGTGTTCAAGTAAAGCTGAGGAGTTGCAATATTGTTGAGGATATGTAGATTATGATTTAGTCGTGTTTGAGTAAATTCGAGGAGTGACAATATTGCCAAGGATGTGTACATTATCATTCAGGTAAACATCTTGATTGTGAGCATGTCCAGGCTACTACTCTCGTCAAGATGTTTACTACTACTTACCATCCTTGATATCTCATCTAGACGGCACACCCATAGATTTTGAGGATGAAATCTACATCAAGAAGGGGGGCATGTTAACCCAGAACAAAATTTTTATTATATGTATTATATTTATTTATGAGCCGTGGCTTGTATATCCCGTAGATGCATGGTCAGTGATTACTGATGAGAGGCACAACACAAACTTTATGAAATAAGGATTTAGTGTTGACTGGTTGAGTGTGGACACTCGTAAGTGAATGGAATGACCCACATAAAATAAATTTCAACTTAGTTTCTGGGTCCTTGTCAATGTAGTATTAATGTAGAGTGCTCTTGCTATCCCTATCTCTTTCCTCATTCTTTGATTGTGTGTGTGTGTGTGAGCATGAGAGAGAGAGAGAGAGAGAGAGAGAGAGAGATAGAGATAGATAGATAGATTTTATTATCATCCTCGGAGGTCAAATATGACCTATGGGACCAAAGTTACATGTGATGTAGTATGTGTATGGCTGATGAGTGACTCTCGATGCTCCAAAATTGTAGTGATGAGAGTCGCAATGGAGAGCCCACACTTTGGCTGGGAGAGGAAAGTGTGTAGGTCTAAGTTATGGCTGAAAATGTGAGAGAAGCAAGTTCGGATGTTATCAAAAGCTGAGCACTCTAGTAGTGTGTGGTACTCAGACTCTCGAACTTGCAGTGAGCATAATGTGCACAATCGATTTGACTCTTCTCCATTGCCCCAACGCCCTATCTCGCATCGAAGGAAATGGGAGCTAAGCCGAATTGCTGCGATAGTGCGTATCGCGGACAAGGGAATAGGCTCAAGCATGTAAGTGTGAGTACGGTTTCGTCTCTCAGCGAAGAACATGGTTTTGTAGTTGGGGGCAATATAGGTGGTGTAATGTATGAAGCGTGACCCACCGGATTTCTCCCAAGCCGTAATACATTGGCATTGTAGAAAAGCTTCATTCACTTGAGAGTCAATTGAAGCATCATGTAGCAAGTGTAATGCATCCCATCTCCCAAACCACTTCTTTATGTCTTGCATCCATCCCGTGCTCAAGATCTTGCTTTTATGCGTCTTTTGAACTTTTTTGCTTGCTTCCCATGCAATTGTAGGAAGTCGATGTGACGGGTTTTGACGCATCTTTATCATGTACTCCACAACCCTTTCCATGCCCATAACCTCAATTGGAAGAGATCCCGACTCAAGAAGTAGGAGCATATATGGTGTTTGTGTCTTAACTTGGAGAAAGTTTGTAAGAAAACGCTTTTGGACATTCTCAAACTCTTTCCAAGTAGACTTTGAGATGCTCCCGCCCCACACTTCAACTCCATAAAGAAGAACCGGTGTCACCAATGCATCAAAAAGATACTTCTTGAGAACCCAACACTTGATGTTTCCCGCATTACACATGTTCTCAAATGCATAATATGCTCTCTTTCCCGCTTCCAAACGACGCATAGCACATTCATGCCACTTGTGATTGGATGGAACCTCAAGGCCAAGGTACTTAAAGCTCTCAACAACTTCAAGTGTCTCGTTGTTGTACACAATGCATGGCTTCTCCTTATGGTTGGTTTTCACAAGCATAACCTTTGTTTTGGATTCATTTACAATCAGCCTACTATGCAAGCAAAAGTTCTCAAGGACAACCATAAGCTTTTGTGCATCTTCTAAAGTGTGTGCTAGAAGCACTACATCATCCGCATACAACAAAAGCATGATTAACGCATTGCAAATAGTGACCTCTTCAATGCCTTCTTCTTGCGGTTTCTCGAATCTATGAGAAGGTGATTTGTCAATTGCACATGGGATAACTTAGTTTCTGGGTCCTTGTCAATGTAGTATTAATGTAGAGTGCTCTTGCTATCCCTATCTCTTTCCTCATTATCTGATTGTGTGTGTGTGTGTGTGTGTGAGCATGAGAGAGAGAGAGAGAGAGAGAGAGAGAGAGAGGATGCATGGGCGATCAAGCATCAGTGGCCGTATGGAAACGGGGAGATGGTTGAGAAGGAGAAGTAAGCTCCCTCTTCATTGTAGCATCAGATTCCATCTTGGTGACACAATGAGGTGAGTGACACAATGTCTATATCTGTCAAGCTTGTCTGCAACAATGTTATGTGTTTGCAGCCTTTGTGGCTTGCACATAGTGCAAATCAAGGCCCCTTATATTTGACAATGATGCATTCTTCAAAAAGCCTAAGTCTACTTCTCTCATCAGTACTACCTCAACAACTTCAAATGTTTTGTTGCTCCAAAGTCCCTAATTCTGCAATATGCTTCTTCATCATCTTGTTGTTAGCTTCCAACTACACATTTGGCTAAACCCATGTTGTTGAATTTTAATTTACTTTGCCTACCAATTCATTAGTCCATAGTTTAAACACAGCCGATGACTTTCTGCTTTTGAATTCTAGTTTCTCTACTACTCCACATCTATACTATAGCTCCTCCTTCTCCTTCTCGCTTTGTTGTTGCTAATCTTGCATTACTTTTCCAAACTTTCTATTACATCTAGCTTTCCTCTAATCATTCCTTGAACTATAGGAGTTCTACTTCTCTCATTTCGCAGTGTCTTCAACTTTTCTACCTGATGTCCCTATTGGGACACAAACTTTGCTATATTTTTAGAGCTAACAAAACTTTTTGGGTAGTTAACTCACCTTTATTTCCTTTTGTTTGTGTCTCTACCTCACTTTTCACTTCCCTGCTGATCCTTATCACATCTTCACTAAGGGGTGTGATCAAGTTAGCACTCAAAATCTACTTCTTTGATTTGAGTTGGAATCTGACTTCCTGCTTTGGTGAATCCTCTACCTCTGATAGAGTGTCCATCTGAATGATATCCTACAAGTTTTAAGTGTTGATCAAAAGTGTTGCTATCCGAGTTAGCTTTCAACAATGGTCTCTTGGTTTGTGGGGCTACCTACTGATGCTTTATGGGCCAATAACTATTAGGGCTATTAGTTTGTGCTTGAACAAGGCTGTCAATAAAGGGTCCTATCCTACACTTAACAGTGGTTTTTAAATACATCAATATTTCATCTATTTTTTTCTTAAACATGATGCGCTAGCGGTTTCACACCTCTCTATTCCACATGTAGGGGTTCATATGCTTCACAACTCATATAATTGAACTTGATTAACAAGCACTTCTTCTCCAAATACGATTTTAATTGGGCCTTCCTTATACGTATATGCTCTTTAGTTGGTAGGATTCTCTTACCTTGGAGGTCAGTGGAACAAACTCAGCCTTCATTTCTACATCAAAGAGTAATTCCACCCCTAGTTTTTCAACGTGAATTTGGAACACCTCTACAACCAATTGCGGGGTGTGTTGGGATTGTTACTCCACTCTACCCAAGGCAACTAAGTGAAGCGCATCAAGCCAATTTTGGCTAACCATTGAGTGTTCTTCTAACTTGACACACCTAAGTTATTATTGGAGGTGTAATGCTCCTCCAATAAGGGCATATTCGCTGTTATGTTTTAACAATGATTTTTAAGCCTTGCTTCATGGCAGCGAGAGGTGATGTGCTTGTTGACAAGTATTGAGGCTACCTAAGTTTCTATCTACAAAGTAATAGCCTGATATGGGTGTGAAGTGTGAATAATTTTTATTTGGTATAGGGTCCATAAGAGAGCCACAAATATGAAGTAGATATTGTAACTCTTGCCTCTACAAGAAACTATAAATAGGGACTTGTGTATGTGAGTGGATAGGTGTAAGGACAAGGATGCTAGAACAATGATGTGTATGTAATGGACTTGTGTATGTGAGTGGACAAGTTTAAGGGCAATGATGTTAGCACAATGATGATTGCCTGACCTTTTCTAAATACTTGCCTACGTTCATCCTACATGAATTGGCACTCTAATTGCCACTGAGTGGTGCATGATATCACTTTTTGATAGATATCTAAGATTTGAACAAGTGATTTGAACAAGAATTACCTCAAAATGAGGTTTGCCTATAATTATAATTTTGATGAACTAACATTATCGTTTGCATGCTTCCAACATGTTTTGATGTCACTTCAACTAGTCTTGCTCTCGGCCATCCAATTTATTGCTTGCTTTGTAAGATTCTTGCTTATGGTTGGGTTCTCTAATAAATCTACATTCAATGCTTTCAGAGAATTCTTAGTCAGCTTTCTTGGTTGTGTCTTGGTGTTTCAACACCCCAATGTACTTAATGGACAATCAACATTTGTGTGTTTCTTGGTGTGCCAACACCCTTGCTTAGCTTGCACATGTTTTCTTCAACAAGAAATTTTTTGTGAGCATGCTCTACTATCTAAACTTGTGGGGATTGACCAACAAATTTCTTTAGCATGAATCCATGTATTGGCTTAGGTAAACTATTTACATACATATCCTACAAGATAAAAGTTTTTTGTCCAACACCTTCAACGTACCTTAATTTCAACTTCCCTGGGTGACGACCTAATCTAGAGTTATGAACTATAACCCAATCTCAAATTGAAAAAACTTTAAACTTTATATTCCTATTCACCCAAGCTTGCCTTCTCTTTTGGATTACTTTAGCAATGTAACTACTAGCTATTATGTCCTCTTCCAACTGAAGTAGCTCAACATGTGTTGCACTGACAGATCAAGAGATAACCTGTGTTGGTGGACAACTATCCTAAGACTTTGTACAAGGTATTCGATTGGTACAACAGGTTCAAACCCATAAACCAACTTAAAAGGAGTCATTCTTGTTGTCACCCTATATGTTCTCCTAAAGGATCAAAGTGTTGAGTCCAAATTTTGGTCCCAATCCTTCTTATTTTCACTCACTATCTTCTTCAAAATCCTTACTAGTAGCTTATTATTACTCTCTGCCTGTCCCATTTGCATGTGGATGGTAGGTGGAAGACTTATTATGGTGAATCATATGCTTTGATGTTACTCTTCAGTGACATGGTTTAAGAAGTGGCCTCCCTAATCACTTACTAATTCAACAAGACAACCAAACTTAGTCATGATGTTCATATTAGAAACTTTGCTACTAACCCTGTTGAATTATTTTTTAGTGCTACTACCCATTTTTTTACAATAATCTATAGCCACTAATATTTGTTTTTTACATGTATACTTGGTATTGGGTTTAAAATGGTCCAACAAAGTCTAATCCCCATTTTGTACAACAATTTATAGCCACTAATATATGCTTGTTACCTATCTGCTTCGTACAAGGTTTAAAATGGTCCAAAAAGTACAATCTCCATTTTTAAATTGGCTCAAGAGGTAAGACTAGATTAAGATGCATGCTATTTTTGTTTCTTGGTCCTTCCGCTTGCTAGAATACTCCACATTGCTTGGCATACTCATAAGAGTCCTTGAGCATGGTTGGCCACCATAACCTTGACTAAATAATCTTTCTACAGGATATTTCTCTTGAAAAGAGGAATTAGCAATGCCAAAATAAGCTTCCTACAGGACTCCTTTTTGCTCCTCCTCTGGAATTCATCTCCTAATGATTTGTTTTATATCTTTCATGTAGAGTGCCCTTGCAGTCACCAAGAATGGCTTTCTTTTGAGTGAAAACCTCCTCCTTTGATTGTGCTAAACTAAGGTGGCATGGTACATCAATAAGGAACACTAACATCTTTACCAAGAATTCGATGGTATTTGAACTACTATAAACAAGTCTGCAACTTGTAGTTGATCATTGATGCCTTCTACTATCTCACCATATTTATCCTACTTAAGAAATCTATAATGGTAGTTATTTGCCTAGGGCATGCACTATGACAGTAAAACTTTTGCAAGAGGAGCATCTATCTAACTAACTTATCTTACAAGTGTGGCATTTTTATCAAGTACAATACTGCTTGATGATCCACGTGAAAGATGACAATGTTTCCCAACAAATAATTCTTAAATTTGTTTAATGAAAAAATCATGCCTAATGTGTGTGTGTGTGTGTGTGTGTGTGTGAGTGACGCTATAAGAGCGTTATAATTCTTCACTGTACTTGTCATTTCATGATAGTCTCGTGTGTACCAACCTTGCTACTTTCATGCACTAACATTACCCCAAAAACAATGTTTGATGCATCAACATGAGCATAAAATGGTAGTGCTCATTCAAGGGGCTGTAAGATGGGGGAAACTACCAACATCTTCTTGAGTATGTCAAATGCCTTGGCTTGATCTATTCCCCATACATACACGATACCTTGCTTGGGTAGATATGACAGAAATATCATCTAGATACTTAGCTACCTATTGCGCCACTTGACCTACCAAAAAAATCTCTACAGCTTCTTTAGGTTTTTTGGCGGTGGTACTTTCTATATGGCATCAGTTCTTTTGGGGTCATTTGTTAATCCTTCTTTTGAGATGGCATAGCCCAATAGCATACCTCTTGACACTACTACAATAAAATTGAAAGAATTGAGAAACATGTTGAATTGCCTACATCTTTGAACGGAGTCTTACCATACCTTGAGCAATATTTTCCGAGCAAACACAAATACATGCATAATTTTGAATCCAAACATGTTGTATGTATTAGAGGTATAGACATCCTCTAGCTATAAATCAAGGTTCATGAGGTATTTTCAATGCTTCTCAAGTAGTATCATAAATCTAGTAGCGCAACTTAAACACAGGTATTAAGAAAGGAATTGGAGAGTAAAACATCTCTTGACTAGGAACAGAATCCCGATTGTGCGACCAATAATAAACAAAAATGTTGTGAAAAAGGTAGAAGATATTCAAGCCGGTGAAAACCCCTTCTGCAACATTGATAATGAGAACCAAGTAATCTTGATATTGACACAACAATACAATATCTAAAGAGCATCATAATAGCATCACACATAAGTCCAATCATCCATTCATCAAGCACTTCCACAGCCATGGGAACATCAATGTGATAGGGCATTACCAAAGGGATACAACCTCCTCCTATGGGGATAGAAAACAAAATCAAGGATTTGCAACCACCGCTACCAAAATCAAGGAAGGACATCAACAACCACTTCTCTTTCTAATGTAGAATCAACTTGGGCATGTAAAAAATGGTGAAAACAAAAATAAATGTAGTAGATTAGCAAGTCCACAAGACCCAACAAGAAAAAATATGCTACAATGATAGGCTAATCTAATGCAGGTACAAGGGACTATAGGTACCCCTCTTGAAGCGCTCATGTGGTGAAGGACTAGAGAAAAAGAATCCATTACAGATAACAATGTCCAATAACTACTATATCTTTTAAAAAAAAGTTGGAAAAAGTTTCCTTTGTAAATAAAAGGAAGTTTCAATATTTTATTGGAGTCTATTGTACACCTTACGTGAGAATTTGTAATAGAAACTCTACATACCAAAAGCCTCATATTCATAAGAATTTATTACCTCTACACATGGCATGCCGACAAGCATGCCCAAAAGCAATGCTCTTTGTAATTTTTTAATCTTTTAAGCCAAAAGCACCACTTTCTTGCATGCCAATAGCCTCATATCCAATCCAATTTATTGCCTCTAGATATGCATGTCGATGGGCATGCCTAGAGGCAACATTTAGTCATAAGTATTCCATTCACTAAAACAAAAACACGTATTGATATCAATAACATAAACATAGTAATTCAAACCCTTTTATTGTCTCAAGGCATGCATGCCAATGGGCATGCCTAGAGGTAGCTTTAAAACATTAATGGCTAGAGGTAAATTATTGTTTGTAGGTATGCACGTCAATGTGCACACCAAGGGGCAAAGTATCAAGCTCTTACCATGAAAGAAATCACCAAAACAAACTAGCAAATTATAAAATCATAGAGACCAAGTGCAATTTCAAAATTTTTATCTTATTCAAATCAATTCACTACCTCTAGACATGCACATCGATGGGCATGCCTAGAGGTAAATTAAAATCATAATTTGATTATTAGTTGGAACATAAAAGAGAACTTCTTCACAATACCAAAAGCCTCATATTCTCCATCCACTCTATTAATTGCCTCCAAGCATCCGTGTCAACAGGCATGGCTAGATGTAGCTTTGAAGCCTGATTATGCTATGAATGAAAACAAGAAACAATAATTCTTTACATAACCAAAAGTCTCATCTTGCAATCAATACATTGCCTCTAGATATGCATGCCGAGGGGCTCGAGCTAAGAGTTACATATTTTCAAAGCTCAAAGCACACAAAAAATCAAGTACACATTTAGAAAGCTACACATTGTCAAAGCTCAACATGGTCACATAAACTTCAAGTTCACAATGGAATGCCGACAATGAGAATTTCTTGCATTGTGTCAAAAATGTCGAATATGTGCCAAGCATACCGACGCCATGCCAACAATGATGATATTTTCTCATATTCAATGCATGTTGATGTGCATTAAATGTGTGCCTATCATAACTTGCAAGGTATGTGCGTGTAGCAGGTGCATGCTGACTCATGTGAAAGTCTCTTGCGCAGGAGTAGACTTAAATACAATTTAACCGGTAAAAATAAGGGCAAACTTGAAATTCCTCTAGTTTTTAGGTCAAAACTTGAAGCTTTTGCCAATGATTACACTAAAACTTGTGTAAATTTTCTAGTTTTCTTAAAGGCTAGCTCATAATCTAATACAGATTTTAAAATTTCAATCGATTGAAATATAGCGAACCCCGGTTAGTCGGAGTCAGAGTCGTGCTTTCTCATTTGAAGGCTGCAATCCTGTCCTAAGGACCACATGCCGTCATGCACCCTTGGAACCAATTTTTTGAGTCAAAGTTGTGCTTGTTCATTTGAAGTTGAAATCCTGCCCTAAGGACCGCACACCACCGTGCGCTTTTGGAACCAATTTTTTGAGTCAGAGTCATGTTTGCTCATATGAAGGCTGCAATCTTGCCCTAGGGACCACACGCCATCGTGTGCGCTCTTGGAATTGGCAATAGCTTGATGCTCAAAGTGGCACCCCCAAAATGAACATGATGGAGATGGCATCCATTTGGATCAGTAGGATATCTTTGTCTCCCTGTTTCCTTATTAATGTTGTGAATGGGCACTGCCAGCCCATTAATGTATTTTCCTCACTTCTGTGCCATTGGTCTTGACAAGCACATAGGCTCCTCAATTCCCACCATAGCTTAATTTCCGCCTCTTATCTCCTCAGCCCAGCTTTGACTACTTGTAGAGATCTGATGGATTAGTGCTGCTTGTTGCCTCACTTTAGCCAACCCTTGCACCTGCGTGCTACATTTGGGGTGCACATTGTAGCCATATCATCTTGCAAGCATGCTCACTATGCACCCACTTAGGGGTTGCTTTTGAATTGGCGCACACAAAAATGTTGCAGAGGACTTGCCTTGCATGCTTTCCCTCTCATGATATGTAACAACTCTCTCTCTCTCTCTCTCTCTCTCTCTCTCTCTCTCTCTCTCTCTCTCTCTCTCTCTCTCTCTCTCTCTCTCTCTCTCCCCACCCCCACAAAACCAAACATTTTACCACTAGCTTGAGATTGAGACTGGTAGATTATAAGAGATATTAGCAGCAAGAATATATGCCGCCTATGCCATACAGAGCTAGAGATAGAGATGCATTATATATGTTAGTGCAATGTGTACTATGAGATACAGGGTTTCTTCCACTGTCTAATCTGAGAGACGTCTTTGGACCCTTCTCCAAACTCATAAGCTATCATGAAAAGAGATGCCTTAGACTGTATCTACCAAGCGATCTAGAGAGAGACAACACAAGAGAGAGATTACCGATTTCTTCACACCACACACTGGACAGATAGACAAGTAGCCACCCCTACAAAGCTCATCTCATACTCACACCCACAGTACTCTCATTGCTTGATCATTGGAGCTAGGGAAATTGGGGCCCGTGACATTAGAGAGGAGCTTTGCAACATCAACGGAGACTACATTAGAGGATTCAAGCCATACTATCTTGACATATAGAGTACAAATGACGATAGACTCATGATCCATCATATCACTCTCTTTTATGGGCACCCATTGAATCAGTGATCACACATACCCCACATTGTTCCATCTAGTTATACTCCTAGTCTCATTTCATTTAGCATCTCCTTTTTGTACCCAGACATGGTATTAGAGTCACCAGTTTGTAACGGCTTCGTCTCATTGTGGGCTTCTACCGCACGTATCAAAGTAAGAGACTTGCCTAACTCTATGTGCAAGCCACAGATGGCTCCAAGCATGCAACTAGCCTAAACTAGTAAGTTCAAGATGACAATGGTGTCACTCACCACTCTATGCTTGCTATTGTGGAGGATTCATCACCGCAAAGAAGAGGAAGTCACTGCTGTGTCGTGCTCAATCGCCTTGCTGCCATCATGCCGTCGCAATGCTCTCTCTCTCTCTCTCTCTCTCTCTCTCTCTCTCTCTCTCTCTCTCTCTCTCTCTCTCTCAAGCACACACACACACTAGTACACAAAGGAGACGGAGAAGGAGATGGAGCAAGAGCACTCTTCTTGCATTGCACAAATGAGAGAATAATCAATTTTAGGTTTAGGTTGACTTTTATATGGGCTTGCCTGTTTGGGTGCCCACACTTAGCCAATCTTACCCAAACATTATAGGTTCCTATATATGGGCTTTCCCGTTCACATTTGGGCACCCACATTTAGCCAATAAAAACATTATAGGTTCCAATGTTAGAGTGTGCCTCTCATTGGTGATCACTCTTAACCATTCCTACCTGACTGACAAGCCCAGCCAATAACATAATACACTACTAGCAGGTCCGACAAGCCCGGGCCATGGCTATAAAAGGTGGTCACTTGGTGGTAACATGCCCCCCTTCTTGATGCAGATTCCACTCTCAAAAGCTAGTGAGAGAAAGACCGTTTTGTCCATGTTGTAGAGCATCTGGATTTGAATCTGCAAGGCAAAGTCACTGTTTCATGCAAGCGGAATTATATAGCAATAAATCATGAGAGGAATGTAAAGTACATGTGGAAATGAGTAAATGCAAGATTTATGAAATGCTAGACTGCCATAAAGGACAAATAAATTGTACTTTGATAAAATTAACTAATCAAGAGTTTTGGGCTTATGGGTGAGTTTATCAATTAGTTAGCTATGACTAAGGTTAAAAAAACAACTCTAGTACTACCTAAGCTAAGAAGATTATCTAAATGCAAGATTCCCTAATTGTGCTTTTTAGCTTTGATTAGCCAACTAGCTCTCACAACTCCAAACAAAAGCTTGAAATTTTAACTGTAAGCTCGGTGGAAGCCTTTTAAATGTCATTTTTTTTCTTTTTTCTTTTACTTTGGTTCACAATCATTTGACGTGTGTGCTTATTTTTTTATGTCCGGGGCCTTTTTCTTCTCAAGGAAAAACACCCACACTGGGAACCTCTAGGGCTCTAGTACCATTTGACAATACATGTGAGTGAAGTACCAAATCAAGCCAGGATTTCTCTTCCAGCGTAAGATTTTTCATTTGTGGCACTTATGTTTTTTGCTTCCATCTCCTTGGTATTCTCACTAGTGTCTTTTGTTGTTTAAGTGAGCAAGATTCTCTATGCCTAAAAGATTCCTAAGGTCTCAAACACTCAGATAATTTTATTAACCAGGACTAGTGGTCAAGGAAATGAGTTAACCTAAAGTCACGGTCTCCTAATCTCAAGGCTCATCTATAAGATTAAACTCTAGTTCAATCAACTTAAGCAAAAACAGATTTATACATCTATAATGGCAGATAACAATCATAACTATTGTACTCAAACAAACCATGAAAAACCACAATTGGCAATTACACATATCCACCAACATGAATCATGGAAAGTAGTACACTTGGAGGTATGGAGTTGCTCATTTCGTCGAAGCAGATGTCCTCAGCCATGTGGATGGAAATCCATATAAGTCCTATATAACAATATCAAACAGCAAGGCACTATACCTCTAGGAGGCATGTCAGTGTGAAAAAATTAAAACTCCTAGAAAACAAACCCAAAACACGATCCAGACCCCTAACCTACCTATCTGTCATCCCTTTTAGAATCGAGGAAAGAGGATATTATATAAACCGGGTGGCATCCCTAAGGCTAGGCCTCTATCCTCATCATCTAGATAAACGAAATCATTTTCCGTGAGGCCATAGTCTTCCTCGGTCTTTATTATTTATTCTTCATCATCCTCTTGCGCAAGCGTGCTAATCAAGAACCTCGCTATGCATGTATACTCATCTTGTGCAAAAGAATAAGCATGTGCCACTGGAGAAACATTCGCTATTGGGTAGGGATCACTTGTTATCCATAGACGTATCAACCATTCTAACTCCTCAAAATTTCTCTCACATGCAAGTCTCTGTACCAAATCCCATTCGCAAGAAAGTATAGGATAGCAGATGTGAAACACTTGAGAAAAATAAAAAGGGTACCTTTCATAAAAAATAGAAGCGCATGCCTCTGGTCAACTAGCCATCTCTGAGAATACATATAGATTTGCTTAGGTCTTTAAGACATAAGAGTTGTTTTTGTGTGCTGCTTGATGTGACATGGTGAATTTGGACTTATGTGTAGGATCTGAGAGGGTGCTTTACTAGCGCTTTTGCTCTTTTACTATTTTGATTTTTTTTGGTTTGCTAGAACTAGTATAAGGCTATGTATATACAATCCCTCAATTGCAAAGTTCAGATGTCAGGGAAGAAAATTTGAGAGGATGGGGATCCAAAATATTGACATGAGTGAGGACTCCCCCCTTCCTTTGGTAGGTCATACTGTTTCAAATGTGCTCGTCACCCTTTGAAACCAATTGTTGCAGTTGGTAATAGGTGAGGATTTTTGCCAGACACATTTTACATTTAGGTACTCAAATTTGATCATTTCCATCATAGTAGCCTTGGGCTTCTAATATTTTTTTTGGAATCCATCGTGATTTGGTCTTGACTCTCCTAGAGCGCGCTCTTGGTTTTCCATGAGAAGTTTTTCTTGAAATGGATGGAAGGGTTGAAATATCTGAGGTATGGCCTTGGGGACCCATTGATATGTACTCTTAGGTCATGCAAGTTGAGTACTTGCAATATTACTGCTTGTTGCAACTACAAGTGTTGAAGTGCTAGGTTCATGGCAACTGACAAGGACGAGTTAACCACTTTGGTTTGTGAATCTTGGCTATCTTGCAACTTTGCTAGAGTCTTGCTTCAATGATAGAGGTAAGAGTCGGTGGTCGTGTTGTGACACTACCAGTACCCCAATCAATAGTGGATTTGGTTGCCAGCATCCACGTGTGTCCAAGGTTTATGTTGCCCTCCATAGTTCCAGTAGGCATGGCCAAAAATTCTTGAACTACAACCCCATTGTCATAACTGACATAAGTGTGCCAGATACCAAAAATTGTGTTTTTTTTCTTGTTGACACCCTTGACTTGGATAATAATCTCAAATAGAGATGGCTTTCCTAACTGACACCACACCCCATATGATAGCAGATTATACTTAGCACTTGTGTCCAATAAGGCATTATATAGTATTTTTCAATAGGCGTTGTTTAGGTCAATAGGGTATCGTAGAGGTGTGTCAGAGTCCAACCAATCCTCGTCGATTCCAACATGGAATGCATGTGTAACTCCAAGGTTAGCCTCTCGTTGGCGTCTTGTGTGTTGTCGCTCCTTAGCCTCAGCTTGAGCTTGTATCTTCTTCTATTTTGTTTATGCCTTGGCTGCCTTTTTTTATGGACGGCACATAGTTCCTCTTGGCTTAAAGGATCATAGTATCTTTTAAATTTAATCCCATTGAGGAATCCAATGGTTTCAACTCCATCAAGAGTCTCCACATGAATGGTCCCTTGTGGGGTGATTTTACATACTCTATATGGTCCTTTTTTCGCATATTTCAACTTTTTCTTTTCGTTACGCACTCCATACATAAGGACTTTATCACCAACATTGATATGCTTGTTCTTTAGATGACGGCCAACCATTTCTTCCTCCTATCTTTCTCCACAAGTGCATTTTGCACAGCCAATTTCCTTTCTTCATCTAACCTTTCAAGGATATATAAGTGCTCAACTAAAGGGTTACCATCCCAACCTTCTTTGAAGCTACACATAGACTAGGAATTACAAAATCCCACGGCATAATTGCTTCTTGGCCATATACCATTTTGAATGGTGTACAAGTAATAGCCACTTTGTAAGAAGTACGATAAGCCCATAGGGCTGAAGTCAGCTTCAAATCCCAATCTGTGCGATGAGCTTCCACCGTTTTGGTCAAGATAGAGATTAAGGTCTTGTTGGTGCTCTCAGCTTGGCCATTTGCTTGTGGATAATAAGGTGTGGGCTTATGGTGAGCTATCATGAAGTTGGTTGTGAGTTCTTTTATCATTCCATTTATAAAATGAGTGCCATTGTCACTCACAATCGCAAACGGACAACCAAATCTTGTAATAATGTTCTCAAAGAGAAACTTGGCAGTTGACCTTGCATCAGCATTACGTGTCGCCCTGGCTTCCTCCCACTTTGTCACATAGTCAGTGGCAACGATAATATACCGAGATTGAGTGCTACGAGCTTCCGGACTAATTGGGCCTACAAAGTCCAGCCCCCATTTTTCAAATGGTTGAGTCACTTTAACAGGATGTAAGGGCATATTATCCTTTTGTTATGTGATCTTGTAACGTTGACATTCATCACATCCTTTTGAGGTAGGCCATCAATAGCCTAATTGCAACACCTTTCTAGTTGTTAGTTCCCCTGATAAATGTCCTCCGGCTATACCCATGTGGGCTTCTTGCAGTATGTATAAATACTCATCCTCACGGGCACAACGTCTAAGAATATCATCCTTCCCTAGCCTGTAGAGAGTTCCTGCAATGAGAGAATAAGGTTCACATTCTTTTAGCAGCTTTTGAGCTATGTCCTTAAGAAGGTCTTTGGGTGGAAAACCATTAACTAGAAAGTTCACAATCTTCTCACTCCATTCAGGTATGGTTTCGACTAGGAATAGAGAAGTATCGGGCAATTCATCATCAACTCTTGTAGGGGCTTCATCATTGGGTATGCAAGACAAATGATCCACCATGACATGTCTTTTAGCAGGTCTCACCACAACGATAAAATCAAACTCAAAGAGAATTAACAACCATCGCGTAATTCTTCCCGTGGAACAAGGTTTATTTACTAGATACAACAAGGCTTGATGATCCACATAGAAAACAAACTTGTTGGCAAGGAGGTAGTAGCAAAATTTCTTCACCTCGTAAATCATAGCTAAACCTTCTTGCTTCATAGTGGTGTAGTTTCTCTCGGCATCATTCAATTGACGACTTGCAAAGCTAATGGGGTAGTCCAATTTATGTTCTCCTGGCTGAGCTAGAACACACCCAATAACAAAGTTTGATGCATCAATATGCACATGGAAAATTATATTACAATTGGGCATTCGTGAAATAGGAGCGCTTGTCAAGGTCTTTTTCAATGACACATAAGCATGGTCACACTTCGTGGTCTAGTGGAACTCAATAAGAATCTTTACAAAGGACGAGCTATCTTGGCAAAGTTTAAAATAAACCGTTGGTAATAACCAACATGGCCCATGAACCTTTGAACTCCTTCATAGTTTGTGATTGGTGGCAATTCAGCAATGGCTTTAATTTTGCTCTCATATGTGAAAATCCCATTTTTGGACACTATATGTCCTAAAATGACTCCATGTTTAACTCAAAATTGGCATTTTAAAGGGTTTAAGGATATGTGATACAATCTGCACTTCTCAAATACTTTTTGTAAGCATGATAGATGTTCTAATGGTCCCTCCTAGTGGCGGCATTGACCTTCTTGAGATCCGCATACACTCTGAGTTTCCCATTCTTTTTTGGTACAATCACTGTTGAAGACACCCATTCTGAGTGCTCAATAAGGTATATGAATCCGCATTTCACAAGCTTTTCAATCTCTTCTTCAACGATCTTTGCATATTTAGGATTCATTGGGTAGGGTCGTTTTGCTGAACTGGTTTAGCCATGCTATTCATGGGGATTATGTTCTGCACCACGGAAGGTGGAACACCTTTCATATCATGATATGTCCAAGAAAATATATCCCTAAATTCCTCGAGAAGTTCTTTAAGTACACGCTCCTCAGTCTCTGTCAGATCTTGGGCAATGAAGACAGGTTTGGACTCTTCTTTTGGGTCTGCTATCTCTATTTTCTTAACTATCATGGGACCGTCATAAACTCCATTTCTTCCATCGATAGGTTTTCTTTGAGCCTTTGTATACACAACTTTACGTTCGTCTGTGGTGTAGGATTTGAAATGTTCAGGTGCAGGGTGTAAGTCTGTGGGGTTTTGTTGTTCTGTGAACTTGATTTCACTTCTGATTCCTTTTGTTGTTGAGCTAACTCTCAGGGACGGTTATGGAGCGAGCTTTTTTTTTTCATCCCACCACCACTACCTCCCATTGCCGCCCTTTAGCACCCGTTGCCACCACCAACTTAGCCCACCACTGGTGGTGAGTGGTGCTAGCTTACTACCACCATGTGCTGCCCCTAATCCTACAACCATAGCCCATCTTTTCCCCTCTTCAGTGGAGTAGCCAAGAACCTCCTCCTCCTTTTGTTTGTGTGTGTGTGTGTGTGTGTGTGTGTGTGAGCACCTACCTCTCTCTCTCTCTCTCTCTCTCTCTCTCTCTCTCTCTCTCTCTCTCTCTCTCTCTCTCTCTCTCTCTCTCTCTCTCTCTCTCTCTCCCCCTCCCCTTCTCTCTCTATTGGCCCCTCCTTGTAGTTGAAGTTGTAGCCCGTGATGCTGCTTCTTGGACCCTCATCCTCATTGTGAGCTCTTAGCTCAAGCACATCTAGGACAACCAGCCAGCCAAAAGGCATCTTATGAGTATGATTGAGGGTTGGTGGAGCAATTGTGCTCAAGACTCCTAGCCAACATTTGAATATTCCCCAAAATCACCTCATGGCTAAAACCTAGCTGCCCAATTTGTTGTGCTAGAGCTATGTGCTTCTCTGCGTCATAAGCCCAGCTCTTGCCTACGTCAGGGCCTAAAATTGATACCTATTTATCCTGTCAAGAGCTATTTTGTCTATCAAAATAGGTGCTTCAAAAAAACTTTCGGTTATTTGACATACTAGAATCTCAAAGTTGCCTATCATTTTTCATGTTTATACCTTGAAATTTATGTTGTATATAGAAAATTATGTAGATTGGTCACCTTACACAAAGCATATGAAAGGGGGCTTGGAAAATTGCATGTCAAAGAAATCACCATTATGCCCATCAACTCAACCCGCAACATATGGACCTTCTAGCAAGGAGACCCTTATAGCGAGCCTAGCCCTTTTCATGCATGTCCTTTAACTTCCTTTAGTTCCTCAAGTTTGAAGCTTCACACATGAATCTCCTGCTTGATGCATCAACTCCGTTCTCCTCTCAGAGCGCGAAGAATTCTCCACGGAGGTGGATTTTCCTTCAAGTTCCGGGTTTTTTTGTTTATTTCCTTTTTTTGCCTTTGGTTGCTTTGTAGTGCTCAATTGGTTCCATGTTGCCTCTCTCTCTCCCTCACTTTTACCAATGCCAGCAACCTTGCCTTAAGCGGTCCATTATCAGCCTTTGCTTTTTAGCTTTTCATTCTTTGATCCATGATGCCATACTCCTTGGTTGCACAAGGTTGAAATAGGGGAACTTTGTTTGATCTCCTCCCTTTCACCTTCACCATCAAGCTAAAACATTTTCCTCTAGCTTGCCATGCCCCTTGCTTGCACATGGTCAAAATAGAGGATCTTGTTTTTCTCTCCTCCCTTTCACTCTCAACATCAATCTCAAAGTCGAGGAATGGCAACAAATTGCACTCAGTGCTTATCCTTCTTAATCCCTTGTTAGCTGAAGACGGGCGGCCACACTCAACTGAAGACTGACGAAATGATCAAAGAAGAAAATCCTATGTAGTCATTCCCTGATTAAGAAACCCCGTAATTTCACTTGTAAATACTTGGGGCTTGCAGAACTTTAAAATTTTCTATATTATTTTTTCCATTAGACTAAGTAGCCTTTCACTTTGGAAAATGAGGTTTTGTATTTGGAATGTATATATACCAAATTCTAACCTTAATGAAAAACTCCTTTGATCATTCTATGAAGTGTCTGTGAGAAGCATATTCTGTGTACGAGAGAGAGTGAGAGATTATCTTGATGCTACGCGCACTCTGGTGGTCAAAATCGAGTACAGAGAAGTGCAGTGTGTTGTCCCCGAAGAGAGCTACGCGCCAATACCCACACTATGCGTGTACGGCCCAGCTTCGCGAGATTGAACCGCGAGCTATTTCTAGGGATTCGGTAAGCAAACGGTGTCTGTTTTTGCATTTCAACATATCCATGCGTTTGTATTGAGTAGAGCTACACATTAGGCACCTTAGTTTTTAGAAATGTCAACTTACAAAAACTTGTCAGACATCCTACGTGATTCTACACTGGGTGTTTATGGGTAGGGTTTTGGGTCACGGACCTTAGGGAGAGTGGCCTATTGGTGTTAATAGGATATCCCTCAAGTTTCGTAGAATTTCGAGAACGTCTAATGGGCATTTGACTCATAGAAGCATTGTAGGAAACCTCCTCCTGTGCACAATAGTAGGCTGTAACTTAGACATTGGGTAGAGACCTCTATAGGAAGTAGTCAATAGTCGGTCGAGCGTAGGTTGACACCCTATGCTTGCTTCCATGAGACTATGGGTCGAGCTTCGTCCTTAGCTGACAATTCTTGTTAGGTGAGTTCTCGCTGTGCTGACGTCCGTCGTGGTGTATCCACCAACATTGGTGCCACTGCCGGGGACGAAAACCCTAGGTAGATGACTGAGACTAGCGCTTGAGGATAGGGATTCTCTGGCTTGCCAGAGTCTTATTTTACATTTAGATAGGATCAGAGGGTGGTGGACTCTCTAGGTCTTAGGAGGAGTCTAGGGAGCGTATGGGTGGCCTGGATCTTCCGTCTTAGGTAGTGTTAGATAGGAGTTAGATTGTGGTGTGGAGAGTAGGAGTTGGAGTGGTAGATGCGGTGAGAAGATATCTTGAGAGTCCGTGCGAGGCCATGAAGCAACCGAGGCACCAAAATTACCAGCTCACATGATGAGTAGGAGTAAGGTAAGTAGGAAATCATGATTTATGATCTGGAGCACTTCATGCATGTTATATTTGTTGTTAGGCTCATTAAAGAAATATAAAAGACGATAAATTGTGTTTAGAAGCTGAATTGAAGTCCAAAAGTTTCTGTGATTATTGCTGAGAGGTCTATGGAGCATAGGGAAGTCCACTGGCAGAAAAAAATTAAATTCTAAGACAATTGACATCCTACACGTAGGATGTCTACGGGGTGATATGGTAGGAATTTTGAGAATCTGAGTCGACCAGAGTGTTTAGAAGGTAGTTTTACCCTATTTTCACCTGGAAAGTGGAAGGTTGACCATATCTTGACAGATTGTGGCCAAAAGATAGGAATTGCCAGACATCCTATCCAAATTGTGCCAAGGCATAATTTTGAGACCAAAACCATAGGATGTCTTCATGTGCATGATCTACATGATTTATTGAGTGTATGTGAAAGGTTTCATCTCAATTGGGTGAGAAAATTGGGGTTTAAGCACGCTTTTTGATGGAAAAAAGGCCAAAATAGCTAAGTTTGGGGTCTTTTGACATTAAAACACAAATCTAAACACACCAGGGTGATCAACACATCAAGGAAAAGCTGTGGGCGAAGTTGGGTTAAATTATGATGCAAAAGACATCCTACGCGTATGATGTCTAATGCATGATTAAAAGGCCAAAATTATATTTAAGACATGCCAGGCTCTCATATAGCCTTAGACAAACCTCCTAGTCAAGTTTGGTCCAATTTGGAGTTGATTTGACTGGTGAATTCATCAGAACGTGCATTAGGCTTCTGGAATAGATTTCTGATCAGTTGACCAGCTTATAGGTGTCCAAACCAAAAAGTGAGAACAACTGTGAGCTCAGCACATCAAGGGAAAGCTACAATGCAAATTTTATCTGAAACAGAGCAACTAGACATCCTACGTGTAGGATGTCTACAGGATCATTTTTAGGACAATATTATACTATGGACATACAATGAGGTTCTAGTTGACTTAAGGGTTCCAAAACTTAGAAGTGAAATTTGACTTTGTTTGACCTATTTACGGAGCAAAGACGAGAATTAAGATGTTACCTCTAGACTGACAAACACGTAGGTGGTGTACAGTTCAAGATTAGTGGACCTAATCAAGAACATCAAAAGTGTAGAGTACAATAGTGGTTGGGATTAACTCTCGAGTTAACCAATCATTACTAAGACCACCTCTAGCGGTTAAATTCTTTGATTCAATTGGCTGAAATTAAACGCTTGTGTACAGGTATATTCAGCAGCAAAGCAAGAAGTTGTGCAAAAACTGATCCCTTGCTAGGTGAGTGGCTGAATTTGTGATAAATTGCATTGCCAAGTTTGATGAATTTAAGATCAGAAAGACACATTCCAAGAGACCAAAAAGTGGCATGTGATCAGGATAGCTTAGTATCCACTGAGGAGAGTGTAACTCAGGCAAGGCTAGATCCATTAGCCCCAATCATTAAGGAAGGTAGTGATACTGACAATTCATCAGACAAGTCCTTCTTCATGATGGCTAGTCAACAGCCAGGAGGCTTCTCCGGTGAAGGACCAATGCTAGGAGGAAGTACCTCCCAAAACCCTTTGAACAAGGCCAAGTTCACTATAATCTTCTTAGAAGGAACAAACTCTCGGGGATCCCTACTTTATTCTGACTATCGGGGATGCAAGTGTATTTGTATAGAGGAACGGCCTTGTCAGAGACTGGAGATAATTCAAGTCTATGACGATGGAGATAGATTTCGAGATGAAAAAGGGAACCACTATCTGATAGTTAGGAACCCTGAGCATTACAACAGGTATGGAGATAATGTGGCAAGAGGAAAAATGGTCTCAGAAACTCAAGAGCCGCCTCCTAAAATTGATCGACCTGGAGCTCTTTTTATGTATGATAAAAAAACAACCAGAGTCTCTACCTATAATGAGAATGTGGGAATTTACAAGCATGAGAGTGAGGGAGTAGTCCCTTATTTTTGATTCAAAGAGCCCTACCCAAATGGATTAAGTGATGATAAGGTTATTTACTTGTTCTCTTATGAAATTGCTATTGGGAAGGATATCATTTTTGTTGACAGGTACGGGCGAGAATACAAACGAATTCTACCAGAGGAGGTAGATAAGGCAACAGTTCCAGAAACATCAACATATGCCCCCAGTCTACAAATCCATTTTCAGAAGAGTATGATGCAACATCACATTCTAACCGGCAGCAGCAGACTTTCAACTATCAGAACCAGCAAGCAACCCAACCATCATTGCAGGCATGGCTTCAACAAAATGTAACATGCAAGCAAGACCTAAATAGAGGTGGTTATCCAGCCACACGAGAGCTAAGAGATTTACAAGAACCACCACTCCATTCACATTACCAAGGTGAGAGAAAGCCGAAAACTCAAAAGTTGGCAAAGCCCGGAAGACAACCCATAGAACAAGAACAAAAAGAACGAGTTCGGAGAGATGAACCACCTCTTGCAAGAACCATCAGAAATTATGGATTAGGAACACCTCTGGGAGAGGAACCCTCCCACTACCGAAGGCCAGAAGAGGCATATCGAGGAGTACGAGGAGAACCAATGATGAGATTTGTAGACCATCGTAGAATTAGACCTTCTCAGGTGCAAAAATGGGTAAACAAGAAATACTCGAGAAACAGAGATCCTAGGGATCATGTAGCAACCTTCGTGTGTGTAATTACAGATGAAGAAGTTTTGGATTTTCCTACTCAATTTGCATGGTTTGGACTTACCCTAGAAGAGGATGCAGCCACTTGGTTTGATTCTGTGGGGAGCGTAAAGATTTTGAGTCTATGGAGGAGGTTTTTGACGAGTTTATTGAGGAATTCTCACAAAGGGAGATAGCTCATAATACAGTCTCACAATTCCATAAATTCAAACAGAAGGAAGGGGAATCTGTGCAAAAGGTAGCCCTAGGACTAAAGAGATATGTGAAGTTCTGCCCTGTGGAAGAACTACCAACCCAGTCCAGACTTATGCTTATATTTATTCAAGGACTGAGAAACGCAGATCTTTAGAAGGACTTACATATGAAGAGGAGCACAACGTTAAATGAGTTAACTAAGGAAGCTCTTTACCTTGTAGACAATTGTGCGGTCTACGAGAAGGGTGAATTCAAGGATCTTGATGATGATTCATCCTCACAACAAAGTGGAAGCAAGTCCACTAAGTCAGCACACAAAGGAGAAGTAGTTGTAAGCCAGGAGCAGCTGGTGGAAGAAGTGCTAACAAAAATTAATATGTATGCCAAGCCTCAGGGTAAGCAGTCAAAGTGGTGTGCAATTGAACAAAAATGGACAAACCATGTGATGGAGGAATATTATTATAACAAGGGATATGTGAGAGAGCGACCTTATGCTCCCCAAGCTCAAGTAGCATCTCCTCAAATCCCACCAATGCCTAGGTATCAAGCAGGTAACCTACCAGGACCTGTAGGAGTTGAAAGACCACAACCAGTATTGGGGCAACAACCACCCCTACCAGGAGTAAGACCGGTCGGCATAAGGTATGCACCGACGGTAAAGGAACCAGAAGAGAAGGCTTTGGTACCCATGCATGCATATTACGAAGATCCCAATGGATATGCAGCAAATCCTGTCTATTATCCACATGAAGAACCTAAGATGCAAGAACCTTGGAGCATGATTGGAAGTATGGGACCACCAACAGCTGCCCAGGCTGCAGGAGAAGGAAGATACAGCTTGGATGAACGAACACTGTTGTTCATAGCCAATGGAGGCATGGGAGGGTAGAGGCATGCTTACCAACAAAGAGGAGCTCAAGGAGCACCTCAACAGCCTAAGGGACCCTGCTACAAGTGTGGCGGAGATCACTGGCTAAGGGATTGTCCTCACAATGAAATCATTAGAGTCAATGCGTATTGCATCGAATGTGAATTACTCACTTGATTCCTGAATGCCCTAAGAACCCGAGAAAACGAGCAAAAACTATAAACATATTGGAATCAGTGCCATCCAGTGGGGGGTCTGAAAATGAAACAATAATACCTATTCAGGTAGTCACACAGGCACAAGTTCAAAGAAGGACAAACGAACCCATAATTGAAGAGACAAAGACCGATGCCCTAGTGCAGAAATGAAAAATCAACAAAGCACTTGGAAAGCTAAAAAGGCTCGTATGAAAGCCAAGAAGAAATGAGAGCAAACGGCTCTATCCAAGGAGCTAAAACACACAAAAGATAGATTGGAGCAATTAGAGGATCTAACTAGTTTAAGTTCACACACTGCCGCAACCATAGGGACCAAGGAAATAGTGGAACCCAAAAGTGTAGGATCGGGAGGATCAGTACTGGTAGAAAAAGTAAATGAGCATCTTGACGCACTTTTAAAAGCATACAAAGCCAGACTCAAAAACAACCAAAATCAAGAGCAAAGATGGATGACTTATCCATAAGCGGAACTAGAAAAACAGAGGTTGAAAATGTGTTGGAAGATGATTGAAATAGCCGAATCCTTGATAGAAAACCCACCGAGTAAACCTGCAAGTTGGCACGAGGTACCAGCTTCAACCCCTATCACACCAACTATAAAGAAATAAGCAGACACAAAGGAGGGACTCATGATTGCCTCAAAGTCAAAGTGGGAACCTATCATAGTGTCAAATACAATAGATGAGACATTTGATGGTTTCCAAACCAAAACATCGACGGGGATGGGTAAAGAGTGTGATAGTCTAGATGACCTGTGGAAGTAAATCCGGGAAGCAATTGAAGCATTGAAGAATTTGAGGCAAGATCACAAATGAAATTTGATATGCATTCACAAGGGGGGGACCGGGGGTCAATTAGCTCAAGACACAGCCAAAATGACTCACTAAAAACTCTACCCTCTTACCTAGGGTAGTATGAAGCTAAGTCTGAAGTGAGAGCAATACCATCTCAAAGACTTTCTCCCAACAGAGTAATGGATTCACAAGGGTTGATTGAGTTATTGTCCACCCCTGTGGCATGCACAATCACGTTAGCTAAACTCCTGAGGTTACGACCAAACATGTAGACCACCGTAGGCAAATGCTTAGAAAAATTTGGAGTAAAAGACCCTACCTCGAGGATTCAAGAAGGGATCAGAGAATTGGACAAGCCTCAACTAAACACTAGGCCTGTACCTTTAAACAAGGTTGGAGAATGTTGTGAGGGAGAAGATGTAAATACCACACTACCAGTAGAATTCCAGGGAGTAGTATCCAAGGCTATTCTCGACAGTGGAGCGGGAGTCGCTATCGCCACCAAAGAAATCTGGAAAAAATGGGGAAAACCAGCTTTGAGAGCAACCAAAATGAAATTACAACTGGCAGATGGGTTCATGGAAAAGCCTCTAGGACTTTTAGAAAAAGTAATTGTCACCTCTTGGGGAATCGAGAATGAGCATACATTTGCAATAGTTGATTTTGGCAAAAAGAACAATTACGAGATCATCTTGGGAAGACTGTTCATGAGACAAGTAAAGATGGTACAGGATTGGATTTATGACCACATATACCTCAGGCGTGGGGAGACTACAACCAAAATATACCTAAAAGACCATAGTTACAAAGATGTGAACCAGACACCAGTGGAAGAGTTTGATTTGGCTATGTTGGCAGGGTCTGAACTCCCAGCATGGTTAGGGCAAAAAAAAGAGCTATGGATGTGTGGAGCTTCACATTGTGGGAGCTTGAAAAGAGAGGAATGCATCTTAGAAAGAGCTATTGAAGACAAGGATTATATTCCGAAACCTTTTCCCGAAGATGTATTAGAACGTATGGAATGGGAACACATACTAGCAATGTTGGACATCTGTACCATTACAAATAGTCCAATGACAAAATTTTGTGATATGGACGGCTATGATGTGCTACCCTATTACATGGTAAACCTTGTACCATTAGGAGATGAGAATGTAGACTCACCAGAACAAGAAGAGTTTTATGACTCCTCTGAGCATCTGGAATTAAGTAACGATGCAGATAACGAGTGTTCAGACCGCTCAAGTGAGAGTAGGGAAACAACCGCAGATATCAAGTTTTATGATTTTGCAAATCAACACCCTAGAAGCCAGGAACGCTATAGAAAAAAAAGAGCAGAAAACAAGATTAGAAAAAATTCGATGCCCAGGATAAAAGACAAAACGTGGAAAGACAAAAGATCCAGAGTGGACCAAATTGGAGCGTAAAAAGAAATACCAAGAACTTAAACGGACATTATGAGAGGTATGGACTACTGAGGTAGAAAGTGAAGGTAAGGAGAATTAAAAAAAAGAAAACATGGATGTACCATCCCACTATCGAAAATTCACCATCCAAGACAGAAAAATCATAATGACACCACCAATAAGGGAAAGAATAAACCAAGAATCTTATGATGGGCCGGAAAATGCAAAATGAATTGACCTCACTACGCCAGGCGAAGAGCCTCAGCCTGTCTATATAGCAATTGATTTAGGGCCTGAAGAAGAAGAAATGCTAACACAGCTTCTCAAGAAGTATAAAGATGTGTTTGCATGGTCTTACAAAGACCTCAAGGGAGTTGATCCATCGATATGCCAACATACAATTCCGTTAAAATTAAATGCCAAACCAAGCAAACAACGTCCTTACACATATAATGACACATTCACTAAATAAATCAAAGAAGAGATTGACAAGCTGAAGGATGCCGAATTCATCTGTGAAATCAAGCATACAGATTGGGTGTCACTCATTGTGGTTGTCCCCAAAAACAACGGAAAGTTGCATGTGTGTGCGAACCTCAAAAAGGTAAATGCAGCAACAATAAGGGATAATTATCCCTTGCCAATCACAGAACATGTGCTTGAGAGGGTAGCGGGAAAACAGACCTATTCATTTCTGGATGGGTTTTTGGGGTACAACCAATTTGCAATTGCAATAGAGGATCAACACAAAACCGCATTTTCCACAGAATGGGGAATATATGCATATAGAGTTATGCCTTTTGGCCTAACCAATGCCCCAGCCACCTTCCAAAGGTTAATGACTCATGCATTCAAACAATACCTAAGAATATTCTTAGAAATATATATGGATGATCTCTGTGTCCACTCTCTTATTCAGGAAGAACACATTGACCATTTACAAAAAATATTTGAGAAGTGCAGAACATATCGAATCTGTCTCAACCCGGAAAAGTGTATTTTTATGGTAAGAAAAGCGCATCTTAGTACATATTGTCTCAAGAAATGGCATAGCCACTGACCAAGACAAAATTAGAGTCATAGCAAACTTGCCCAGGCCTACTAATTTTAAACAAGTACAATCTTTCATGGGACACTGTGGATACTATCGAAGATTCATATATATGTATGCGGTCATCGCACGACCACTATATCGCTTAATAGTTAGTTTCGACTGGACTGAGGAGTGTGAAACTTCATTCAAAAATCTTAAGGAAACCCTTGTATCAGCACCTGTACTTAAAGCACCAGATTGGGAAAAGATATTCCATGTTCACATTGATGCCTCTACATACGCAATTGGGAGTATTCTAGCTCAACCTGGAGACGGAACAATGGATTTCCCAGTTTGTTATGTGAGCCGATAGCTAAATAGTGCAGAAAATAACTATATCACCACTAAAAGAGAGGGATTAGGAATGATATATGCTGTAAAGAAATTTCGGCATTATCTCCTTGCAAACAAATTTGTGTTCTTCACAGATCACCAAGCTCTTCTGTATCTAGTAAATAAACCATGCAATACTGGGAGAATTGTACGCCGGTTTATTATATTGCTAGAGTTTGACTTCACAGTGGTAGTAAAAAAAGGTAAAACTCATCTACGAGCGGATCATCTTTCAAGGCTACAAAACGGGGAAGCTCCTGAAGGGGTCGATGATGACATACCTGATGCTTATCCTTTCAATATTGAAATGATACCCAAATGGTCTTAGAAAATTGTTAGCATTCTTTACTTTGGAGGTAGATTTGATGAAAAGGAAGAGGGATCCAAACAACATACATTTCAACAAACAAAAAACTTTCAATTGATTGCGGGACGACTATACCATCTAGGCTCGGACAAAATTCTACGATTATGCATAAATCCAAAGGAATTCGAGTGTTATCTTGAGGAAGCACACATCCAAGACTGTGCATTTCATTGTTGAACAATGAAAACATACCAAAGATTGAAACACTTAGGAGTATATTGGCCAACTAGGTATGCTGACACACATGCTTATGTTAACAAATGTATTATATGTAGTGCCAAACGGCTGGTGGATCATGCGACATTGTTTCAGGTAACCACTGCACCTGCATGGAGTCAATATATCATTGATTTCTTAACAACAAGGACATTTCCTAAAAAAATAACAAAAGCATAAAAAAGGGCTATAGAGTTGGAGGCTTGAGACTTTAATTTAATTGAAAATAAACTCTACAAGCGAGGAAAGGACAATCAAATTAGAATCTGTGCAAGTGAAAGTGAATACCTGCTAATTCTAGAACACGCACATGGAGGAATAAGTGGAGGCCATTTTTCAGGCGCGATAAGACGACAAAAATTGTCTTAACCGCGGGCATATGGTGACCTACATTGCATATGGATGTTGAGGAATTTGTAAAGCGTTGTGACGCATGTTAGCGCATTAAAGTGCCGATAAAAAGAGATGAGATGCCACTACATTAAAGTGCCGATAAAAAGAGATGAGATGCCACTATGGCCAATGATGGGAGCACGAGCATTTGCAAAATGGGGAATTGATTTTGTGGGGCCTATTTCACCTCTTGCATATCACACCCATATCCAATATATCATCGTGGCTACGAACCATCTCACAAAATGGGCTGAAGCCAAAGCGACACAAAAAGCAGATGCAAGGACCACTGCACAATTTTTGTATGAGAATGTATTTGTAAGATACGGATTACCAATAGAAATTGTCAGTGATTGAGGAACACATTTTCTTAATGAAGTCATTGAATACCTACTAGAGGAATTCATGGTCATACATAAAAAATCTGCTCCATATCATCCACAAGCAAATGGACAAGCTGAGGCCACAAATAAAACCCTATGCATTGTTTTGAGTAAAATTGTATCAAAATTAAGGGCAGACAGGGATCAACAATTACACTCAACACTATGGCCATACAAGGTAGCTTATAAAACATCGATTGGAACAACACCGTACAACATGGTCTTTTGGTCTAAACTCTATATTACCCATAGAGTTTTTGATTCCAACTCTACGAGTGGTGAAATGCTTAGAATGGACAGGCCATGAACTCTCTTCAAGGATAGATGATCTTGAAAAGCTAGATGAACTTCGACTGAGAGTTGTAGCTTTGATATGTACTCAAAGAGAAGACAGAAGGAGTTTTTTGGCAAGCATGTGCGCATGAAAGATTTTAAAACAGGTGATTATGTACTTGTTTACACTTTGAAGCAACATGCAAAAAAACGTAAAAAGCGAGGGATGGGACCCTTTGTGATTAGTGACTTATCACAAAGCAGAGCCGTCAAACTTGCGACATTAGAAGGTGAAGAAATGCCAAATTGGATTAGTGGGTGTCGATTAAAAAAGTATCATTTACCACTAACACAGGATATGCTTCAACAAATCCATCATGAAAAACAAAGGACAAAGGAGAAACAAAGGGTAAGAGAAGAAGCACAAGCAGAAGCAAAAGAACGCATTGCAAAAAGAAGGCTTCTACGACAACAACAACAAATTGGATCACCGTTGCGAATAAATGCTATTTGATTAACGAATTTTAATGAAAACACAGTGGATCCAATAATTGTAGTTAAAGTGGGTAGCAACCAAGTTGACTCGACGGCATTGCTTGATTCAAGAGCTCAAGAAAATCTGATTTCTTGCAAATTATATAAACAGCTCAAGCTTGAAGAACAACTCCATCCTACTCAACAAGCACTAAAAAGCAGTACATCACATTCATCAAGCATATTGGGTTGGATGATATTGCATGTACAAATACATCAATATGTTTATCCCCACAAGTTTTATGTGGTTGAGGATGCGAGCACACTACATTTAATGTTGTTGGGACAACCATGGTAGAAAGAGTATAATGTGCAAATAGATTGGAGTTCGAATACGGTCAAAATTCAACAAGCACAAGAACACCAGGTGGTAGCCTTTGCTCAGACAACCCGAAAGAACCAGATAATGGTGCCACAATCACTTGATAAAGAGCAAAAAAGATGGGTGCCACTTAACCAACAAAAGATACCTACGAATGATAACCAGGAAACTGCCCACTGTATTCAATCAAAAAATGAGACACCATAGGCGACAATGAATAGATCAAGGTCAGCAATATGCAAACAGCAGGTATGGGTACGGAAGGATGGAAGTGAATGAGCCTACAAACCATAATGAAATAGCAGATGATCTCCGAAAAACAATGTTAAACAAACACCGAACAGGGTCATAAAATAGATATGGATACCGAAAAACATGCTCAATCGCCAACTACATGAGACACGCATTTGGAAAGTGACGCTACATGAACTCCCTTCAGTACAAGCAACACCAACAGCCAGACAATCACTAAATCCGACATCGGCAAACCGCTCTATGTGGGTGCCGATCAAAAGAACAGTAATAACGACCAAAAAAGAGGCCATAATCCTACAAAATGTCTCCAAATCAAAGCTACAAATGGCAATCAAAAGAGAAAAAGATTATGGCGACATCGGACACGACACTCCCATCCACGAAGACCACAACAGCCATATCTACAGTAGCGGGAAACCAAGCCACTTTCGCAAAGAAGACGATCAAAAAACAAGCGGCAGAATTATAACTTTTAATTGCAAAGAAAATTTGCCAACCAAACCAGGAACAAACAGGAAACCTCGACGTCGAATTCCAATAAGCATCTTGCTTATTCCCTCCTCTTGCACCGCATTAATTTTATCATGCATTGACTGAGTATGCATCAGGTAGGGCCACGTTACAAGGACGTGCATTAGCACAATTTTAACCCATGCATTGCACATACCCCGAGGTGATACCTTGTCGTCCAGGAGGACTCCCATTAGGAGGGGGGGAGGCATTCTCAATGAGAACCCGATGATCGTAAAAAGCAGCAAGAAGTGCATGTTTTGACTATTTTTGAGGGGTTTACGTTTGATTGTGAAATTTTTTGGACTAACCTAAGTACGTATGCCCTTATACAGCATAAATTTATAGATTTATGAGGCCAAATGACAAATTGAGGCCTATAGGTGTGTGTATATATGTAAAAATAGCCATTTTTCGGGCAAGATATTGGTAAAACGAAGAAATTCGGCCATAAAAATTACATGTGAGTGTACATAGTGTGTTGGGGTGAATTTTTTGATTTATTTTGATTTTTGGGATTTTTTCGGGTTGACTTTGCTATTTTCCTTTTAATTTTACTAATTATTGGCATAAAAACTTCAAAAATACAAAAAGTAGGTAAATTGCGAACGTAATGAAAAACATAAAAGATGGGGATGATCAGTGACTATAAGACAACCTAGGGTATAGTATGGGTGCAATTATGAGAGTGAAGCGGGAGGCGTGTTGTGGCCAGATTTTGACCGAATCGTCAACATTCTTAGAAATTGTGCAAACGGAGTCCACATGGGAAACTTTTCGAGTCTAAACCGTGTTTCACAAAAATTTAGGAGCACATGTCAAATTTCATGAAAAATGGTTCGGGGACCCCCATTATAATATTTTTTCACTCCACTTAGAGCTCATTTCTACTATTTCACTTGTGAGAGAGAGCTCTAGCCACCTAGAGCGCATAGGAATTCCAACAGTTTATACACTGCACACAGGCACCCGACGGCCACCAGATATGAGAGGTAGGCTCAGCACCTTATGCTCTTCGGGTATATTTGATGTTTTGTCGCCAAGACTAGCATAGAACTCCAACGGGGTTTGCAGGGTAGATGCCTGTGAGCATAGGTAGCCACCTAACGGCTAACCCAATACCAACAAGACTTTATAGGGAGTTTATCCTAGACTACGAGACCAATCTTGGATGCCCAAAGGAGGCAAGAAAGCAACGGAGAAAACCCTGGCACCTCAAGCCCTGCAAGAGGCCACAAAGAGGAAAATCCACAAAAGTGGCCCAAATCATATTAAAACTCATGGGTAGGAGCTTCTCGACGAGATCTACAAGGCTACATAGGCCACATGGCCATAAGACGACCCAAAGCAGGCCTAAGCTTCAGAAACGGCATAAAAAATGCAAAGCGTCACTTGGCTCTCGTAGCCAAGTGAGACGTCAGTTTGCCACCAAACTTCATGAGCGGCTTACCTCCGGGGCAGTCACTTATCAAAAGACCCCTATATCACGTGCGTTCAAGAGGTAATTAATAATACCCCAATATACATACTATACTTACACTGTGAGCCTATTTAAAAACCCCCACCCCCCTCTGTATGTATACACTTTTATACATTTTGGTCTTTTAATAATCCTCTCCGGTTAACTCACGTGATATCATACACATTCTAAAAAGTGACCGCCCCGGGGGCTTACCAAGGCCTTCAACAACCAAGTCCTATGGTGGTAGACCACTACAAATCATCCGGGGCATGCAAACGCAATCATAGGTGCTTCCAGAGCGACAAATTGCCAAACAAAGCTTAGGTGAAGCCAAAGCCAACAAGAACCACATGGCAAGGTTCCCCAAGGGTTCATGAAGCTATGTTGGTCATCATAAAGAAATTTCATCGCGGAAAAGTGCTCCAAGAGTTAGAAATCGCCTCTAAGGCTCTAAAAGCCAAGAAGGGAGTTTCTAACTAACCATTTGATTTTTTAATTGAAATAAGGCACAAAGGGGACTTAGGGAAGTCATATGCACATAGTAGTAGGTTGCTCCTAAAAAATGCACAGGAGACATCCTACATGTAGGATGTCTCAAGGCCACTTTTGGGCACCCAACTCATCATTCAGCCATACACACAGCCTCTACATGTCATTTTGCATCTTATCCCTCAAGTTTCACTCCATTTGGACCAAGTTTGACCTCTTATGCATCAAAAAATGCAAAGTTAGAGCATAGAGGCAAGAAATGGTCATAGACCTATCAGAAATGATCCAAATCAAGTGAAACTTGAACCACACACTCTTCATAACATGTCAAAGCTAACTGTGAGGTCACATCTTCAAAATCATGAAAAAGACATACTACGCGTAGTATGTCTCCAAGCTTGAAATGACCTCCATGTGGATTTTTTGATCTTCATACATCTTTATCACATTCATACAAGCCCACCCACCAAGTTTGAAGTCAAACAGATCACTTTTTGGCCTCATAGCTCCATAGATGGACTTTTCAGACTCTGAAACACCAGAAATGGTCTTCTTACCCTCAAAACTTATCCAAATTCAAATCTAAGACCATGGTGATGGTCCATAGGCTATGCCCTATCATACTGACAAGTTCATGCAATTCTGAGAAAAAACACACACTACATGTAGTATGTCTCCAGGGTCATATGACCTACTGAGCAAAGTTTGACATCATGAATGTGACCAACATGCTACAAGAAGCCTAAATATTAAGTTTCAAGTCATTTGGATAACATTTGCTCATCATTACAAGACATCCTACTCATTTGTACACCATAAGCCTAAAATAGTCCAAAATTGCCCTTTTTGGTGTCTAAATCAAAATCCAAGCACATAGCTGTGATGTAGAAGTCATAAGCTATCATCGTGTCAAGTTTCAAGTCATTCTAATGAAAAAGACATCCTACGCGTAGGATGTATTTGGGCTTATTTTGCAGCACAAATCCTATTGTTTTCACTTGCAGGACATCCTTAGTCCCTCTTGAGCTCATGTTTCAAATTTCAAGTCAATTGGATAGTTAAAACTCAGTTTATCAGCTAATCTGTTTTTAAAAAATGCTAACTTTGGACTACTGGGTGCAACAGGATCCATGGCAGCCGCTAACTCACCAGCGAAGAAGAAAAGAATGACCAACAGGGATTACCTGGATGAGGTGGAGCCATTTATAATACCAATAGGAACCATAAATCCCACTACCACTTGGGTACAAAGCAACTTACTTGAAGCAAACGACCTCAGAATATACCAAGGTATGTTCAAAGACCCAGAGGGCAATGCCATAGAGCTGCCAATGATACCACAGGAACTCAATGAGTTCTTGAGAAGGCCAGAGATAGTGTCTATCTTGGAAAAGTTAGACTTACACAATTATTTTGAGGCTTTGCCAGCAGGAATTGACATTCAGAGAGTCTGGGAATTCGTCACAACAATAAAGGAGAATGGCATAGCCAAGGTGACATATCTGCAAGGAAAGAACAGAATGATTGTGATCACGCCAAAGGTGGTTGCAAGTGCCTTGAACCTCTCTAATGCAGGAGACAGTGTCAACAAGAGGCAAGAAGAGGTGAAGGTATACAAGGGAACCAAGAATAACTACACCTTCGAGGATATTGCGGATTCAATGGTGGCAACCATGTGCCAACTATACAGCCAATATTTCCATATCTACACCAAGATGCCTCAAAAGTACACTGCGCCATCTGCAGCAATTGGAACAACATTTCACATGGGCAATGAAGACAAGCTGCCCAAGAGAGATAGATTATGCGGCATACCTACATTACCACATTGTGAGGATGGGAACCAAGAATCCCACATATATTGCAGCAGGGGAGATGCTCACCAAGGTAATATATGAAGCTCTAAATGTTAAAGGCCAGTGGCCTCTTCCTCCATCACAGAATGAGTGGTTGACGCTGATAGAAGACAAGGAAGAGGAGAAACCTACAGCTCCCAGGGTGGCCACCAGACTGAAAAGAAGGTTAGAGATAGTAGAGGAAGAGCCACCTCAGCCAAAGAAAGGAAAGAAAGCTACCATTCAGATGCCAACAAAAGAGACTAAATCCCAAAAGGCTGCTTGGCTATAGAGGCTCATGGAGAGTTTCAAAGCCAAAAGAATGCTTAAAGGCGATCTAAGCGAATTATGCAAGCCCTCATTTGAGGCCATGTCTGGACCTTCTCGAAGGACTAATAAGGATCGCTTCAAAGATTATATAAAGAATTTCGAGATCCTAAATGCGACGGTCAAGAATATTCCAATTGTACCTTTTACCGAAGAAGAAGTTGATGATGTGAGGCGGCAGCTGTTAGAAGAGCAGGAAAGTGTAGAGCGAGAGAGGAAAACAAAGGCTGATCAGGACTTCAAAAAGAAGCAATCAACCCCACCATCAAGCCGTGAGTCCAGTCCTCCACCATCACCACCTCCTCCTAGTCCTCCTCAACCTCTACAGGCTGAGAAGTTGATTAAATCTGAGAAGCTACAAGACTCCAAGAATGAAGAGGACAAAGAGAAAGAGCAAAAGGAAGAGTTTGAACCAAAGCCTGAGAAGCCAGATCCGGAAGCAAAAAACTATAAATTATTCATGGATCTACTAGAGCTGCTGGATACACCAGAGAAGAGGCAGCTCATACAGCTTTTCAATTGTCAACCCCTAAACCAAAAGAATACACGTTGAGCCCTCGTTTGGTGGAGCTAAAGGAGACTGCAACAGATACAATGGATTTGCAACCACAAGCCAAATATTGGGAAGAAGTGATGCAGAGACTGCAAGGATTAAGAGCCAGATTAGTGGCCAAAGAGATTGAGTATGAAGGGCTGAAGTTGAGTGAAGTAAAGGTGAAAGCTGAAGTGGAAACACTTTAGAATCAAAGTCAAGAGAAAATGGACAGCCAAACACAGCTGCAAGCTGAACTAGAAGCAGCACTGAAGAAATGTCAAGAGTTAGAAAGTCAAAACCAAGAAACCACTCAGAAGCTAATGAACTCTAAAGAAGAGTACCAAAAAATCAGCAATGCTCTGACTGAAGCTGAAAAGGAAAGGGATGGGCTCACCCTACAGCTGGTGGAAGAATCAAACGAGGTTGAGAGCTTGAGGAAGGCCAAAGACAAAGCTGAAATATCACATGAGGCTAGCCAAGATGAGGTATTGAACTAAAGGATCAAATCAAAGTGAAAGATCAAATGATTCAGAGTTTGAGAGTGTCTCCGAGCAGAGCAAGAGCTACAGCTGCAACTAGTACTAGCCAAGATAAAGACGTGTTTGAAGAACAAATGATAGAACTTCAAAAATATATGACGCTTGAAAAGAGGCAAAGAGTAATGCTAGCAGAGGGATCAATGGTGGTACAAGGCAGTTTAGAAGATGATAATGAATCATTGAAAGCGGAATTGGATAGGCTTCAGAAAAGACTAGAAGATGACAGAAAGACGCTGTAGACAGAGAATGATGAGGTAAGGAAGAAGCTAGAGAAAGCTGATAGAGTCAATGCAAAACTTAATGACCTATTAGTAGCTGTGACAGAACAAGCTCAGTTAGCAAAAGAGGACTTACAGAAGCAGCTGGACAAACTTGAGAGCCAACCAAGTGAAGAACCTCAACAAAGTCATGGGCCGGCTGCTATGGAAGGAATGATATAGAGAATGTATCAGATCCGGTGGACACAACAATACAAGAGGACATTCCTGTGGGACCCTTAGAAGAGCCTCGGGATCTGACACAAGAAGAAGAAGACAATCTACAGAAAGCAATAGAAGCAGCCATAAAAGACACCGCCAAAGAAGCTATGATGTGGGAGCAAAGGGTATTGAAGTCCGTGACCATTCAAAGATTAGATACAAATGCCTTTCAACATGAATGGCTACAACCCTCTCTCCCCTATCCTCTTCTAAAATACAAGGCTGCTACACTCAACAAGAGGATTAAAGAGGAGCCTATAGTGCCGCTATACCATGAAGACATCACCAAACCAGAAGGTGTTAAGCTCATTGTGGAATCTCAACCAAAATGGAGGAAGGCATGGCTCACTAAATACCCACAGTATTTAGTACATTTGGAGGCGCCTAAATGATCAAAGATGACCTTAGCTTTTGCCCTCTACCAAGGATGCAGACATGGAAGGAACATGAACTGCTGAAGAGAAGCCACCCCACGTGGCTCAACTACCCGAAGCTGCCAGGCTTGAAGGAAAGCGAGAGAATGAGTGAGAAATACATGGTGAAAACCCTAACGGGTGCCATTAAATTGTTCAATGGCTTGCCTGAACTCTCTTTCATTATGCTTAGAAAGATACGTAAAACACTTCTGGCAGTCTTTGAGGTCTTCAAACCTGGACAAGCAACAGACAACATATTCTTCTTCCAGGACACTTATATATGTACTTATGACCTATCTGCTCAACCTTCACATGAGGTGATACATGCCCTCTACCAAAGAATAATGTTCCTGCCCTCATACCATCTCCAAGCCTTTGAAGAAGCCTTCTACACCGGCTTCTTCACCATCGACACAGATATATTCGACCCAACATTAGTGGCCCAGCATGCACGGTATGAGTCCGTTTTGAAGATGCGTGACATCCTCCACTAAAGCAGCAGCTCTACTGTCATGTCGGGGACGACATGAGCTAGGAGGGAGGGAGTGTTAGCTGAAGACGGGCGGCCACACTCAACTGAAGACTGACGAAATGATCAAAGAAGAAAATCCTATGAAGTCATTCCCTGATTAAGAAAACCCGTAATTTCACTTGTAAATACTTGGAGCTTGCAGAACTTTCCAATTTTCTATATTATTTTTGCCATTAGACTAAGTAGCATTTCACTTTGGAACATGAGGTTTTGTATTTGGAATGTATATATACCAAATTCTAACCTTAATGAAAAACCCCTTTGTTCATTCTATGAAGTGTCTGTGAGAAGCGTATTCGGTGTACGAGAGAGAGTGAGATCTTATCTTGACACTACGTGCACACTGGTGGTCGAAATCGAGTACGAAGAAGTGCAACGTGTTGCCCTCGGAGAGAGCTACGCGCCAATACCCACACTGCGCGTGTACGGCCCGGCTTCGCGAGATTGACCCACGAGCTATTTCTAGGGATTCGGTAAGCAAACGGTGTCTGTTTTTGCATTTCAGCATATCCACACGTTCGTATTGAGTAGAGCTACACATTAGGCACCTTATTTTCAGAAATGTCAACCTGCAAAAACCTGTCAAACATCCTACGTGATTCTGCACTGGGTGTTTATGGGTAGGGTTTTGGGTCACTGACCTTAGGGAGAGTGGCCTATTGGTGTTAATAGGATATCCCTCAAGTTTTGTAGCGATTCGAGAACGTCTAATGGGCATTTGGCTCATGGAAGCATTGTAGGAAATCTCCTCTTGTGCACAATAGTAGGCTCTAACTTAGACATTGGGTAGAGACTTCTGTAGGAAGTAGTCAATAGTCGCTCGAGCGTAGGTTGACACCCTATGCTTGCTTCCACGCGCCTGCAGGTCGAGGTTCATCCTTAGCTGACAATTCTTGTTAGGTGAGTTCTTGCTATGCTGACGTCCGTCGCAGAGTATCTGCCAACATCCCTCATTTGCATGTTTTGTTTATGCTCTCTTGTAACTAGTGCACCCTTGTTGTTGCCTTGTTATAGCTTCTTATCCACACAGTGTAGCCCTCCACACACTTTGCAACAACACCTTGGTGCTATGGAATTGTCTCACCCGGATACCATCAGGATCGTCCTCTATCATTTGCAGGACATCAACATTCTATATCTACCTCCAAAATGCCTCCCCTATCCTAATGCAAGATGTGCCCCTTGCTTACCTTTTAGCCTCTTGCAACTAGCACCAAGGAATTTGGTTTTTATCTCCTCTTGCAACCAGCACATTCCCCAAGGTCTCCCCTCTCTAGTTTGCCTCCTACAAGTGTGAGGACTTGCCCATGGGCACCCAAGGCAGCGTAGAGATCTGGGATGGCACTCATCGCAAGGTCACCATCGAGTGGAACTACCCCTACATTGGCAAAACACTTCACCACTTTCACCTTTTCCAAGAAATAGGAGGCTGCATCACAAGTTTTTGCACCTCATGCAACACCAATAATTGCATGAGGTAGTGATGCCCATGAGTAGGCAAGTTTTCAAGATTCCCTCTAGTTTACACGAAAGGCGTACAATCTAGTAATGCACCCTCTTGTGTTCAAAATCAGCCTTCATATTTTTTAGTGAACAAAAGGTGACTCGCATATTGAGTGAACAAAACGTGAGTCCATACGGATCTTGTGATATTCCATGGATTAGAACAATGGAGAGCGATTAGCATGGAATAAAATAAGGGAGAGCGATTAGTAGGGTGACCTCAGTAGCCACCTAAAACCCGCTACCCCTTTTTTATCCTTTTCATGTGCCATACTTCCCCTTAAGCTTTACCCCATATTTTCCCATTCAAGGTTTGGAATAGGCTAATGTGTACAATCCCCCTCCCAAACAACAAACCCACTTTTTTTCTTGCTATCTTGCGAGCACACCTTTATTACATTGCATTTTTATTAAACCCTATTTTCAATTACTACCCTCTCATGTTTTTTTGCATACTTTGTTTACATAGTGCATACTTCACTTGTTCCCAATGCCCCACTTAATTACAAGGTCTTGATGCTCTGCTTCCATGAAACCTTAAACAATTTACTTCCTTATCTTTGATCTTTTTTGAGTGGCATTATAATGGCCCAACTTTTGATTCCTGTGTTGTATTTCTAGAAGCCATCGGCTAAACCACTTTAACTTGAATCTTTGGCAAGAAAGACCCTACCTTTTTCAACTTGGATCTATGTGACCACAAAAATATGTGGCTTGTGAGGTAAATCATCAAGTCAAAATGTTTCTCCATCTCATCTATTTCTCTAACTACTTTGAGTGAACATACACAACAACAATAAGATATACATCATTTGCACGATTTACATACAAAGTACTCTCAGTTGGACTATTTTGAAATCCATGTGTAATCAAATTATTATTTATTTTCTTATACCAATCATGAGAAGATTGCTTTAAACTATGCAATGCTTTATTACATATGCACACTTTCTTTTGATGTTCTTTCTTGACAAAACCACAAGGTTACATTACATACACTTCCTCATACAAGTCATCATTCAAGAAAGAATCTTTATGTCCACCGACTCATCACATCCAAATTATGTTAAGAGATAGATAAGGAGAGAGTTTGAGCTCTTACAAGCACACGCGCACGCACACACAAGAGGAAAACCTTCTTCTTCTTCTTCTTCTTCTCCACTAACTTGAGATAAAAATTCTACAATGCATAAAAAGGAAAAATACAACACAAGAAAAAAACTAGTACAAGATGGTTTAGTGTAAATTGCCAGTGAGTGAGTTGGAAAGATAAGTGTGCCATCATTTTGTAGGTAGACCATGTCGGTTTATTCTAGATGGAGTATCACTGGCAAAGATATGTGTTTCCACCAAGACGTGCCGGTGATGATGATGATTGTTGGTGATAGTAATCCAGAAGTAGTACATGTTACTACAGCTTGACATCTCAATACTCCCCCTCAAACTCAATGTCATCTACCATATGTTTTAGCTTTTGTTCTCCAAGGGCCTTTGTGAAGATATCTTCAACCTGCTCATATGTTGTCACGTACACAAGGTGGGTGTTGGGTATGAAGACCCTCTCTTTCATGAAGTGACAATGCACCTCAATGTGCTTCATCTTTACATGAAACACTGGGTATTGAGCCAACTAAAACACTCGATACTGAGCCAAATGTATGCTGCTAATATTGTCACAACAATCGATGACAAACGACCTCTATACTTGTACTCTAAAATTTCAAAGTAGCAATCTGAACTATGCTACCACTACAGGACACCTATACTCTACTTTTGTACTCGATAGAGATATTGTAGGTTGCTTCTTGCTGCTCCATGTGATAGTAGCACTCCCAAGCAAAAACGTGAATCCACTAGTAGACATGATATCATATATGCTACTAGCCCAATCCGCATCTATGTAACCATAGAGCTGCAATTTAACATCAATCCTATAAAGGATTGCATGATCCAAAGTACTCGCATAGTGAAATGTGCACCTCACTCCATACAAGTGTGGCTTCTTGGGAGATTTGCATAAATTAACTCACCAATCCAATTGTTTAACTTAAGTTTGGACGTGAGATAGTCAAATAGATCAAACTACCCACAATCTTCCTATACATGGTATCATTCTCAAGTACTTGACCTACATCATTTCCCAACTTCAAATTTTGATCAAAGGGTATTGGGATAGGCTTGCAATTAGCCACACCTTACTTTTTCAACATGTTCAAAGTATATTTCCTTTTTCTACTGTCACATTATCTCTTACACTACCCCCTAAATCATCCTTCATATTAGCATACCAACTTGCCACTTCATTAAAAACATCTTTGCTCATCCTAACTCTATCAATGACAAGATTGTAACACTTGTACCCGTTATGCTCAAGGGAATAGCCAATGAATACACATTTGTCTGCTTTTGGATCAAGCTTACTTCTTAGCTTATACGGCACATGCACATAAGCAATACATTCGAACACTTTGAAATCTTATACATCCGGTTTTTTACCATAAAACTTCTCTTCTGGTGTCATATCATGCACTACACTAGTAGGGGTCTTGTTCATAATGTTAACACCTATAGCAATAGCCTCATCCCAATAACAATGAGGCATGTTCATTTCATTCATCAATGCTATAACAACCTCTGCTCAACATTGTTTTGTTGTAGAGTATATCTCCATGAAAATTGCATTTGAACTTGATGGTTTTTCACAAAGCCATTGAACTCATTGGTGGAGAAGTATTCTGCCCCTCCATTTGACGTCATGCACTTTATATGTTTCTAGTCTATTTTTTAACCATATCTTTGACATTATGAAAAAGCATAAACACCTAATTCTTCTACTTCATAAAACACTACGTACTAAAAGCCCATTCTGCATCAACAATAGAATTTGTGGATGGGTGCATTTGAAGAAGATTCACTTTCTTCCTTATGTGACACTTTAGCCTTTAGCTTAGGACATTTCTTTATAAGATATTCAACAGCTCTATCGCATATCTGCAATGCAACTTTTCTTTCCTCTCTCAACAAATGTACCAGATGCATTACTGATGTGGGAGCCATTTTTTATAGATGATTTGATACCTGAAGAAGGAGCATTGCAAGGAGCAACATTGCTATTGCTACCTCTTCTTTGTGCAGCACAACAAAAGCTCTATCAATAGCATGTTGCTTTGTCCTATTTTTTCTTGGCATAGCCACTTGTAACATCAAAGTGCATCAAAGTTAATAGTATTATTATTTCCCTGAGAAACAAGCCTCTAATTAGAAGCAAAAGTCTGATAATGCATCCAAGACAGTCTACACAAGTGAATAGTCATGAATGACTTCACCTACAAAATAAGTTGCTCATTTTGATATCTTTGATTCCAGCAAGAATAATTTCCATTTCATCTTCCTCATGCATGATCTTTGATTCTAAAAGTTTGTGCAAATATAGTATTTTTGCCTCATTGCAACATGCAAAAAATCTAACTAGAATGTCCAAATCTTTTTTTTCTATTTTGGCTGAACAAATCTAAGTAGTAATGGTGCGCTTGATAGACAGTGCAATAATTGCATACACTTACACATCTCTACTATCCCAATGAGCTTGTTCAATTGTAGGCAAAATAGCACTAGTAGTAGGAGAAAAATTGATGGTAATTGCAACATTCTCCACAGAACTTGGATCCATAGAACTTAGGCATACATCAAAACCTTTAACAATGTTCCATACACCCTTAAAAACAAGTATATGTTGCATCATAGAATCCCATGATGGATAGTTGTCTCTATCCAGTTAGTCACTGGCACACAAGATCTTGAGAACATCATTGCTCTCAGCCATATTAAAAGACTCAACTTGATGTAGAAAATGCCTAAACTGAGTAGAAACTGAGGGAAACTATTTGTGCTATATAGCACAAGCCACACAACTATCAAAGATCTGTTATGCAAAAAGGTGTAATGAAAGAAATTTTTCACAGAAGGAAGAAATTTCTTGCATAGTACTTGTAGTAGTGGAAATGAAGATGGAACCTTCTTTGATACCAATTTTTGGGTGGATTTCAAAGGGTGTCTTTCTCATGCAAATTTAGAAAGCATGAATAAGCATCCATAAACACTGAATTCACAATAAGGAAACCCTTCTTCAATTTCCTAAAATATTGCTTCCATCTTCTTCAAGAGTCCTCCTTATGTGATTTTAGCATTCTCATATGTCCGCCCGTGCATACTAAATTCACACAAAGAGGGCAATATCAAATTCATATAATAAATTTTTGGCTTCTTGTGGTATTGTCCTATGCCACTTTTGTATGTAAAACCACTAGACTACTTGCATCAAGCTATTAGCTTTTTTGAGCTCCTCCTTCATGTCTAGTGTTCTTTACAAATTTGGTTCTTGCTTGAAACCAAAAGTGTGATTGTAGATCACATGCTGCATAAAAAATAGAATTTTATTTAGCAGCTTATGCAAAAGTGTTGAAGTAAATTATCAAAATTGTAACTAACAACTATTATTCTATAGTGTGTGAAGTGCTCTAAGCTCCAAGCATTTCTCATAGCTTTCTTAAATTTGTTGAGCTCTCTTTTGAATTTGGAGAGGTATCCCCCCCCCCCCCCCCTTCCTCCCAAAATGACTTTTATCACGGTAAGAGAAGATTCCATCCAAGTCTTCCCACACTTTTTCTTTTTGATTTCTTGCTCAATCATCAACTCCATGGTCCTTCACATCATTATGTAGGGTTTTTCATTGGTTGTATTGGACTTTTGATGCATCCCTACCCAATTCCTATGGAATCTCAGAAAGGTCATGGCCTTCCCTACACCAATAGAAGCCTAGGAACATTGTCTCTACCAAATGAATTCTGGGGTATGTCTCAATCACCACATTCTCTCCATGAAGTCCACTATCAGACAATACTTTTTATGGCAGTTTTCTTGGTTGATAAAGATTGCAGTTTCTATGCAAACCCTATGTAAAGATGCACAATATTATCGATGATTTTCTCTATTCATGAGGGTCACTACTGACACTCTCTCAAGTTTTCTTCTCTTCATATTTCAATTTCATTTAATCACAAAAATTTCCTACCCATTTACCACGGCATGTTGAAGATCATAGAATTTTATCACTCTCTACAAAGTCCTTAAGTTAAAGAATAGGTTGTTGAAACAATGAAAGCTGAGGCCTTTCTTTTAACTAGGAATTATGCCACAATATGAAAAGGCTCCCAAAGAATCTTTGTGACCTTAGAATCAATTTAGTAAAAGTTTCTTTCTAAACAACTGATGGCTTTGGTAACAAGCATCCCTTCACTCTTGAGTGCTTCAAATTTTTATACATGATTTTGAATAATTGTCGCTAACTTGCCCTACTAATTCCAACTTTTTTCATAGTCCCTTGAACATCATTATTGCCCAAGGTAGAACTACACTTAAGAAATCTAAAAATACTAACTTGTATAATAAATGAGTCTTACTTCATTTCTTTGATTCTTCAATTACAACCTCCACCTCCTCACTTGAAACTCTCAATTATATTCAAATTCCTTTGTCTAATCCCAAGCCTTATCTTCTTTCTCTTGACTGTATTTTGTAATGAATACATGCTCTTTATCTTTTCCTTGCTTTCTTTGTGATAATGGTAAAGAAAAGTGTGTGTGTGTGTGTGTGTGTGTGTGTGTGATGTTTAATAAATGCGTGTGAGAATGGACAAGTAAACAGCCAAAAGAAAAGACTAGCTATTTAAGAGTGTACATGTGTATTTTATGGTCCTTGAGAGGCTCATTTAGGGCTTGGAGGCCATGGTAATTGATCATAGAGAATTGTTTTGGATGTGAAAGAGCCAAGAATAGAAAAGGTTGGCCAAAAAATGAGGAGAAATCTAAAAGTCCAAATTTGGGTTTTGGAAGCATGTGGAGAGTAATGGTTACAAGTCTCCATGCACTTATAAGACTTACATGCTTTGTTTTCCATCTACCTTTACACGAAATTGGCTATGACTTCACCAAGACTTTGCAAACAACCCATAGGCACCAACTTGGCATACCCCTTTGCATAGGCTTTACATCCTATGCAATCGAGTGCAAAAGAAACGCCTCATTAGCCTATAAACAACCTCTTGCTATATGCACATTGAAATTACATGAGATGACACCATATTACATGAAATGAATTTGGCACTTGAGTTCATTCACTTTGTACATAGCTCCAAAACCATCTCCTATTATGATAGATCTATCCATATTCACAGGGAGCCCTTGCGCATGCATTTGGCCGCTAGGTTGAGTCTTCACCTCCACTAGATATCACCTACACCATATGCCAAGCTCTAGGATATAAATTGATCTCTTTTATATGAGTCTTTTCCTAGTTCAATAATCAAGATTTCCATCTTCATTTCTCTATAAAACTCATGTCATATTGCTACAAACTAAGTACCCACATTTTTTAATCCTTCATATAAATTGGTCTCTTTTATATGAGTCTTTTCCTAGTTCAATAATCAAGCTTTCCATCTTCATTTCTCTATAAAACTCATGTCAAACTGCTACAACTAAGTAGCCATTTTTTCTATTTAGAGCAAATGGCATTAAATTACATGAAGTCAATACCACAAAAATCTTACAAATAAGGCAAGGCTTCAAATTTTCTTTTTTGCATATGCCAAAGCTTAAACCAAATCTTCAATTTCATGCCAAGGTTTCTGACATCATCATCACTCTTCACTTTACTCATGTACTAAATAGACCGCATGCAAGACTATTTTTTCCCTTTTACGTCAACACCAATAGCATACTCAACCTTAGTCAAACTCAAACAAAACATCATATTCCAACAAGGAGCATCATCACAAATCATATAAATAGCTTTCTCTCATTAAACTCAATACCTTCTTGCTCATGTTCTATCCAAACAAAAGGGTCTTTCTAAGATGCCTTTTGCAAAGGATGTACATACTAAAAAAGCATACAAAAAGACCATGACAAGTACCTTAATTTTTCAACAAGCTCATAAGCTCCTTTGTATTTTCATGACTCTCCATCATAAGTACACCTTCCACTTTTGCAAGATCTTGAGCTATCACATTCTCACTTATTTCATTTCCAAGAAGTATTTCACAGGCACTTGGAACTCTATATTTTAAAGGATTGTGGTAGATAAAACCTGCCTTCAAGAGCTTGCTTGCCTCTATCTTCAAGACCTGCAGCTGAATAGTGCCAAGTCTCAACTTTTGTAAAACACACTTCATACATCCTTTGAGGTTTATTAATATTTGGCAAAAAACTTGGAGTACTTGTCAAGGAGTGTTTCATACACCTTCATGTCTTGACTAGTCGAGTCGCCTACAAGGAGTCCTATCGTAACCCGAGCAAAACTTACCAAGAAAAGGAAAACTTGAGAAAGTATCTACATTGGTGTTGTTATGTATGCTTATGTGCCACATCAAAAGAACCACATTAAAGAGTACCATGACTCTTTGGTGCACATCACTTGAGGAGCCAAGCAAAACATACATACTACAATAGAACAAAAAGATACATAGTAGGTTTGAAAAATTTGGACATAGTTCTCTTTGTACATGGAGTAGTATCTCAAAAAATAGCATAACCCGAGCCAAGCAAAACATACATACTACAATAGAACAAAAAGATACATACTAGGTTTGAAAAATTTGGACAAAGTTCTCTTTGTACATGGAGTAGTATCTCAAAAAATGCCATAACCCTTTAGGGCACCTCACAAGATTATTTAAAAACTTAATCAAATCCATCCTCAAATCTTAAAAAGAAAGCCAAATTTATACATTCAAATTTCTCAAAAAAGATAAATCCTGCTTATTGTCAATGCCTACAACCATAACTTTGGGACACATCACTTGAGGATCTAAGCAAAACAGGTATACTAGTTTTTAGAAAGCAAAAAAAATTACCATTATACATGCAAAACATACATCTAAGTAAAACATACATACTAGTTTTTGAAAAATAGATAGAGTTTCCAATGTACACAGAGCAATATCTTAAAAAATACAATAACTATAGATGTCACATCTTAACCACATTAGAACCTAAAAAAACATACTAGCTTTGAAAAAATTTGGAAAGAGTTTCCTTTGTACATGGAGCAATATCTCAAAAAAAATACCATAATCCTTTAGGGCACCTCAAATGAGGATTTCAAATCTTAATCAAAACCATCCACGATATACATACAACCCAAAACATGCACATCCACTTAAAAAAGTTTATATCAAAACATGACAGGATCCATGTATACATAGCAAGACATAAATGTTCTTTTTCTTTTCTGATATTTAATGTGATTCCATGGTCCTTATGATGACTCACACTCATCATTGATGAAGAATTGCACCCCCGACGCCTCTCATGGATAGAAGCATCGTAACATGTATCCGCCGCCATGGTTCTAGCCATCCCCTCTGCATATACCGGAAGTACACTTCCATGTAACAAAAACAAATGTCAAGGCAATCTTTCAATATGAAAGAAAAACAAAAAATGAAACATGAAAGCAATGTCTTCGATTCATAAATATCAGCACTAGCACAAAACCGTTGATTAAAAAAACATGAGAGCAATGTCAATGTCATAGTAAGAGATGTGGTTCACTAGTCTTCTTAGGGATTGACATGCAAAGGAATGTCACCCTGATCATCAATATCTAGAGATGTGGAGACCTACTCCCTACTCCACTTTTTAGGAAGGAGCAATGGTAGCACATATTCTGAAATGAGTGGCTCATCAATGTTTATCGCAGTAGATGCCCATTTTGATGCCATGCAAGCTACAAGAACAGGAGTTGTACCACAACCGATCTCTAAACAAGTGCCCCCGCATTGACAAAGCATCTCCACAAAACATGCAATTGAGAAATGGCTCCATTGTTGTAATCCACCCTTGATTCCCCCAAAGATGATCTAGCCTAGGAGAGCTCTGGAAGGTGATTCATCATGAACGAATCCAAAAATTGCATACCAAGCCAAGAAAATAGGGCAGTGCTCTTTGCCATGAAGCAAGGTGGATGCATACCTACTCTGTGAACCATAAAGAGGAGAGGGCAATGACACTGCATTGCAAGTGATTGTATGAGAGTAAGAAACATGAGAAAATAGGTAGATATTGACGTGGAAACAATGTATCACCTCAACACGACCACCAAGACTCTCAAAATACCCATATGCTCCATGATGGAGCACTACAATTTCTCAATGAATAACCATCTAAGAGCACGATAGAACCTCTCCACCCAACCAATGGCCTCTCCTACTGAGAAAATTAAATATCAAAGACAATCAACAAATATTATGATTTTATTGCATGATCATAAAAAACATGCCCCTGCCATAGATACCATGATCAACAACCACCCGTCATCCGCCAATGTCTAGAATGCCAATTGAAAGCCGGCACATACATGATCCTCATTGCAAATGTCCCATCGAGGCAGAATAGTGGAGCCCAAATGGACCCACCAAAGGGAAGACCCAAGAAAATAAAATCAACAGCCCATGCAACGCTTCTCCCTCCCATGAGTGTACAAAATACTCTCTGAACGTGCCCGTGGAGGTGCTCGTGATCAGTAGTCCATGTGGGATTGTGGCCACCCTCCCTAAAGTTTGCAACTATGGCAATGTAGTCCCCGACTATGGCCATGCATTGTGAGCCAATAGAAGTAGATAAGGAATGTGGAGGAGATTTCATAATATAGACGAAAGAGATACTCTTTATAGCCACAATTGTGTCATGAGCAATTGAAGTGTTAAGATGAAGTATAATGAGCCATGTACAAAGCATTTAGAAGGGGATCATTAACAAAGATCTTAATTGTTTATCTAGCTCTAGCTCCACATCCTCCTCTATGATCATATCAACAAGCGGCTCTTTTCCCTTGTGGGAAGTGTGTGGCACTTATCAAAATACTTTAGGTTAAATCACTATGCAATTTAACATATAGTACTATGTAGAAGAGTAAAGTATAATTTCATGATTCTCCTCTTCTCTTCTTGGTGGAACATCGTGCATCACAGCATGCTTTGAAATTGCCTTATGTAGATCTATCTCACTGCTTAGAACATTACCCTTGCCCATATCTATCCACCATGGGCAATTGTCTACCTCCCATGGAGTCAAGGTGTGCATACCAGGGGGGGTACATGCAAGCATCCCAAGTTGTCACGTGAGTCCACTGTCTTGCCAAAAATGGCATGGCCAAGAAGATATCCTTTGATACCAAGAATGCCAAGAATTTGCAATAATGAAAAGCAAATCATACAACGATACCTGCGCAAAAACACCCTAATAAATTTATAAAAAGTTATCAATGGTTAACCTAAAAGTCAAATGCTGTGTTGCCATCCTCAATGTGTCTACCTTATTTAATGCTTTCTTCTCCACATCCTTCATCTTTGCTCCAAGAGACACCTCGATTGGAAATAGATATGGCCTAGCTTCAAATTTGATCTCATCAAAATAGAATCCCATGGTGCAATCATGTGGCAAAGGTATCCCTCCTGACACAAGCCAACAAACCCTCTCTACAAAGCCAACTATAGTCTGGTGCTTACATTCAAAAGACGTGATCTCCCTTCTTAAGACCGTATGCACCCCTTGTAATCTTATATGCTTCCAATAATGAGATCCAATGAAACTTACTTTGCAAAGGGGCATCTTGGAGTGCTATCAAATTGAGCTTCTCTAATGTAGCCCAATTATCAACTCCCCATTTCAGAGACATAATTTTTTCCAGCCAATCGGGTCCAAGGTTGGGATCCACAATGTTCAATAACTGAAAAATACAAAAGCAAACATTAAGAAAATTAAATCAATTAATCTTTCATTTTTCATAAACTTCTATTCAATGCAAGTATATTACACACCTTTCCTATTCGTTCTTGATATTTGTGTATAATCTCCTATTGAATTCTCTCTTCTTCTTTCTTAAAGTTTTCCTCGATCAAGCCATGCTTCACATGTGTTAATTGCCTTTCCTTCTCTTTTGTCCTTTGGACCTAAAGTCAAAACCAAATTTACTCATATGATCTTTATTACAAAGGCATACAAGATTTTTTTAAAAACATTTGAATCATAACTTACGTCATAAACCAATCTACCAAAGTAACGTCATGTAAGCAGGTACCAAGGCTCTGTACCCTTTGCATACTTTCTACATACAACATCAGCAATAAGCTTTTGATCTTTGTCAGGCAAACCCTTTCAGTACACTTTGCAGTCCGCAGCACACAAGTTTGTGGTATTCACAATCTCATCACGAAGATGAGGGGCTACTAAGGCATGAGTGTTCATGCTACATTGAAAGACAAGGAAAGCATTTTATTTATACAAGAACTTTTTTTTAATGTATTTAATTTAATGTATATAACTCAAAATAAAACAACTTATGCATTCATTCTTTGCAAGCTACTGAGCAAAGCTATCTCAGGCACCTTGGTGGGATCAATAATTGTGCATAAAACTCGGCAATGCTTCTCCTTTGAGGTGGAAAAACTTTCCTTTATTGCCTCTGTCCATGCAACAATCGGATGGTTGCCCTCCCATACGTAGAACATGCGATTGATGAGACCTTGAAACTTCATTTTCTTTCTCAAGTCTGATTCAAACTCATCATTGATTTTATTCCAAAATGGCTCCCATGAAGCCTTTATATCATCTTGAACATTCACAAAATCATCCAATATCCAAAGCTTTCAAGACAAGACAATAACACTCAAAAATAAAAAATAAACTGTTATCACACCCGTCACAAGTGCTTCCTCTCTTTTGCAAGTCCAGAGTGAGACAATGAAAGCTCCTTTCTCTTGCATATACCCTTCTTTTGAAAAGGCACCCTTCAATCCATCAAGATCATCTCTCAAACCCCTTACCCTTGCATAGGATACTAACCTACACAAATGAATGGATGGACAATCGAAGCAACTAAAAACATGTGTACTCTTAAGTACATCTGCTCCCCTATGCACATAGATTCTTTCTTCATCCTCCATCTCAACCATTGTTGTAACCTCATCTCTTATCTCCCATGGAACTATTTCAAGAGAATTCTCCTCATGAGCTAGTGTTTCATCAATCTCATGTACGGATCCCTCTTCCATCTCCATAGAAAGAATCTCCTCCTCTTGGGTCTCCATCTCCTCTGACATTTGGGTAGCCAAAACTGAAGAGACCTTATCAATACTACCCACTTGACCATATGAGAGAACATTAGAACTCGTCCCCCTTCAGGATCGGCCATGGCAGCTTGGGCTGCTCAACAAAACATAAAAATTTATATTTGACATTTTAACATCAAATGGTTTCCTACGTTTTTGGGACACCTCTTGAGCACAAGGACTTTTCAAAGCATACCAACGAAGAAGTTTTTGAAATAAATTGGACACAGTTTCTTTTGTACATATAGCATAATTTCAAATTATATCATAACCCTTGAGGGCACCTCACATGTAGGTTTGGCCTAAAAATAATATCATAATATTCCATCTTTAAAAAAAAAAAATTTGCATAAATATCAAGCTTACTACAAAATAAGATAGATACAAGTTTATACAGAAAGATTTCATTATATAATGGAACATGTTAGAGCTCCTCATACGAGCGATTTAGATTCTTAGGCAAAACCATTTACACAATTTACCTGGGTGGAGAGCGTCCTCGTCGTCCTGCTTTTCTTCCAATAGTTGTATCATGTGCTAACTTGCGGCCTGCCATTTCTCTCCAACCTCTGCTTTCTTTTCTCCCTCTACCTCCACACACCGGCGTGATCTTATAATATTAGCCTTGCTTAAAGCAATATACTCAAGCTCATGAAGTGATTGAACAAAGATTCAAAGAACTACACAAAAGGTGCCGCCATTGAGCTGCAAATCTAAACCACCGCATGTTGGTGTGTGCTTATTCAAAAACCTTGAGGGGATGTCTATCTTAACTATTGTGTCAAAATTTTCATATTACCTTTGAATGAGGGTCGTGAGCAATCACCGAACTCGGGCGTGCGAGGAGACATGGGAAAATGGATGTGACTTCGGACCTACATTAGTAGATTAATATTTACTGATTGAGTCAACAAATACACTCAACAAATAGGCGTGACTACAAACTTGAACCTCTTGATTGAGACTATGTATTGGGCTTAACTCAAGAAATGAAATGTGTTTTTCACAAACTAATATTTCGCCATCACCGCACGATGGCATGCAAGGAAAAAAATCTAGAATGAAAACCTAAAACATTAGATTTGATGCGCATTTTTTAAAGCAAACAAGCGACTTGGTGGGCAAATTTATGGTAAGAAAACTATTAAAATTTAAGGCGCCTACATTAAAAACTGAAAAAAAAAAAACCTATGTTGCATGTGCTACGTGATTATCTCCTTCTTGCAACTCTCAGTCCTGCGTGATTATCTCCTTTTTGCATCTCTCAGACCGCAGCACATATATTTTCTTAAACCCTACCAAAGGGCGCATGCCGGCGTGATTTGTTCATGAGCAGGAGGCAAGTTGCAAACAGTTTTATTGGAATGTGGTACTAAGCCTTAGCAGTAAGAGGCTTTACACTAGGAGTGGGAGCAAATGCATTCATGACTTTCTTTTTTCAGGGAATTTTTTCATTATTTGTGCCTTGTTTTTTTACTTGTCTTCACTTGCGCACTAAATGTAGATGATAGATAGTTATTTTTTGTAAGTTAGCATGCTCAAAATTTTAAATTTCACATTTAAAAGCTGATATGTAGAATATAAGGTCGAGTGCATTTTGATGTATTTTTATAATTTTTACATTTTGTATTTATATAATTTCACATTTTTAGAATATAAGGTCTAATACATTTTGACATATTTATATTAACGTATTTTGAATTGTTTCAAGAAGCCATGATCAATAATCATGATATTTATTAACAACACCATGAACTGTCATGATTGGTATGACATTGCAGCATCTCACAATTATATCGTTAGGTGCGACATAAAATCTAAGATTCTTGAACGTCTTCTTTTTGTCAGCAAAAAAATAAAGTGATGTTTTGACACTCTATCAATTATTTTTCAAAAAGTCTTTAGCTCAATAATCCATCTTAAGTGAGCGTTTAGCCAACAATGGTTAGACACGTAACCATTTATGGACCACAGGGTGGTTAGAAGCTGTGTCTTATGTTTGAAGATAACATCTATGCACTCTCAGTTTCTTCTATGAGACAACATTTTGAAATTTCACCCATTAACTCGAATGGGTGAGCAAGTGAAGATAGAGGCCGTTGAAGTTGTCAAGGTGAGCAAGTCTTCCTTCTCAATCATGACCTATGTCAGCTCTATAAGGTTCACATTGCAATTGAAAGCACACAAAGCATTGGAACAGTGACAAAGCCAATAATTGTAGATTTGGAAGCTAGTGATATGTTGCACGGTACTTTTAGTGTACTTGATATGATGCACACTATGCCTCCACATAGTAGCCTATATATGGCACTCAAGCAAGCAAAGGATATCATTCAAGTTCAAGAGCTGCCTATGCATTATGATGGATATGTGGTATTTGAGTTACCATCTTCTGGTCTAGCTAATGGAATGACAGGGATGGAGCAGAGACAGTCATATACGGACTGAATATGCTACATGCAGCAGTGATAGCTTTCTAGGAGTGGTTAGGTTCAATAGATGCGCAGGTCATCTACGTTGTGTAAACATTAAATGTCCATATTATGTAAGAACAAAAAGTGCATAATGAGGCTCACTGGTGAGGAAATCTTTCCAAGTCTTCTCCTTGAGGCATGATTACATCAGACTATGGCACTTTGGCTTGTAATCATTGTTCTAAAATACCAAAATGTGTAAATACATGTCCTTCAGTCATATATTATTGTATGACAAGGGATAAGAACACGTGGACCCGTTGCACAATTTATTTAGGTGAGCATCAGCATCCATGTGCAGAAGGAATGTGCAGAATAAATGAGGAAAAGGTGGCAACAATGCTGCTTAATCCTGCTTCTCAAGAGCCTTTTTTTACAACCAAGCAACTAGAACGTGCAAATGCTCAAGATTTTATAATGGGAAAGCTGGTCATGGAGAATGGTGATGGCATTTAGTACATCGGGGATGGTGAATTTGCTGAATTTTTTGACATTATCACACCGTCATCTAATAAGTGAAGGATTGAGCAAAGCTTGGAATGTGCCAAACGATCAAAGAATGTAAGCATTCAATGCTTAGAGGCAGTCCATAATTGGACCGGGCCATGGAGTTGATCTAGTCAATCGAATGCCATAATTGGACCGGGCCATGGAGTTGATCTAGTCAATCGAATGCATTCCGGTGGAAATTTAGAGCATATGTGGGTGCACTTTGATCATGTTCATTGTGTGCACATGGATGGCCTACAATGTCTGCACATGTGCATGATCCGTTTGTGCGTGAACTTATGAAAATTGTAACATGTGAATTTACCGTGGAGAATAAGTTTTCACAGATAGAGTTTTGGAAGATGCTCAATAATGTGGTCCAAGAGCAAGGATATGATAAGCCTAAGTTCAGAGGTTTTATGGAAAATGAAGCAAATGAAAATTGGATAACAATAATGTAGCAGGGCTACAGTGTCACTTCACAGGACAGACAGTTGGACAGTTGGTTACAGCTGGTCTGGTTCACACTGGACGGACCCTTTGGGCTGGGGAGTGACACGTGGAAAAGGGTACCGATGGTGGTCTAGTGGACATCATGGCCAGGTCACCATCACCACTCAGTTTGGAGATAAACTTAGCTGACTGGACATTTATGAGCCGTTGGTGGCTCTTTATGATTGTACATGTGAGTAGTAGTTGTTGGGTCAAGATCATCATCTTTTTTGACATCTGGTCCAGCATCGTCGTGCAAAGCAGTGAGTCTATAAACAGAGCACGTCTTCACCATCCCTGCACATCTGAGCCTCGACACCCCATTGTATCTAAGAGTCATGGGCTAGAGCTGAGTGTGCTGCCACGCGAGAGTCTGTATCAGTTCTTTGAGATAGTCGAGTCATTTGTTGTGGTCTATTGTTGCTGTTATGTCTCTGTGAGCTCAGTTGTTGTCTATTGTTTCCTGTTTTCTGTCTGTTGAGTGAGATTGTCATGCACATTGCACTGAGGAGCACCCACTGTAAAGAGCATGACACACTATCTGCGCTACAGGTGCTCTCATTTTGGCGATCACGGTGGGACCTCAACTGAAATCTCACTTTGTAAGGTACAAATCTTGAACCTGTTTGGGTTGGTTGGGTCTATCTAGCTTCGCCTACCTTGCCTAGCTTCGCCTCCCTTGCCTTGCATTGTTCTCCTCTCGCCTGGTCCAACTGGTCTAGTCCTCCTTCGCCCTAGTCATCTCTCACCCTGGTCCAACTAGCCCTCGTCCTCGTTTAGTCCTCCCCGACCCTGGTCTAGTCCTCCTCATCCCTGGTCTAGTCCTCGTTGTCCCTGGTCCACCCTAGTCTAGTCACTTGCCTGGTCTAGTAGAATCTAGACCAGCCTTCAGCCAGGTCAAGGTTTTCTTGCCCAAAGCTTGCTTGGATTGGTCGTCACTGCATGACACATACAAGGCGGTCAGTTGAGCGTCAAAGCGCACTACTAAGCCCTCTAAGGTACTACAACAGAAGATGACCCTTAGTACCTAGTAGAAGTCCATCAACCTCATCGCCCATACCTCCACATACGACATCACCCATTCCTCCATCCGGTTCCACATCTTCCAGATCACTTCTCCAGTAAAGCTCTCTCCTATTCTGCTACACTAGGCTACTGAGCAACAGGCTCAGCAAGGGGCCATGGAGCCGTTGGCTAGCATTTGGCCAAGGTAAACATCAAGTTCCCTACATTCAAAGGACTCTCTTCAGAAGATGCTGACGACCATGCAAGGAGGTTTGTATCTCTCTGTAGGGGTCGTGGTATTAGCAGGGAAGATTCTTATTTGGTACTCTTTCCATCCACCTTGGATGGCTTAGCAGACAAATGGTACAGCCAGTTTTTGCAGAGAACCATTTTGCAACTTGGGCAACCTTAAGACAATAGTTATGTGCAGCTTTCAGGCCAGGTGACTACCAGGAGAAGGTGTTGGATGAGTTGGCCAACATGGTGCTCCAGCCAGAGGAGACTTTTGCAAAACTTATGACTAAAACCAAGTCTCTGGTTGCCAAGATTCCCCAACAACCCGGTGAATTTATGGTTAAGAAGTGGGTGGAGAAGGCCCTTCCCAAAACTTCTCAGCAAAAACTCCGAGAGAGTCTCCGACCCGACGCCACTCTGGAGGAGCTCATCGCAGCTGCTACTAGGATAGAGGGAGCTAGGAAACTGTTCAACAACTCCCCTCACATAGAGACCCCCTTTGGGTTTTTGGAAAGTCCTGCTAATCCATTAACTTATTTACACAGGGAATTGGAAGCCCTAAAGTTACAGTGACCTCTTCAAGAGGAGATGTCCTTCTCTCTTAGACAGGAGAAGCCTCCACATCACGAGGCATTGGAACAAATCAAGCGCGAGCTAGAAGAGCTCAAGGGTCAGCAAGAGACTAAGGCTACGGTTTGGTGTAGCTCATGCCGCTCTCCAAGGCACCCTCCACAGGAATGCCCCCTTCGGGTTTACTGCCACTTCTGTGAAAAATCTAGACATGAGGACAAGGACTGTTACTACCTCAAGGGATTGTGACAAATACAGCAAAGTCTTGGTCTTACTCTTCAACAAGGGCCAGCACCTGCATCCAACATGGTTTCTCCCTGTGGCCATCCACACCATATGCCACCTTTGCTGACAGCCCCTCCTATGCAAGGTATGCAGAGCACTTTTCCCTCTCAAAGCTTTTATCATACCCATGCTCCCTCATCACCTCAAAGCTTCTATGCCTCCACCTCCAACTCAATGCACCAGGAGCAAGGACTACCTCGCCCTTCGACTCGCCCTTCGACTCGGCCCATTTTGTGCTACAGATGCGGGGAATATGGGCATTACCAAAGCAAATGCCCCCTGCCAGAAGGGTCCCCTCCTTGTCTTCATTGCCCTGAAATGAAGGATCACTACAATAAGGATTGCCCTAAAATTCGTTCATCCACAGCTTCGAACCCAAGTCAAAGCCAGAATGAGTTTGCCTTTCCCAAGCTCAATTTGATAGAAGTTAGCACCGTTTCTCAGCCCCCCCCCCCCCCCCCCCCCCCCCTCCTACCCACGTGGTTACCCCTCAAAATAAGATGCCGCAATTGGCAGAGGAGCCATCGAGCGTCCTCACCCGGGCCCAGAGAGCCGCTCTCGGTCTTAGCATTCCAGAAAGTTCAACTCCCCCAAACATTCTCACACCAGTGGATACCCTGCATGTAGCTGTTAACAAGACATCCCCCAGTGCCATGAAGGAATCCAAATCTTTGCTCTTCGATCTTGATGAAGCTTTCTTGGAAGCAGTTTCAAATCTACAGAAGATCAAGGTACCTGAGGAACAACAGGTAGAAAAAGAAAGCTTACAGCAGAGACAATCTTGAAGAGCACCTTCCAACAAGTGTCCCTCTATGACATGCTGCAGCTAGATGCAAGTTTTAGAAGTGACACCCTTGCTGTTATTCAATCATTTTACCCTGGAGAAAGTCCTAGTGGCGGGCACCTCCCAGTGCGACCATCAGAGTTCTATATGATATCCAATCCCGCTGCTCCACTCACTGATTATAGAAGCCCTCGCCTGACAGTGTCCTTTTTGGGTCGGCAATTCTCAGGAGTGATAGTGGATGGTGGATTTGGCATCAACCTGATGCTCGAGTTCACTATGTTAGCTCTAGGTCTACAGCGTACTCACCCTGCTCCCTTCACAGTTACATTGGCCGACCAGCGGGACAGTCTACCCAGTGGGCATAGTGGACAATGTGCCTCTCCAGGTACAAGACTTTACTTTTAACTTGGATTTCGTTGTGGTTTGTCTTCCCTAGGTTGAGGGCGAATTTCCCTTGCTCATTGGAAGACCATGGCTGCGACACACTAAAGCACTCCATGATTGGGGAAATGATGCAATGTGGATACATACTTCTGGCTCCTCGATGCAACCCATTCTCTTAGAAGGAGGTATGGATCCCATGGTGCAGCAAGTTTCTACCCTGAACATGAACACCCTACTCCACCTGACGGGTCGGATGAGGATCTGTTGGAGTGGTTGAATGCTACCAAATCTATGCCTTGTTATGGAGTCTCTATTCACTCTTTGCCTTAAGTTACACCCTCTTCCAATGTTTCCACATTAACTAAACCTAATGAGCCACACAAGCCAGCTCAAAGGTTGCAGGACACAGAGAATACTCCTGATGCACCCTTGGTGGAAGCCTTTGAATTTGGCGAGCCTATGAAGAAGCATAGAAGCGGGAAGAAATCTCCTCTACAGGAGTTCACACCCCCTCGAATATTAGCCCCATTGGTGTCTGCTTCCCCAACCACGACAAAGCTCTCCTCTGTGCCTAGAAAACCTCCTTCTCATAGCAGGTCCTGCTTGTTGATGAATTCACTTCTCCTGATAGTTTGCTACCTCTTCGCCCTTTCCCAACTCCCAACTCTTCCCACCCCTCTCCCAACTCGTCCCCCCTCTCTCCCAACTCAGCCCCTACCCACCCCTCCCTTTTCCCTCGCCCTAACCACCCCCCTCGCCCCTACCCTCCCCCTCACATTCCCTCGCCCCTACCCACCCCCTCTCGCCCCTAGTCCCTCCCCCTCACCCCCTACCCACTCACCCTTGCCCCTCACCACCCCTCTTGCACTCGCCCCTACCGAGCCCCACTCGCCCCTACCCTCCCCCTCACATTCCCTCGCCCCTACCCACCCCCTTCACCTTCCCCTCGCCCCTACCCAGCCCCCCTCGCCCCTACCCTCCCCCTCACATTCCCTCGCCCCTACCCACCCCCTCACCTTCCCCTCGCCCCTACCCAGCCACCCTTCGCCCCTATCTAGCCCCTCCCCAACCCTCTCAGCCTCAGCAAGTTTTTCCCCCACCCCCCATTGTCTATACTCTTCTCTCTCTACGGCGAGGAAACGGAGACCTCCTGTAATTAGATTATCAAGTGGCCCTCTGGCTTTGTTTCCTTCGTCACGAGAGATGGCCAGAGACACAAAGGGGGAGAGCAATTTTGTGTAATCCTATCATAGCAGCAAGCTTAAGAGCCTTTTTGGTTGTTTCCTTGGGGCTTCCAAGCATTCACCTAGTTGCCATCACAATGTTGTTAATGCTTTTCATTCTGCCATTACGATGGATCTTAACCTTAACTGCGGTGTTACTTGGGCTTATGGTCATCCCTCTTTTCGAGAAGAGATTGTTGCAAAAAGTGTGGCAAGGTTCATCTGCAACTGCAAGCATGGACCAGGTCATTTTCCTATCACTATGGTTAAGGAAGATAAAGATGCACTGGAATCAAATTGAGCTTATCTCTTTGCTGTAGAGCCTCATTTTTTTTGCCAATTGAGATTCTTAGGCTATGCAATCATACATACTGGGTTCCTGCTTAGTTAGAGGCCTAAGGCAATTGCAAGCAGTGCAGTGTTTTTAACTCCACTTTTGAGGTATGTAAGGTCATTGGCCTAACACCTGCTTAAAGATAGATGTACGGATGTAGTACCTAGTGGTTCTCCTTCACTGTTTTTTCAGTATTCCTATCACCGAGACGGTGAGCGTTCTTGTGGTGGGCAACCTGTAGCAGGGCTACAATGTCACTTCATAGGACAGACAGTTGGACAATTGGTTATAGTTGGTCTGTTCACACTGGACGGACCCTCTAGGCTGGGGAGTGGCACGTGGCAGGGTACCGACGGTGGTCTAGTGGACATCGTGGCCAGGTCACCACCACCACTCAGTTTGGAGACAGACTTAGCTGACTGGAGATTTATGAGTCGTTGGTGGCTCTTTATGATTGTACATGTGAGTAGTAGTTGTTGGGTCAGGATCATCATCTTTTTTGACATCTGGTCCAGCATCGTCGTGCAGAGCAGTGAGTCTATACACAGAGCACGTCTTCACCATCCCTGCAAATCTGAGCCTCGACACCCCATTGTATCTGAGAGTCCTAGGCTGGAGCTGAGTGCGTTGCCACGCTAGAGTCTGTATCAGTTCTTTGAGATAGTCGAGTCATTTTTTGTGTTCTTCTGTTGCTGTTGTGTCTTTGTGAGCTCAGTTGTTGTCTATTGTTTCCTATTTTCTGTCTGTTGAGTGAGATTGTCACGCACATTGCACTGAGGAGCACCCACTGTAGAGAGCACGACACACTATCTACGCTACAAGTAAGAACTGTTTACTTTGGGGGCCTTGAGGTGATTATGCCTGCCAAGAAAGGTCATGTGTTTTCCATTGGGAGCAATCAATGATCCAACATACTATCAAGTGGATTCAACCTTCCTCCAAGAAGAACATAAGATTTTGCGTAGCAAATGGAGAAATGTGCCATCAAAGAACCAAGCAAAAATTTGCAAGGGGGAGTTTCATCGCTATTGGAGGGATGTGCATGCTATTGATAGAGAGGTTTCTTGTTTGGAAACATGGTTGGCATGGTGGGATGTTAGAATTTCACATTGGGGAGGAAGATTTGTAATGCAAGATGAGTCTGGCATTTTTGTCCCAAACACCAACTTATCCAAAACTAAACATGCTAGCTTGCAGGCAACCTTTGGTTACAAAGATAAAATTAGTTTTTATGAGGCTGTAGGGGCAGATATGTCAATGGATGTGCTTCAGAGTAATATGTATGTGGAAATGACGCTTGGATATGCACCCAAAAATGTAGCCTATGCTAAGTTGAGTCTATGCCTAAAGTAAGCTAAATAGTGAAGTCTAATGAAGTTTTCTCATGTCATAAATGAATGATAATAACTATTGATGTGTGCTGGTTCATCATCAACTTTTAGCACTTTACATCATATTTAATCCTTTTCTTTTGTCCTATCCATAAAGGTCAATACATCTTTTGTACCAATCCTATCGTGAAATCATTGCAGTAAAGTTCTTCCCAATATAATTGAAGCACCACATGGATTTCCATGACCTCTATTTGACCCAAAACATTAAGCTCCAAGTCATGAATGATAGCAAGTCTTTCACTCTACTATCATTTGCCATCTTACACTAAACAAAGATTCGCCTATGAGTTGCAGTCCCAATTGTTGAATTATTTCCTTTGTCATAGCACATGCTTGGGCTCCACCTGTTATGGAATTGATATCTTATTATTTATTGCAGTTGTGACAGGTGGAAAAGGCTTGACCGAGATAAGCTATTGCAAAAGGATATCATATTTTATGTACATTTTATTATTCAAGTGCTCTTTATGAGCTTTGGCCATTTATGACCGGCCGGCCAGTCTGTACTCACTTTGACCATTCAAGAATCTATAAATTAAATACGTGCAAGAGGGAAATGGTCACTCTTGCACGGGGGGAGATTGCACCCAGTGTTTGCGTTGTTCTTCTCTCCTTTTTCCTCTTCTCTCTCGCCGTGCCGGTGTAGCACTCCGCTCTAGGAGGTGCGCCTGCACATGCTCTCTCAATCTCTCTCGCTCGCAGTCTCTCTGTTCGTGTATCTTGCGATCATGCGACCACGCGATTGTGCCAGGTATGCCGATTAGTCTGTTTTATGTTGTTTCTTGTGTTATTTCGGGTATTTTGCAGGGAGCCACGACTTACGATTGTAGCAGTGGTATCAGAGCGTAGGCTACGCTCCAAAGATGAAAGATAATCAGTAGCTAAGTACATTGTTTTTTTTTTTTAATTTGTAGAGTTTTTTATTTTCTTTCATTTGTAGTAATTAGTGTGATTGAACAAGACAATTAGGGGTCCTTAAAATGAAAGAGAATCTCTTCTTTGTTGTCGTAATATCATGATTAGCAATGTAATTATGATAATTAAACATAATAACATATTAAAACTTAATCTTATGAGAATACTCATAAAAAGAAGAGCTTTTTCCATAGCTATATAGGGAAGAAATAGGGAGTACTTTATTCAGGGGATTAATATGGAGTAACAATGATTTTCTTGTGAAAGCATAGCGAGATGACGGTTTATGAGGGCAAGATGATCAAGGTAGGGTAGCAATTTGGATATTAAGCCCGTTAGGAAGGAGACGACTCAAAGAAGAAGGGGAGCTATAAAGGATTTATTATTGTTTTATTTTATTTTTTGTCTCTCTCACGGCTATTGACCTCGTCATACCCTCGTCATCCTGCACAAATCACCAAGGCAAGTAGTCGTGGGTGCGAGCAATGTGTCATCATGCGGAGCACGCATAGTCGATGTAGTCACATGAGCGTACATGTCATTTTTTTTAAATATTTCAAAAATAAAAAATAAAAAAAATGTTTGCTGCATTCGTGACCAGCAACACCATCGAAGCAAAACTGATGGCGACCCTCGCACTCTCTCTTCCTCTCACGGCTGCCGACATGGCATCACCCGCAACCAATTGCCCGGACACAACAGAGGAGTCCGCTCGCAGGCTTGCAACACAATGCCTCACTCTCCCCCTTCTGATAATCACCAACCAAGACCAGTCCCTTCCTCTCTCTAACCTACCTGCTGTCGAACCTTCCATACACCACACACACACACCGATTGTTGGATCCGCCGCCAGCACTCTCGAACTCCCTCTCAAATCTCAACCTCAATAATATCATACTCTCTCAGTTGCCTGCATGGCGTGCCAACCCAACAGTTAGTCGCAAACCCATCCAATCTCTCCTTTTCTCTCATCTTGTGGCGCCCAAACCTCCCACTCAGAACTGTGTGTGCCTGCATGGAGGCGCATAGCCTCAACCACACAATCATTTTTGGCTCCAACTGTTGGAGGCCAGTCAACCTTGACTGCATGCAATCTTTGTGACAAGCACAACCGTCTCTCTCTCTCTCTCTCTCTCTCTCTCTCTCTCTCTCTCTCTCTCTCTCTCTCTCTCTCTCTCTCTCTCTCTCTCTCTCTCTCTCTCTCTCTCTCTCTCTCTCTCTCTCTCTCTCTCTCCCCACTTCTCCTTGGCAAATTGCCATGCAGCATGCGGCTGTGGTCCATTAATGAGCAGCAACCGTCCCTCTTTTTCGTACACACAGTACAGGAATAGTCCAATTCTCTCTCACTCTCTCCTCCGACTTGACAACCACCACCTCTGAACCCTCTCCACTCACCCACCACCTAACTCCCCATACAGCCGCAAGTGACCACCTCTTTCTCTCTTTCTCACTCTCTGTCAGTTATCTTGAGTCTCATCCACCAGAGAAAATGGAACTCTCTCTCTCATGCTATGGCGAACAAACCCCCACTTTCTCTCCCTCATACAGTAGAACCACTCGCTCTCCTACATAACCAGACAGCGTCTCTGCACTGCAAGAAGAAACACGCAAATTCATACGTGTGTGTCCTTATCAATTCAAGGAGGGGTGATGCAACAGGCCGTTTGTAGGCGGCCGTGAGCAGGGCAAAGGATGTGAAGTTGGCCGCTAACTGAGGGGGGGCTGATCCGAGAGAAGGAGAAGCATTTTGTTTTGGAGGAATGCAGGGCGCTAAGCCCATAAGTATTGGGCCTACCAGGTGCAATAGGGCAAAGATGGTCACCAAAGGGGGGCCTTCGGGACTTACAGATATGCGCCACTGTGCTGGTGGGATTTCCCTTCATGGCCACTTGCAATGGAAGCGGCAGATGAGGCTATGGATGGTGTTCTCAAGCTCCTCTGCACTGAAGCTCGCAGCAGCCTACATACTTTTATTTTTTGATTCATTTTATTTTTTTATAACTTTTGATACAGTTATTTTGGGCACCTTTAAAATAATAATGTGGTTCCATGGATGGCCGCGGAGCAGCGTGAGGCACACTTGTGACATGCAGCCACCTAGGCATCTGTTCTAGGCCATGGTTATATGGCAGCCATGGTCCTACAAGATCAGAATAGTTTGCCATCGAGAGATAAATTTAATATACAACAACGCGACAAACGGCGCAAGGTGTCGTACTAGCCCGTAAACTATAATGTGAAGTTACGCCCGAAACTACACTGCCAAATCTCTGATTTTTATTTTATTTTTTAATCCTACATCATATATCTATATATTGCGCAAACAACCGATTCTCCCTCTTGCTCTCATGCAACCACGACTCTTTACCTCCTCCCTTCATTTGTTCATATCAAAATACCTCTCTCTGCCCCCTTCCAGTACGCCTACTTACAAAGGCGGTATTTGACGATGCTGACGACACCTTTTTCTTAATTTTTATTACTTCATTTTCATCTCTACCCAAGCATTGGATTAGATTGTTAAATTTACATGGACTGTATCAATTTGGCCTATCTATAATTTTGGCCTTTTGAAGACGTTTAATACGACATTTCATTTCATTTCTTTATCTCTCGTCGGCCTCCCAATATGATATCTAATCACGACGGACATTGAGGAAAATCTTCGGCAAACATTGAGGAAGCTTTCTCAGATATACACCTGCTGTCGGGCAACCACGAAAAGCGACAATGATGTTGACAATTTTTAGAATGATGCTTTTAGGGTTTTAATTTTAGTCTTTCACTTTACTTCATTTTATTTTAGTACCCAAACATTGGATTAGATTCACACTAATTGTATCAATTTTGACTCAAAATGTAATTCAACGGCGTTTAATGTAACATTTTATTTCTCGCCTTTTTGCTGCATCTAAAACCTCCACACCAGTGCCCCCCCCCCCCCCCCCCCCCCCCCCACACACACACACACACACACAACTGAGACTACTTGTAGAAGCAGACATCCACAACACTCTTCCGTGACTAATGCAATACTTTTAAAGACGACGCCTAATGCCAGGCATCCACAGGACTTGACGACGATGACGCTGATTTTAGTTTAATTTTTCTATATAGACATTGTATTAGATCCATAAGGACTGTATTAGTGTGCTCTTATAGGTAATTTGTATAAGTTGGAGACTCTCATATCACATACCTAGTACAAGTTTAGAAAAGAAGCTTAAGTTTTTGGTCTTGCCAGACAGTTTCTTGATGCATATTCTTGACGTCTGATTGGCAATGTCCGAAAGAGCAACTAAGGTCAAATCAATTTTGCATTGTTTTCCCTATTCATGGACCAATCTACTATTTAACTAGTCAATGCCCTTTAACAATTATAAATAATAAATTTCACAATGTTAAGAACGTTAGAGACAACAACTTGCGATATCAAGGGGACAACTCCGTTTATTCAAACAATAACAATCTACAATATATTGATTCCATCACACTTTTCGATTAATCAGAGGCTCATCATTGTAAATGACTTTTGCTAATTACAATTCTCTCCTACTTGTATCTCTCTCCCCACGCACAGACTACTACATATTTCAGATGCAGTACATCATCCAGAGTCTAATGATTTTAAAAGAGCAACCAGGTAAGTTCTCTCCGCATTTTCATTTTGGGTTTTGGAAAATCTTCTCAGAAACACAAGTAATTATACACTGATAACACTCTCTCAGATACTCATAGTGCTACACATATTTCTTAATACCATTCCACAGAGAACAACAAATTCAACACATCTAGCTTACTTATCAGCTTGATTACCATTTATTTCTTGAAAGAAGGCATGGCTCTTTTCATTACCTGCATTCTCTAACATTGTGCCAATACTTGTATTAAACGAAATTGCTATTGCGATCATTTCACATTGAGATATGCAGCTACTCACATGAGTCGCGGTGCTTTTCGTTAAATACCAATTTGTCAGTACTTTGTACTCAATTTTACTCCAATGTGATATGAAACAGGTAGTATATTTTTTTATGTTTTTAGGCCTTGCCTCGTCCATTGGTCACATGCACACAGACCCGCTGATTTAGGCAGTGTGTAAATGCTCATCTTGGTGTAGATTCACCGATTTAGGCAACACCAATTATCTGTGCCGATCCGCCGATTTAGGCAGCACATTAACAATTTGCATATCTATTCACAATGGTACAAATCCGTCGATATAGGCAGCATTAGTGCAGATTCGCCGATCTAGGCAGCACGTCTTATTGGTGTAGATTCGCCGATTTAGGCAACACCGATCACAAAATCATGCTGTAGTGGCTGGCCACCACTGTACTGGTATGATTTTGTTACCTGGGTACATAATGAAAGTGATTTGGATTTGGACTTATGCTGTGGAATTAGAATTGGATTGGGATTTGGTATCTGGTGATTATTATGGCAGTGTTCATGTGATGAGACTTGACATTATGAGATTGATGATGAGTGTGACCAATGATATCCTGATTCATCAGGGTATGACATATACTACTTATTCTAGTGGTATGGGACACTAGAATAGGTAGTATGTGGATGACGGCAGGCATAAGCTAATGTTGTTTAGTTTCATCTATTATGTGATGTTTTTTTTACACAACATACTAATCACTGTTTTTGAAAAGTATTGTTTGCAGATTTTTATCTTCGCAACTGAGGACAATTGCTTTCCAACGGAGAGGTATGTTATGGAATTGATATCTTATTATTTATTGCAGTTGTGACAGGTGGAAAAGGCTTGACCGAGATAAGCTATTGCAAAAGGATATCATATTTTATGTACATTTTATTATTCAAGTGCTCTTTATGAGCTTTGGCCATTTATGACCGGCCGGCCAGTCTGTACTCACTTTGACCATTCAAGAATCTATAAATTAAATACGTGCAAGAGGGAAATGGTCACTCTTGCACGGGGGGAGATTGCACCTAGTGTTTGCGTTGTTCTTCTCTCCTTTTCCCTCTTCTCTCTCGCCGTGCCGGCGTAGCACTTCGCTCTAGGAGGTGCGCCTGCACGTGCTCTCTCAATCTCTCTCGCTCTCAGTCTCTCTATTCGTGTATCTTGCGATCATGCGACCATGCGATTGTGCCAGGTATGCCGATTAGTCTGTTTTATGTTGTTTATTGTGTTATTTCGGGTATTTTGCAGGGAGCCGCGACTTCCGATTGTAGCACCACCATCCATGTAAGCCCTTCTTCCATGTATCTAAGCATCAACCAAATATAAAACATCACTGACTTTATGAAGCTACACTGCATGTGTGTCAAGCATATTTACCTTCACCCCTCTAACATTATAGCTAGTCTATACCAATGCCTTTTCATACTTGAGCTCAAGTGTAAAAGCTACCCATATAATATGTAGAACCTCAATTTCAAATTCTTCCTAGAGATTATAGGTTGATAAACGCTTCCCAAGCTGGAAATCATCCATAGTTATCTTTCTTCTCCTTGCTCTTGCCTTTGCTTTCTTACTGCTTTCAGGTTCTTCTATAGGTTCATTGCCTTTGTATACATATCTTATTGTCTTTTTCTTGCCCTTCCCTCTTTCAAAATGCCTTCACTCTTACTCTTGTCGCTCGTCAAAACTATAGCCTCCTGGACACAACTCTATCATGGTCGAGTGCGTCAATAATGTGCTCAAATGTACACTCTAGTGGGACATCTACCTATGTTATAGGTGCACTGGAATCATAAACAAGTATAGAATCTGACACACTATCCATCTCTATTGGCTCAGGTCCTCTCTCTGGCGTAGGAGAAATCTCACCGAGCTGTACCTCCTCTCCATAACAAGTAGAAACCTCTGGAATAGTCACTCTAGGTGGCTCTACGATAGTGTTGTCTTGTGTACTCGTCCTGTTGTCAATATGGGCATTCGTCTCCTTCATCTCAATCACTCTAGACCTCAACTGATCAACTGTGCTCTGAGGCAAAATATGTCTGTGTGATGGAGATTTGGGAGGTGACTTGATAGGAGAATTGATTTTTGTGTCATTATCCTTTAGTTTTTAAATACATTAGCTTCATCATCTTCATGTATCTTCATTAATTCCCACTAAATCTCTGCATTAAACTATGGAGGTGCTTGAATTGCCTCTGTTCTTGGCCTTGGAGTGGTGGCACATTTATATTAACATTACCCTCATTACCTAACTATCTTTGTATGATAAGATGCATACCTCCTGGCTCTCTCCTTGATTGAGAGAAATTAGGTGATATATTCTCTCTCTCCCCACGATTGTAACATAATACATTATCCCCTCTATCCTCAAACAATTCTCCATGAGGCCACCTTATTTGTTTTTGGATAGCTTGCATAGCTAGGTTGAGGTTGCCTATTTTCTCTATCAATCTTGAATGTGCTTCATGTTCTCTATCATCCACTCTTGGAGATTCCACATGAAGATCTATATATCCAAAGGCAAAGGTTCAAGCATATTTTTAATTGGTATGTAAGCATCACTTTCATGTACATTTGCTTCTCTTTCCTTGTTTTCCATCTCATGTCTTCTTACCTTCTTCCTCCTTACTTTTTAGCAATCTTCAAAACCTCATTGTAGATCTGTGGGCACTTGAGCTACACCTTATCTCTAATTATCTAATGCAAGAGAACCACAAACTACCTTTCTTCAAGAAATCAAGGAGCATTTTTTCCTTCTCAAGTCCCTTTACAATCCTTCTCTAACAAGCTTCAAACCTATTTGCCTGTACATTAATGTCCTCATGTTCTCCTTGTTGCACTTTTCTTAGCTTTCTCCTCAAATCCTCTAGATCATCCTCCTTCTCAAACTCTTATCTCAAGGCTTGGGAAGTAAGATTTCAATTTCTCTTTCTCTTATCTTTGATTTTATATTCATACCATTCACATACTTCACTTTCAAGAAAACAAATTCACCAAATAATCCTTGAATGCACTAGCATCCATTGCTCTTTAATGCAATCAATTTAATCCTTTGCATGAGCTTGTCCCATCATCCCCTTTTCCACCTATGAATACTTCATATTCATCTTGCACCATAAGCCTTGAGTTTATCTACAAATGGATGCCAATAGGTAGATTAAAACCTTGTCAAAAGGACTCTCTTCTCCTCAATCAGGAGCACCAATTTATGTAAAAAATTGCAGACTAGTTTCCCAAGACACCTCAAAACACCACAACAAAAAGAGGAGGATGAATGCAATAGCTTACTCAAATGGATAAGGTCTGATTTCCACTCACAAATTTTCTCACCCTTACATGAACACAAACCTGATTAAATTCCCTCTAACTCTCGATATACTCTATTGCACGCAAGGAAGTAAAGGAAACAATAAAATTGAGCAAAAAAAATATAAACCTCTATATATTTTATGATAAAATCCAAGGGCTTCACTCCTTCTCAATCACCCTTCCATATGCACTCTCATATATATACATAGTTTGATGCAAATCCATCCTAATCATGCCCAATTAAAAAAGCACACTAAGTTCTTTTTATATTTTTTTTAAAAAATTATGAACAGTATGGGGAATTCTTTTCTCTCTCATATATATACAAGCAAGAAAATACTCTACCCTCAAGTAGCTCCATGGTAGGAAGCAATCCTCAACATAGATTCCATGCCTTAAACCAAGATGACAAGGAGTCATTATGAAGACCTAAATACCTACTTTCATCATCCCATAGAGGAGAGACAAACCCTCATATGTGGCATACTAATCGAACTAAAAAAGTAGAAGATTATTATTTTGGCCTAGAGTCTAGTTTTCAAAGACAAAATATGAAGGAAAAGAGATTACTGGGATAAAGGGATAACAAGGCTAGAGCCCAAACACATGGAAAACGGCCTAAAATGTAGCCACATTATTTGAAAATAGCCATTTTGGACAGAAAATAGAGGCCCCAACATTGACCTGAAAATTGTTGAATGAGTCCTAAACAAAATGTACTAGTTCATGGTACATAACAAATCATACAAGTTGTCCCGTACATTCAACGTGAACAACCTTGCCGCTCGTTGCCCAAGCATGGGGGTCCTTCTTCTCTGTCCCTGGAAATATATATCGACTCCACGTACTTTAAGGTGGCTCGGATCATTTCAAAAGAAACACGACGAGCCCTCCCCAAATACTTGTGGTACAATTGATGGTAAGTAGCAACTGATAGAAATACATGTAAAATCTTTGACGACTTCTCTTGGCAAACAACTTGTTTCAAATCATGATGATGAAGATCAAAGACTTACAAAGATTCTATGCACAACTTTTAATCATCAACAAACTATTGAAAGAATCAAAGATCAGATTTGTCGCTCTTTTACATTTGGAACATATAACGGTAAAAAAAAAAGGGGTGAAAACATTCTTGCTTGCAATTTGATGATTATTTTTTTACTGAGACAAAATTAAATGTGCAACTAATCACATGACTACAAAAGCTCTTTAATGGTGGAATGTTTTGGAAACAAGAATCAAGGCTTTATACACTTGAACCAAATTACAAACTTGAGTCAAGAAGTCATTTTTACCTTCATAGTTTCATCTCAAAGCTCATCGTGCTTAGAGTAATTTTTCTTGGATTCCATGTGACATTGTTTCTTAGCATATAGAGAGACTTTGGTAAAGTTTGTTGAATTTGCAAATACTTGAAGATTTTTTTGATGACACGCTTCAATAAAAATACAAAGATGGACATCAAAAAGGAATTTAACATAATTTGCATATGCTTAGACCTTTGTCTTTGTATGACGTAATTTCTTTTGCTGATAATGTTGAAAATAAGATTCAATCTTTTATAAAACAATTGCAAACTTTTATAACTCCATTTTTTTCTACTTGAGACACCTACTCGATATTTTGATTGTTTTAATGGGAGGTATATAAACATGCAATCCAATGTACCACATACACTCACTTATCCCTCTAGTAATGTATCTCATGCAAATAATTGTGTACCCTAGGAAATGTAAATTCAAATACTCAACCCAGACACAATAGTGATTGCACAATCAAGTGTTGTGGACACATGGTTCCTGATTTCCATTTCAAATCTTCTATGAAGCAATCCACTACCAACACCAAAAATCCTACTGCTTTGCTAAACAACACACATGCAAGTGTAGACACAGATGAGTAGCAAGATTGGAATGGAGACTCTCTTTGAATGAAATGAATGCCAACACTCTAGGTATCCCAAAATCTAGAATTTTTTATTGCATTGCTTAGTTTGACTAATGACCATGAGATATTGTTTTGCAATGAAAGTCTCATAATTTTATTTCTCAATTTATTAATTATCAATAGATTAAAATTAAGTACTTCTCCATATGCATATAAAGTTAAGCTAAATTTCATTGCACAAGATATAATGGATCCAACAAGTAAGAAACCTAAAATTGTGAATAAGGGAATACAAAGAAGCACGCAATATTTGCTATTGTACCTTTGCATTCCATAAAAATCAATATAGGTATGTCTTTTGTCATCAATACAATCTTGATATTGACTATTCTACAAATACAATGACCTTGAAAAAGTATAAGATCTACAAGTACAATGACCTTGAAAAAGTATAAGAAATTAATCACGCTCTAGAGTAATAAATCAGTTGAATTTCTTTTATTAATCTCTCACACAAGCTCATCGTGTATCATGCCATCATAGCAAAGGATACATCATTTATGTCAATGAAATCAAAGTGTCTTCTTTTTCACCAACCACTCAATCACATGACTCATATCTTTTGCAATATCATGACTATTTTGCTTTGGAGTATCCTCCACTCTCCCTTCTTCTAGACTTGAGGACCAGAGGATCGACCTTATTCCTTGTAGTCAACCTCCTTGCAAGACACCTTATAGACAAAATTCCATTCAATAAAAGAAAATTCAGAGACAAGTCATTGAACTACTTGACAAAGGCTTAATATAACCCTTTAGGTCTCCTTTTGAAGCCCCTGCTTTGTTAATAGAAAGGAAAAATAAGACCTATAGAATGTGTATAAACTATCATGCTTTAAACAAAATAACAATCAAGAATACATATCCCGTATCTCGTATTGATGATCTGTTCAGTAAGCTCAAGTGAACCATTGTTTTTAGTAAGAGTGATTTAAAATCTAGTTATCATCAAATAAGAATGCATACATATCTAAGACCATTTTGCATCAGTCACGAACATTCTTTTGATTTTATGTGCGACTCGTATCATGATGATGATGATTTTGCTTCCATTTGGATTCAAATGTTGCATAAAAATTGGATACAAACTTATGGTTATTCATAATTTGATGGTTTTCCCTTTTACCATGATAAGTTGCATGTGGCTTCACTTTTTGGATAATTAGCCATACTAAAAATATATAAGCCATCAGTATGGGTCACAAGGGTATTTCAACCACCCTTTCTCCTTATAAAGAGCAATTATATTGGCCTCATATGAAACATGATGTCAGTCCTTCTATGAATACTTGCATTGTTGATCAATATGTTTAGTGTGTACATGGTAAGTCCCTATGATTTCACATACTCTTAACCATTGCTTTTGGCTCTTGGTAGGAGTTATCCATGGATTTCATTACATGGCTTCTTCTCATTTCAACATAGCATGACATGATAAGGACAATTGTTGATAGATTTAGTGAAATGACACATTTCATTACATGTAAGAAACATTGGTTGCATCACAAGTTGCAAAGCTTTTTTTAAAAATGTGTTTGTTCATCATAGTGATGATTTCTCATAAGATATTCATGTTTTTGTAATCACTATTGGATAGCTCTATTTTCTAACTTGGGATGTGAAATGGATTTTATTATGCTTTTTGTCATGAATGCAATGGACAAATCAAGGCCACTTATAACACAATTTTAGACCTCCTCCTATGTTACACAATTGACCACAAGTAAAATATGGATTAGTACTTACCTTTATTGCAATATGCTTATAACATTGTGCACTTCACCACTGGAAAAGCACCCTTTGAAAATTATCTATGGCCAGAAGTTGCCCACACATATTGTTAATTTAAGTTTCAACGGTGACTGATAGAATAGTGTGAAACCATACCCAAATCCTTACTGAAGTGACTTACTCTGTTCAAAGCCATCAAACATATTATATGAAACATGTTGACAAGGAACCTACACCAATGGATTATGAAGAAAACCTTTATGTATCCATGGTTCTTTTCACATAAGTCTACTACGTTCCATTTAGAGACAATCTTCTTATTCCACCTATGAGATAATCCTCCTCTCTTAGAATATGATGTGGAAGTCTTGAATCTTGAAGAGACTTCCACACGCACTATACAAAAATATCAAAAATATTTGGTAAAGTATATAAACCAATCATTTGAGGAAGCTCATTGAATTCAAGCTTCACTTCTTGCATGTCAATATCCATTACTCATATATGTGTTTCACCACCACATCAAAATACACACAAGCCTGAGACTGTATGATTATTCTAATGCAAATTGTTGACCAAGGCAACACGATTCTGTCGAGCACCGATCAAGACAGCAATAGATTTTACTTTTACATTTTACATTTTTCATTTGTCATTCGCTAGTGTAGAATGTTGATCGAAGCAAGTCAATTTTGTATACACCATCAACCTAAATAGCATAATCATCATATACATTGTCATCAAGTAAAGCAATGTAACCAATGTGATCATGTAACATACTAACTTAAAAGGACATTTTTAAGCGCCCAAAAGTAGCTAGAATCAACTAGACCGTTTGAAACCTCAAAAAATGATCGCATGAGACTTGTACGAACTTCTTGGAATTCATGACAAATTTTTAGGGACTTTAAAAAAATCTTGGATTTTTAGGGCTTGGCCTTCTGAATGCCAGCTTTTCATATCTGCCAATGCTTTTTGGCCTCCGGCCTTTAAATTTGAGCCTTGGGACCCTCTCTGTGTAGTACCACACACAAATTGCACAAGAGGTACTCCCTGACAATTGTACTTTGTGACCATCAATGACGAAAAAAATTACCGAAAGGGGTACCAACCTTTGAAGACGATGCATTTGGAAGTGGAACTTTTCTGCTCTCTCTCTCTCTCTCTCTCTCTCTCTCTCTCTCTCTCTCTTCAATATCTATTGCAATTCCTCCTCGCTTTGGCGTAGGCCACCAACCACAACAGCATCATCACCTTGTACAAACCCTAATTGTACAACTAAGAACACATGGTTTTAAACTTGTGGGAATGTGAATTAAATAATAGCTATTATTTTTAATTCAACCTTTGACGAGTAAAATGATATAATGTGGAATTGATGTGTGTGTAAAAAGAATTATATTTAAATCTCTTAGTTCATAGGAAACCTCTTCTAGGTATGTTTATTTTAAATAAAGTAGTTTAGTTATACCCGAAGTGGAATGTACCCTTAACTAATAAAAAGCAAAGACATGCACGAAGGAGGAACTCACTCTGGCATAAATATGGCTTAGACCCAAACTAATTAAATGTCAAGGAACCACTACCAGTGCCTTTGATTAGCACATAGCAAGCCCTCGGTTAAGTCCAAGACCAGGTCAGATAGCATTCAGTCAGGTGAGCACTACAATGGGCTTGATATGTAATTTGAAAAGTTACATTGCCCATAGCCACTATATGCAGCATCTATTCTTCTAGTATAGTTGAAGGGGACAAACACCCTTTGCCAATATCATAATTCGACTCTTTGAATTTCCCACGCACTGCCTGTAGAAGAGTTGCCTACAGTTGGTAATTTGAAGTGCAGTTCAGATCCTTAGCATAGGCTTTCATTGTTTCAAACATCTTTCCCTTTGAACAAGGGGTAGCTCTCAGTTTTAACCTAGTCTTCCATCTCCTCAAGCTTCTTCACAAGATTGTTATAAATGAACTATCTTCAAGCAGAGGTTAACAATGCCATTGATGGCCTTCAGAGGGGTTTTACACAGCCAATGATCAGTTTAGCAAATGAAGAAAAGTTAAATAGGAAGTCCAATCAACATCTGCCTTATCCATGAGAAGCTGAAAGCGAGGCTCTACACTTTCAAAAGACCAAATACTTCATTTGCCATAAAACAATGGTGACCACTGCCTCCGTGAGTCCTAACAACAAATCTTAACGTTACAATACCTTCTCCCCAAAGATTGACTATATTATTAGTGAAAGAACTGTCAATCTTCCAGCCTATTCAAAAAGACCTTAAATCCCCCAAAAACTTAGTCTTTAAATGGAACATAGACTCTTCTTCACACATGTTCACATTTATAATGCAACAGGCTCTCAGGCTCTCTTCTTGATGTGAACCCAGATCACTTCTACATTAGATGAGTAACTTGACCCATAAAGACCAAATACAAATACAGTAGGTCAGTGCACTCCTTCCCTCTTTCAAGAAAATTTGGAAGTCTAATAAAAATACATTAGGTCAGTGCACTCCTCTCTCTTCCAAACACGGTATTCTTTCCAAATGCTGCGCAACCTATGAACTCAAATTGCCTCTATCTAATGTGAAGTGTCAAAGACATGCTCCCATACCACAGTACTCCCTGCTAGATCACCATAGTACTCCTAGACATTGAGCCCTTATTGGTATGAGGAGAAGAAACTTATGGTGTCTTTAAGTCCATTGATAAAGGCATCCACATCTGCTTTTGTGTTGTAGAAATACAAACTAGCTCTAACACTTGCATTTACTCCTAAATGCCTATGAAGAGGCTGAGTACAATGATGGCCTGACCTGACTGCAACTCCATGCTGCACAACGGTTGACCAATTCTATTATTAAAACAAAACCCATCTGAGGGAACAAATCATCAAGAAAACCCTTATGTTTAGAAATACCTGCTGGTCTAGAAATGTTGCTATATCTGTCGCATGAATGCCGTCTACATTAAAGGTACACAAAGCAACCCTTCCTCTTTCCACTTCCATCGAAGGCCCATAGATACGCACTTTTGGGACTGCTGATAACTCAGAGTACAAATATTGTGAAAGGTCAACCTGCACGGTAGTGTAGAGGCATCAAATACTCTTATCAGTGATCAATCCAACACAATCATTAATGTGGAAGAAGCTTACTTCATAGTCGTGGATCCTCTGCATTCCTATGTTCGAAAGGTAATCAACGGCAGCACCAAGCCCTATTGCCTCACCGATGGCAGGAGTACCAGCTTCAAACCTGTTTACAAAGAGATTCCCAACAAAAAAAAAGTGTGCAGCAAACTAGAATAAATCTATAAATGTCATACTGTCAAGGAAGAGGCAGCTATAGAGAGAAATACGGACTTCTGTCCTGACAAACTAAATTCTGGAATGACTTGATAAACACTAGCAAAAAAGACGCCCGCAGTAATCCAAGTAATTTCATATTTGTTTAATTCAGACTAGAAAAGAAAAGACCATATCTAGTGCTGGAATGCAGGATCATCATTCCTAGCAATGAAGATGTGCACGCAAAACCCAAGCAAATTACAAAGTTGATGTTTAATATCTTGCGGCTCTTCCTGACAATAAAGGGGCAAGGGCAAACAAGCCAGAAATCTAATGAAAAGACTTTAATTTTGACACATATGCCGTGTGGCCCTTCCTGACAACAAAGGTGAAGTTGTTGACAACATTTTGAGTCTTGATTCCTCTCAAACACAGTATAAGCTACACTAACACCAACCTATTTCCAAAATGCCCTTAACTTGCCTCTTATGACAAGCTGCATCAACAGGGTCTCTAAATATTTACAATTGAGAAACAAGCTTCTACTTGTTTGATGTTACATGGCCCTCCTTAGTGAGAGCATCAATACAGCCCTACGAGGAAAATGCCCAGCCAATCCATTTTAGTTAGGCTTGTTGACGACATCACCTAAGCATTCCCTGACATCATTAGCACCATTGTAAGCCAATCAACTGCAAGATTTTAGGTTGACTAGTTCGCTTCCATACATCAGCCTTCCCTATCCATCATTGACACCTACTAGCGTTTCTTATTGAAAAACTGGACATAACGATAAAAGACATCAGTCATCACATACCTAGAGGGCGGCTCGGCATATGTCGAATGATCGAGAAGAACCTCTGCTATCATCTCTCCACCACCTGCAGCTCAACAAATAGAAATATTGAACAAAAGCCAGAAGAGAAGAAAAATAATGATAGCATAGAAGCTGTTGGTCAAAAATTCCTTATAAGTCAAGTAGATGCTTTGGCACAGCAATTATATTGAAAAAATACTCAAACTGCAAACAGGAAAAAAAAGTGTCCAAAACAAAAAGAAACGTGAAAGTTGGCTAATCTTTTAATGCATGAATCCTCAGAAACTACTTGAACTGCAGTAACATAAACCTACAAAAGATCCAAGCCGGATGAAAATACGATCTGCCTAAAGCAATTACTTTGCCAGAAAATAAGACGTTGATATTACTTTTAGTAAGGCTTGGGGAAGAGGTCTTACCTAAAAAAGGTGGCAGTTCTTGGAGCAGATCGCTTTTACCATAAAGAAATCCTACTCCTGTGGGCCCACACATCTGAAAACCAGCTCAATGCACCATTCAAAGAAAAATATAATCATAGATGCCCTTATTATGCCTGTGAACTATGGGTGCAAACAAGTGCACGCATGGATGAGTGGAAGTGTGCACGTGTGCATCTCATAAGCGGTAAAGGATTGCAGCTCAGGCAAAGCATCTATATCTACTTCAATTGTTGTGGACATAAAAGTACGTGTGTGTGTGTGTGTGTGTGTGTGTGTGTACATATGTATGTATGTATGTGTATATATATATATATATATATATATATATATATATATAAGAGAGAGAGAGAGAGAGAGAGAGAGCGCAATCATGTTTGTGCAATGCATCAACCTGAAGTTCTAACTTTTGTGGGGTGAGCAATGGGGGTATAGACTATAGTATCTATGCAAAATACAGTAAATTGGGACGCACCTTGTGTGAAGAAGCCACCAAAAAGTCAACTCCCAAACTCTGAACATCCACAGGCATATGAGGAACACTTTGACATGCGTCAACCAGCACTTTTGTTCCAAATCTTTTTGACCATTCCACAACTTCTTCAATAGGATTGATGGAGCCTGTAGTTTATGAGCAACTTAGCATAATAACAAAGCATTAGCGTCACATATCTTTGCGAAATTGAAGATCTTACATCCAAGAGTGATGCATGACTAGCTACTTGCACTTTAAATTAAGTTGGACCTAATGCTGCATGATGCTATAAAAAAACTCAACAGATGTATTTCACTGTACATAATCTTTCAGAACTTTATACTATTTGACCCCAAAATTTGAATGCACAACTAACATAAGCACAAGATCTTAAGAGATGAGTACACTCTTTACACGATTATTGGAAACACAACTTTACTATGATGAAACGGTCTACCACATAATGAATAACAAAGGAAAAAGACACCTGAAGCCATGTCTTCACATAGCAAAGGAAACACAGGTCAGCATTTACATGATGAAACAGCTACTGCAGATGAATAAAAAAATTCACCATAGAGAGCACCACATTTGAAACAGCCTTCTCAAGAACAAGAGATTGCTAAGTTTCTTGCAGCATCCGAAAGTTCACAAGCTTTGGTAATATGTGATGGCAAAGAAAATCCTGTATTGTCTCAAGTTAATGGCTTTTCTGTACCATTTCGCTGTTTTGCCTTGCTATGTTCCAAATCAGTCACCGAATCTCATGACATGTCCATAAATCAGAGTTAACTGGCAAGGAGCTGTGCTGCAGCACAGATCTAAGCAGCGACTCATTCAGTAACCAGTCAAGCGTGAGCTTTGCAAGCTAGTTATCCTGTTATTAAACTCAAAGAGAACAATTTCTCTCTTTTTTTTGAACATCTATATGCTAAGCATGAACACTTTTGAGAAGCAATAACACGTTAGAGCAGTCAGTTAAAAAGCTAATGAAAGCAAACCTAGGACATTCGACACGTGATGCAGTGCCACAAGTTTCGTCCTTTTAGACAGCACGTCCTTGAATTGAACCATATTTGCAACCTCATCTTTGGTTAGAGAAACATACTTCAATACAGCCCCAGTTTTCTTAGCTACTATTTGCCATGGTACAATCATGCTGTGATGCTCTGCTACCGAGAGAAGTATCTGTCAAAATTGACAACACTTTAAGACATAAAACGTACAGAAGAAATAAATACCCTTTATTTATTAAAAATAAATCATCTTTGTCTTCAAAAAAACCAATGTCTAGAATATGAGAAATGTGGGCAAGCACCACATGTAACAAACTTGGACACCCCAAGTCTAAATTCTACCGCAACACAGCAGAGATTCACTTTAAAACAGTTTACAAAATTGACACGGCCCGGCGTAGTTCCGTGCCCAAAGAGATTGGCCCCAAAGACTGGCGCCCCTTTCGGTATTTCTTTTTATATTAATATGTGTTCAAAGTACAAGAGAGCGGGTAGGTGCTCACTCTCAGACTCTGCGTCCAGATGCTCTGAGAAGTGAGGCCTTGCCCTCTTATTTAAAGGTACAAGGGATGCCCAAAAGCAGAGCCCCAAAATCTTTTAAAATCAAAGCTTTTTAACTCAAAAGCAATTGTCCCAAAAGTTGCCAGCATAATTTTAGGAAATCCGTACGCTGTCAGATCAGCATGTCAACGTAAAAAGCGCCGCGATTTCCGGAAATCTGTACCACTGGCCACGTCAACCTGCCAGCGCTTTATGCGGAATCTGCTACCACGTCATCACTGTGTGTGTCCGGGGTTAGCCACGTCACCATTTGTGACATACCCCCCCCCCCCCCCCCCCCCCCCCTCTTCAAAGCATTGTCATCGCCCTTGATTACGCCTGCAAAACAGACAAGCCATAAACTGTCTTAGCAGACACTGACTGTTAGTACCGACGCACTAGGCACAACACATCTAGCACATGTACCAATCGACAGTCACATCACCGGACATCATTTGACATCACAGGACATCACATGACAAATCACATTCAAATTCATTCCAAATCTCAAACCATGATTAATCGGCAACGTATTTAGTAATCGCATCTAGATCCAATCGGGACCTCACAAATGCCCGATTAACTAATCCTTATTGCAATCATGTCTATAGAGATTTATGAGACCGAAATGCTGCAGTCATTTTGTGTTTCAGTTCCTGCACTCAAACAAGTCTAAGTACAAATCAATCAGTATCATTGTCAAGAATTCCAATTCATAAGGTCTTTCAGCAGAATACTGTCAACCCAGCAGTATCCCTAAAACCCAAAGGGACATCAGTGACTCTATATAAAAAATCGGAGTAATCCGTTGACAAAGGAGCGGAGTGACTCCCCTCTTGTGCAAGCCCGCTGCACTAGATTCACCCATGCTGAAATTGCGGTTCTATCGGAGTAGACTATGCTAAACCGAATGCTTCAAGATAAAGTACCAAAATCTGAGGTGTATCTGCTAGGTCCTCCTCCTCCATCCACTTTGCATCGAATGCAGGATAGTTCTTGAATTTAACCAAGAACCGCCTAATCACTTTACCTTTAATCTTTCCATCTTTATGTGCCAGTATCTGTTCTGGAACGAGTATCTCCTCGCTTTCCTCCACTTCGGGTTGCTCATCAGGCACATCGCCTTTAAAAGGCTTCAAGAGACTCACATGAAAAGCATTGTGAATTCTCCAAGTATCGGGCAGCTTCAATCTAAAGGAGACATCATTTATCTTTTCTTTTATCTAGAAAGGTCCATAGTATCTCATGCTAAATTCTACCGTGACATAGCAGAGATTCACTTTAAAACAGTTCACAAAATTGACACGGCCCGGCGTAGTCCCGCGCCCAAAGAGATTGGCCCCAAAGACTGGCACCCCTTTCGGTATTTCTTTTAATATTAATCTGTGCTCAAAGTACAAGAGAGCGGGTAGGTGCTCACTCTCAGACTCTGCGTCCAGATGCTCTGAGAAGTGAGGCCTTGCCCACTTATTTAAAGGTACAAGGGATGCCCAAAAGCAGAGCCCCAAAATCTTTTAAAATCAAAAGCTTTTTAACTCAAAAGCAATTGTCCCAAAAGCTGCCAGCAAATTCAGCCAGCGTAATTTCAGGAAATCCATACGCTGCTATGTCAGTATGTCAACGTAAAAAGCGCCGCAATTTTCGAAAATCCGTACCACTGGCCATGTCAGCCTGCCAACGCTTTATGCGGAATCTACTGCCACGTCAGCGCTGTGTGTGTCCGGGGTTACCATTCTGTGACACCACAGCACCATTCCATTTAAGTAAAAAGTCCCTCTGTGAAACAAGCGACTCATAAGGAGAAAGTGGTAAAACTTTCCAATCGTTATTATGGCCATTTAAGATAATTGACCGAGTGAACGATGTAACATTCCGATTAGAGCTACTGCCTAATTGGAGGATCCATAATGCTTTCCATGTTAGTTTACTCTGGCCATATGTGGGACCGCCTCCAAGTCAGCCCATCGCTGAGGTTGAGAAAATGGAAGAAATACTCTAACCAGAGCAGATCATTCATCATTAGCAGCGGCCACTAAAGTCCGAATGATTACACGGAAGTATTTGTTAAAGTTCAAGAACTATTCTACTTTAGACGCTCACTGGAAGACCCGAGCAGAAATTAGCATCTTATCCCAAGATTCTGGAAGGATATCTGCAAGCACTATAATTGAGGACAACTCTTTAGAAGCCACAAGGATGTTGCTAAATGGACAATTTTCTTATTTTTTGAGTAATTTCTATTTACTAAAATTAGGATATTTAAATACGTACACTTAAACTGTTAAAGTTAGGGGCTGTAAATCTACTGGAACTGATAAAAGCCATCAGAAACGGACAAATTTGATGTGTCATATGATGGGTGGCATAAGCATCATGGAGGAGTTGTTTTGTAGGTTCAGTGGGAGAGAATGGAAAATTCATATTCCCGATGCGTCACATGATGGGTGACGGGAGCACCGGATACAGAATATTCCATTGGTCTAGGAGAAAATCCGAAATGGATAAACAATTACGCATAAAGACACAGGCACAAGAATAAAGATGGGTTCTGTAAAGCTGTTGCTAAATTGGCTTTATCTGATAGAAAAATAATTCTAAATGAATTATTGGATTTATACATGAGAGGGTTTTCTCGCTTGGAACACCGAGGAAAAATAATGAATTATTGGAATTTTAAGTGAGAGGGTTTTTCTCACTGGAGACATCCGAGTACAAAGTATTCCTAGTGCGTCATTCAAAGTAATGACGGGAGCACTGTGAACGGGAATATATGTAAGTCCACTAGGAACGGGTACTTCTGACGCGTCACATCGGATGGGTGACAGGGAGCATCGGAAAGAAGTATCCGACCATCAGGGAACGGACATCTCTGATGCGTCATAGGATGGGTGACAGAGTATCGTGAAGAAGATTGTACCGTAAGTTCGGTGGGAAAGGACTAGGTGATGGGTATTCTTGATGCGTCACAAGGTGGGTGACGGGTGCATCGGAAAGGGAATATCCATAGTCAAGAGGAAATTCCGAACTGTGTTAGAATCGTGCACAAGGAAAAGCAAGCACTTGAATGAAGATGGGTTCATAGGAAACTTTGAGAAAAAACAGATGCTTTCTGAGAAAGCGGGATTGCTTTTCGGGAAAGCAGATGCTTTCCCGCGAGGAAGTCTATGTCTGCATTGCATCTGTGTACGTGATTGCATCCAAGGACGCCTGGGAAGTGCTGTAAAAGCATTGTTTTTAACTTATAAGGTTTTATTGAGTTTTTGGGCAGATTCAAACTATTTTTAAAATACGCCGGCCGCCCACTTAATAAATGGGCAGCCATCTGATAAATAAGGCAAGACATCGGCCAGCGTTTTCTCTCTCTTTTTCTGGCAAAACATCAGAATTTATAAAAATTAAAAATTAAAAAATAAAAAATAAAAACGGCCACGGTCTCTACCCGAGCAGCTATTGTGCCCGTGGCCAGGAGCTATAAAAGCATCACATGCCCTCACTCAGAGGGAAGGATCAGTTTTTGCAAGAAGGAGATGCTGCTGCAGAGTTCACCCGCAAAGAAGACGTCTGACGGTGATGCCCATGACTGTCCCAAGTGTACCCGATGTCGCCAAGACCCAGTGCGCGAGTTCCCTCGCGAAGAAGTGTCTACGGAGTGTGTTTCCATCGCGACAAGTTACTGTTTTTTTCTCTGTTTTCAGCTCATAAACGTCGTAGACGGGGCTGATTTACGAGAAGGAACCCGAGAACACACCTCTTCTGTATGTGTAAGATTGGAAGAGAGGATTTTCTATATAGAGATATCTTCCGAAGAATTGCTTTTCGAGACCCGAGCTGCGTTTCGAGCGTCGAGACTTTCAAGGTAACAATTTTCATGTTATGATCTCTAAGTATATGTTTGCAGGTGTACTTCCTCTCAGTGAGGGACAAAGAGCAGAGGAAGGCATGAGCTTCTGAAGGAGAAAGCGCTCTGAGAAATTAGAGCCAGATCAGCCCAAGGGTTTTGTGCCTGAGTTTGGGAAGTAGATCCACGGATCGGAGAGAGGTAGTCTCTCAAGTTGTGATCCGGAAGTTGGGATTCCAAGTAACGACTCCGTGTCCGGGAAAGCAGAGTTGTTCTGCGGGAAGAGGACTCTGGAAACAGAGTCCGAAGAGTTGCAGGGATGCCATGCCCTGAGTCTGGAAGGTGAGATCCAGAGGGGAGAACCTTGATTCTCGAGGAATTGGAATAAGGAACGGAAGTTCAATGGAATAGGGTCTTGCCCTAGGAATCGAAAGCTGAGGCTTCCAGGAACCATCAAGTCTTATTCTAGAACAAACGTGGCAATACGTTCGGTTCAAGTGCTTGTATAGACTTCTCCTCAGTAATAAAGATACTATTACGGGGGCAGGACCGGCCCATCTTCTGGTCCCCAGTACTGTGTCGATCTTCTCACTCTCTATCTCTCTCTCTCTCTCTATCTATCTATTTCTCTCTATATCCTCTGGCTTCAGTATTAAGTGATAAATTCTATTTATCCAGTATATTCTATATTGCTATGCGCTCCCGTTTCTGACAGTGGTATCAGAGCATGGTCTTGTCACGTGACACATCCAACCATATGTGTCCGTGGACAAGCTACAACATAACAGGGTTCAATCAGTCCAGTCGGTCTAGATTAGAAGTGATCTAGCACTTTTTGTGAGTCTATTAGTAGATCGTGAATGCCCAGTCACTTAGTGTAGATGCATATCCTCTGGTTGCACACATCATGATCATCAATATTCCCATCAGATTCCATCAGGGGAATTTTCTAGTGCATTTAGCCTATTTTCCCTATTTTTGACATTTTTCACTTATTAATTTAAGTGACTTTCCAACAAAAGTAGGTAGGGCAATTTGGGTAAGAAAATATATAAGCAAACCAAAGTTAGCACTAAATGGCAGATGAGCAAGGAGAATAGCAGGCTTCGGCGACAAGGTTTTCCCCTCTCAGCAAGACTCGCCAGGATCCCCTTGGCCCTTTCCCTCAAGACCTAGCATTTTGCATCCTCGCCAGCAGCCCACTTTTTGCCTTGGCGTTTTCAGCCCAAAACGCAGTAGACCAATCAGCGTTTTTCAGCAGCGTTTTCAGCTATAGATCACAGCAGCCATTGGCGTTTTTGTCAAGCAGATTCAGCCTCGGAAAACGCAGCCAAACCTGCGTTTTTCAGCAGTCCAAAACAGCCCCGAAAATTCAGCAGTTACCGTTTTGGACAGCAGCCAGAAGCTTGCAGATTTCAGCCCTTAGGACAGTGTCGCCATCCCCGTCGTCGTCACCGACATAGCCTCGAGTTGCATCAGTCCATGCATCATCATTGTACCCATTTGTGCAATCATAAGTAGACCACTGTCGCCGACGAGTGGGGCCTTCGGAGGAGGGTTTTACGTCTCTGGTGTCGTATCTCTCTTCTCTCTCTCTCTCTCTCAATCTCATACACTTGCACGCACAATGTCCATTCACTTTGTTTGTGATCATAGCATTCTCTCATTAAGAACGGAAGGCTCTACCTTCCATAAGAACAAAAGGAACCTTGAGCACAGTTCGGAGCACTCATCTTGAGCAAAGCGCAAACAATCATTCCGCTGCACCTAACAGGTCTCCTCTCTTTCTCTGTAAAGGAGGACGACTCTGGGAAGATACGGGAAGAAGCCATGACAAGCCAAGAGAGAAGTAAGCAGGCCGAACCCTAAGTCCTGCAAGGAAAAGCTTGCAGTGTTGGGAAAATTTTCTTTCTGCAAGAAGTCGACACAAGACTCGGGATTCTCTGAGAAGGCGACCTGAGCATGATGCTCAAGAACCTAGAGAATCCAAGGAGCGGAATGCTCAAGATACTTCATAACTCATAAAATATCCATGAATATCAATCCAAAACCATAGCCAGGAAATATTTCGGGAAGGATATGAAGGTCTTTAGACCTCATAACACTTCGGTCAAGTTTGATACTTTTGACGGAAGAGAATATGTCCCGAAAGCTACCGCTTTCATTCGACAAATTGAAGTTGCCTTTGCAAACGGTAATTTCTGAGAGGCATTGAAGGTGAGGCATGCGGCCAAACACCTCAAGGGAATTGCAAGTACTTGGTGGTATACCAAAGCTTTGCAAGGAATTCACAACAAGATTTAGATTCGATTCAAGGCTGAATTTTTGGACAAATTTTTTTCCTCTACGCTTTGAGGAAGGCATCAAAGAAGATTGGGATCGGTTTGCCCGATAGGAGCACGAGCGAGTCATGGATTATGTGAATGAGTATTTGTTCACTCTTTCCAAGGTGGCTCCATTCTTGAACCTCTTTGAGGAAGAAACGATAAAGAAGTTTAACGAAGGACTTTTGTCCGAATTTTTTTTAAATGCATCCGCAAGATACTTTGTAGCGGATGGTGGAGTCAACAGTACAAGCTGAAAGTGTACACCTCAGTGTACATAGAATCTAATCCCCACAGTGGGACGGGAACCATTGAACACAGAAACAATGAATTTTTGTTACCCCTCCTCGAAAAATACGCTGCTATCCGGAGAAAGTTTGGAGTAAGGGAATCTGGTTTATTGTTTATTGTTTGATTTGCATGCATAATCAAGAGCGATTACTCTTCTCTTGAACACGGGGAGGGAGGGAAGGGATGTGTCGCAAAGTGATGACGTGGCTTACCCGACCAGAGAGAGAGAGAGAGAGTAATGACGTGGCATGTCACGATTGTGACGTATAGTTCATCTATGCGTAACCTGATCCTATGCAAACATGAAGATGGACCAAGTCTGGAATCCCCTTACCTCGAAAGGGTGCGTCTCTTCGCTCTATGGTTGCACCTCTAGGCGAATATCTTCATTGAATGGTTGTCTCTACACAGAATAGCAATGTCCCTACAACCAATGATGCAAATTTTGGCCAAAGAATGTAGCTCTTGGTCTATAAACACGTCTCTTTTCATTGTGTTTGTCATCTCCTAGAAAAAGAGCCTGTTGTAAGCACATTAAGTCAATCAAACATCCAATCTCTATTCTCCTTCACATGGCATCCGTATGGAAGCAGCGCAAAAACCACCATAAATTGTAGCTTGATTTACGGGTGGTGCTAAAGTTCTCTCTCTCTCTCTCTCTCTCTCTCTCTCTCTCTCTCTCTCTCTCTCTCTCTCTCTCTCTCTCTCTCTCTCTCTCTCTCTCTCTCTCTCTCTCTCTCTCTCTCTCTCTCTCTCTCTCTCTCTCTCTCTCTCTCTCTCTCTCTCTCTCTCTCTCTCTCTCTCTCTCTCTCTCTCTCTCTCTCTCTCTCTCTCTCTCTCTCTCTCTCTCTCTCTCTCTCTCTCTCTCTCTCTCTCTCTCTCTCTCTCTCTCTCTCTCTCTCTCTCTCTCTCTCTCTCTCTCTCTCTCTCTCTCTCTCTCTCTCTCTCTCTCTCTCTCTCTCTCTCTCTCTCTCTCTCTCTCTCTCTCTCTCTCTCTCTCTCTCTCTCCTCTCTCTCTCTCTCTCTCTCTCTCTCTCTCTCTCTCTCTCTCTCCTCTCTCTCTCTCTCTCTCTCTCTCTCTCTCTCTCTCTCTCTCTCTCTCTCTCTCTCTCTCTCTCTCTCTCTCTCTCTCTCTCTCTCTCTCTCTCTCTCTCTCGCGCGCGCGCCTTGGACCATCCCTGTCCCCAACAGGTCCCCTTGCTACCCTGTTCGCATCCGAGCTGTCGGGTCATCCCATCCCATCCCATTCCATCCCCGACCCTAGGATTTTGTCCCCCCCGCCCTCTATGACTATGCAAGAAGGGCATCAATGAGCAATGACTAGCATACATAAACAACCACCAGAAACAAAGCACAACGTAATATGTACAGTCGGTTCAGTTCATATTGACAGAAACTACCTCATCCCCATGCTTTAAGTGAGTCAAACCCCACGTGTAGGCTAGTAGGTTGATGGCTTCAGTAGCATTCCGAGTGAATATGATGTCTCGACAACTTGGAGCGTTTATAAACCTTGCAACCTTCCTTCTTGCAGCCTCATACTCATCTGTAGCCTTTGCACTGTGAATCAACAGAGAAAACACACTCAAACTTCCAAATCGATTGAAACTTTTGGGTGACATTCTTTGTAACTACACACGTCAGCACCAAAATTCATGTCCCTTTTTTGCTCTCCTCTTAAGGAGCAAAGTAATGAGAAAAAATGAATTTCAATTCCTAAACAGTTTGATACCTCAGATTTCTTCGTTGTAGCAACTTGTAAAACGTGTCATCCCATACTTAAACAAGGTGCATCAAGCTTGAATAATCTCAAAATAAAACAAAGGTTACCTTAAAGGGTAAGAAAAACCTCATGGTGGCCTACCTTAGAGAGAGAGAGAGAGAGAGAGAGAGAGAGAGAGTTCAGATGGTAGATCATTATGACAGAGACCACACGGTCATGCATGCAATTCTTCGATAATCACCTCCTTAATTGGGCAAACAAATATCAAACCCAAGCACCAGGTTGAGATGTCCAAGATTTGGCCATGGATATGCGGCTCCATGCATCAAGCAGCACAACGATCACAAATGGGCATTCGATATGGATGCTACTATATAGCACTAAATGTAAGGTCATGCCAGCATCTGAAATGACACTTTAAGCATTGCCTGAAGAGCATATAGTAAATTTTCATTGCATGGTCAAGATGGGAATGCCAATTCCCAATATTGATGCCAACGCTTAGGCCAGGATCTCCAATGTGATATTGTGTAGAATCGACCATGTACAATAGATAATTGAGACTAGATGGATTGAAGCATAGTCATAGTACCTCTACCTTAAGGCGTGGATTCCTCTATGCACATTTGAATTGTAAGATTCGTAGTACTCCCTGAGCACGTCCAAGACAGCCAGGGGCTTCTGGGAAGTGGCTGCGTTGTCGACGTACACTAACTTGTGTCCATTCACCTCCTGCAATGGAATGGAAAAAAAGGATCTTAGTCCAATTCACATGATTCAAAACGTTATCCTCGAAGGAAATGGAGGTTCTGACAGACATACTTGATGTAAAATGGGGAAATCTTGACGCACTGAGTCTGCAAGAAGGGATTCTGAGGCAAGAGACGGGGCAGACGGCAGAGCGCCTGCTCGAATTGAGATGGACGAACCGAACTTGATGCCTCTGGCAGTCGGCGGCCCCAGAAGACGGGTGCCCATGTCCAAGTTCCGCAAGCTCGGTGCTGAGGGCAAGCTAGACGATACTCTTGTTATACCGTGAGCCCCTACCATCTGTATGAACCTGAGTGTGCTGTGGTGTGTATGAGCGTGCGCGTGTAATAAGAGAGGAGAGTGCAGCAATGGCTAATCCGGAATTGAAGCGAACGGACCCGAGCTTTGGGGAAACACGCTTTCGTCCGGTTACTTACGTGCCTACATCACAAATTGAAATTTGGGAAAATTACCAAAATACCCCTCTAATTTGTGGAAATTCCCAAAATACCCTTCAAATTTCAAAAATTCCCAAAGTACCCCCATAAATTGTCATAAATTCCCAAAATGCCCTTCAAAATTTTCAAAATTCCCAAAATAGCCCTGGATGTGAGAGTAAATTTCTCCAAAAACAAAAAAATTTGTAGCTTTTCATAAGAAGCGTGATTGTCTACCATACAAGATGCTAAAACTAAAAATTTGAGTTGGTTATGTAGGCTTTGGAGATGAATTGATTCATTATTTTTGGACATAATTCACTTTTTTTGCAAGGTAATTTGCGACAAATTACATGCTAAGCACTCAAAAACCGATCTAAGTTGTCAAACAAGAATAAAGATTAGAAAATGTTGAAGAATCCAACGAAAATAGATACAAGGGTATTTTGGGAATTTTTGAAATTTGAGGGGTATATTGGGAATTTCCACAAATTAGAGGGGTATTTTGGTAATTTTCCCTTGAAATTTTCTTTCAATTTTCAGCAGCAATCCAAAAGAAGGGTTGGGTTGGGCACATGGTGGTCCTGGAATCAGAATCAGAATCAGAAATTGGTGGATGGGGTTGGAACTTGGGATTAAAAGCACTGCCCCCTCCACAGTTCAAGAAGGCTTTCGAAATCTAGAGCCATCGATTGGGGTTGGAACTTGGGATTAAAAGCACTGCCCCCTCCAGAGTGCTTTCAAAATTCAGAGCCATCTTCACACCACTAGGTGGCTTATGGGCCTGCTCAATGGGAGTTGAAAGGCCTTACGTTGATTGGAAGTGCTTATAAGATTCTTACGTTGATTGGAAGTGCTTATAAGATTTTACGTATCTAGCGGGTCTCTCTCTCTCTCTCTCTCTCTCTCTCTCTCTCTCTCTCTCAAGCTGAGAATCCTCCTTTAGTTTTTTTTTAATGTTCAAAACGATCCTATGTGAAAAACACGTTACATAAAGCGGGAGAAAATTTTTAAAGTTCCTATTGAAAATTATATACATTAATGCATGCTACAATCAGGTTTTACAATCGCTTTACCACAGGCCACTTGCGAAAAGCACAACAAACATGATTATTGCAGTGCTCCAAAATTTAAAGCATGTTTGTTCATTGAAACATTGTTGCATTTCATGTTCCCTAGCACCAATACGGAATGTAATGCACGGTGTTAGTGAACAATATCTAGCAAACAAAGCAAAAAGAATTTTTGTCAGTTGAAATGCGAAGCACTTTGTTATTAATCGTCTTCTTGCCTTATATCACTACCTTGAAAATAAGAATTAACTAATAGCCTACATCGATGGAGTAGTTGGGCTAATGGTAACACCCATCATTTAATGAATAACAAAATCATGATCTTAATTAACAATAGTTCTATAATGGTTTAAATTGAGTAGGTGCCCAAAAAGACTTTTTTAGGGAAAGCCATTAATTAGGTTTTTTTTTTGGGGGAGAGGGGGGGGGGGAGAAAAAGGGAAAGGGAAGGGTGGGGGAAAAAAAGGGAAAGGAGAAGGGGGGGGGGGGTATTGGTTTTTGTTTAATGCTTAAAGGGACCCCAGAGGGCAGCACAAGCCTAGTGGTTAAGGTTGAGCTTTATACATCTCTATGTGACGAGGTCAAATCCTACCCATTAGGATTGGTTTTAAATCGTGAGCTGCAAGGAGATGCTAAAGCATCTTGGGAAGATTTTATGTAATGAAAATTGAAAGTAGAGCCAGTAGGTAGTAGACTTATATATGGATTAAAGTGATTATGTATATCAACACAAAGAAAGAAAATATATTTTGGGTATCCATTATAAATCAAGCCACATTTTGAAAAACTTTTGGACATAATTTGTCAAAAATATAGACTTGCTATCAAGAAAGCACTAATTGAGGTAATAAATGTTCAAAATGTGTTGTTTTGAGTATTCAATATTTATTTATTGAAATATAAAAAATAAAGAAGTTATGTCCATTTTGAAAGCTAATGCCTAAAATAGAATTTTTTAGTGTATGTAGTTTTGCAATGTAACAAAATCTGCTACTTGTAGTTTACATGAGCATCAATAATAATTCTCTTAAGTGCAAAAAAAAAAGGAATGAAACTTGAATATCTCACCTCCACAACTTAACCGACCCTCTAGAAACATGTAGCACTGTGAACAAGTATTCCATACGTTTTACCTCACTATGTTTTCCAAGCTTAGGATACCTATTCTTAGAAAACATCACATGTAATTTTGTGAGAGTACTATTTATGGTCCAAATTCTTTGTCATAATAAGCTCAAAAGTCCAAGAAGACAATTTACACAAATGTTATGATTAGTGTATTAACGGCCATAAGAAGGTTTTATCCTCTTTAAGATGCAAGTAGCATTTTACTCAAATCCTCAAAAAAAGGACACTTAAGTGACCTATTTTAGTACCAAACTAGTGTTTATTGAAGATTGAGGTGTAATAGAATTGATATTTTACTATTTATTACAGTTGACAGGTGGAAAAAAAATTAGCAGCTAATGGACTACGTGAAAGGATATGGTTTATGTATATTTTATTATTCAAGTGTTCTTTATGAGCTTTGGTCATTTATGACCGGCCGGCCAGTTTGTACCCACTTTGATCATTCAAAAAATCTATAAAGTAAATATGTGTAAGGAAGGAAATGGTCACTCTTGCACGGAGGGAGATTGCACCCAATGTCTGCCTTATTCTTCTCTCCTCGCCGTGCCGGGGTAGCACTCCACTCTAGGAGGTGCTTCTGCACTTGCTCTCTCGCTCTCTGTCTCTCTTTGTTCGCGTGCACTCTCAATTATGTGCTATGCGACTCGTCAGGTATGCAATTCGTGGTTTTATCGCTTGTAGCATGTTGTTCTCGGTATTTTGCAAGGCTCTCCGCGCTTCTGTTTGTAGCAGTGGTATCAGAGCACATGCTAGGCTCCTGCAGCTTATTCTGAGTAAGCATCTCCAAACAAGGCTCATATATAGGATTCAAATTATGGCGAAGAGAGGAAACATCACTGTCATGTATCAATGCAAAGTACACCTTTATTTTGTAGTGGAAGTTTGTTTTTCTATACCTATGTTGCATCTCTCCTTAAACTTCCTCGATCTCGAGGTATCAATTGAACATTCTAGGTTGCATGTGTATTTGATGTTCGTGCTTGGATGAAGATTTTGCAGACGATAGAGAATTAATTTATGCAATGGTACTATTATTTGTGTATATAGATACAATTAAGCACGACAATAGAGAAGTTTTTTTTAGAGAGGAGTCTATCGGTTGATCATGTCTGAACATGATTAGTTATGGTATTTAAACATAGGAGTACATTCAGAGTGTTTGATGATGATGAAGACGAAGGAATTGTAGAGAATTTGAGCAAGGGGAAACTAGGTGTACACAACCCCCAATAGACCACAACATTCTAAGACGTAGAGAGAATTAGAAAAATGAATGAGAGGAGGACTTACTGACCACTTACTTTCCTTCCCGGGAACAAAATACCACATTATTGAGGAGAGTGAAGCAAGGTGTTCAATGCATTTTGGTGGGTGTCTAGATTAACACAAAATGAGAAAGCCGAAATAACTCGTAGCACTAGTTCATTGAGATGGCGTTGGTGTCGAAGGACAATAGCCAGGTAGGATTAGGAAACTTCTCCAGTAGCAGGTTATCGCCACAGGGTATTCCCATCCGTGGATTGGTGGAATTCCGCACATTGACACATGTGGTGAGGCGAACGAGCTACAGTGGTCCAACAATAGTACAAGAGCATCCTATGACATTCATTCCCATTCACACTAGTACTCCGCATGCTCACCCCCTACCAATCGTACTATTGCTAGACACGGGCATGCAAGGTTTTGGTGCTTTGCAATCATTCTTTTTCCTGTTGCATGATAAACATCACCTACCGCACCTTTTCAACCAATTCACCACCAACCTTAGGTGCACAAGAACCGTTAGAGCAGTTGCCTAACCTCATCTCTCTCTCTCTCTCTCTCTCTCTCTCTCTCTCTCTCTCTCTCTCTCTCAGTTGTATGGCGTCAACCCACCAAGCAACCAATGGTGCCCATAGTTCTGAGGTGTAGCTCCACCTCATGGTGCCCACAACCACTCACTCGACATGCACACCCTCGTTATCTCTCAGCTCTCGTCCACAAGCAGTCATCCAACCCTCTCTCTCTCTCTCTCTCTCTCTCTCTCTCTCTCTCTCTCTCTCTCTCTCTCTCTCTCTCTCTCTCTCTCTCTCTCTCTCTCTCTCTCGTAAGCTGCAGCAGCTCGTCAGCTCACTACAATCGGCATCGAGTCTATAAACCTTTGTACCCCTTAGTGGATGCCACAAGGTGCAAATTCTCATGCAGATCACCTTCCTCATCACCTGACTCCACTAGCAACAGTGTCCGAAGGGGAGTCATGGAGTGTGAGGATTTCTCCTTGTTGCTCCCTACCGATGGGTGTGGGTGCTGCATCCTCTGCTTCGGGTGACCTCGCCATGGCCAACAACCAGCCCTATTTGCACACACCATCAGCCCCCACTCTCTCTTTCTCTCTCTCCCCCTCCCAGTACGGCTACCTACAACGGTGGAGATTGACGATGTTCTTCAGTGACCACTGCAATACCACCTTGGAGCCTTCCTCAACTATTGATTTCGTTTTATTTTTTATTTTTACTTCATTTTATTTTGTACCCAGATATTGTAGTAGACCCATAAGAGCTTGATCCCATGGCCTTTTTTAGTTTTTAAAATATAACAATTCATTTCATTTTGTTAAGTATGGAGCCTGATTTACCCTTGTAATTTTCTGTAATAAAAGCGTACATTTGTAAGGCCCCCATTATGAGGAGAAGCCATCATGCTTGAAGGAAAATCACTCGCCGAAAACCAAAGTTTTCACGGCCAAAAATCAGGGGCAACTTTAGGGACCCCCGAGAATATTTTTTTTCCCTCGCCGGAATATTATGGCCGGACGGCGGCCGGAAAGTGGTCGGAAAAAAACCGTCGGTTGGCCGGTGGCCGGTGGTCGGAAGTCAATGGCCGGTGGCCGGTGGCCGAATTCAAAAGCGGACTTGTCTTCTCAAGGGCGGCCACACATGAGCGGCTTGAAGGGTCCGATTTGGACTTATCTACACAAGGGCGGCTACACATGGCTGCCTCTCATGAGAGAGGGCAGCCCTTTTGGCCTATAAAAGGAGGCCATTTCTACACACATTTCATAGTGTGTGAAGTTGATGCAACAAGGTGAGTGTGAGATGGTGAGAGTGAAGCAAGGCGGGAGCTCCATTAAGGGTATAATCCCTTTGTAAACTACTTCTTGTTTTGAAGTACTAAAGCTATTGAGTGGCTGCTTTCCAGTGGACGTAGCCCACATTGGGTGAACCACGTATATCGTGTGTACTCTCTCTCTCTCTCTCTCTCTCTCTCTCTCTCTCTCTCTCTCTCTCTCTCTCTCTCTCTACTCTATAATCTCGTGTATGTAAATCTGTTTCTCTCCATTAAGCAATCTACTCAATAATCTATTTAGCTACGTCTTCTTTCCTAACAACTGGTATCAGAGAAAGGTTTGCTCGTAGCTAAATTATCCCAAGGAAATGATTCCTTGAATTGAGTGGGAGTTATGGCGGAGGAAGGGAAGCTCAAGATTGAGAAGTTCAACGGCAAAAACTACCAACATTGGAAGATGCAGATTGAAGACTATCTCTACCAGAAGGACCTCTATTTGCCACTAGGCGGTCTTGCAAAGAAGCCCGCAACAATGGCAGATGAAGCATGGATTGTCCTTGATCGAAAGGTACTAGGAACAATCCGGTTAAGCTTAGCATCAACAGTGGCCTTCAATGTTTCGGAGATGAAGACCACGGAGGACTTGATGAAGTCACTTGACGACTTCTATGAGAAACCATCGACATCCAATAAGGTATTTCTTAGGAAGCGCTTGTTCAATCTAAAGATGGCAGAGAATGGTTCAGTTGCAGAACACCTAAATGACTTTAACACAAACATAAGTCAACTTCGATCGGTGAAAATCAATTTCGATGACGAAGTGCGAGCTCTCCTTATACTATCATCTCTACCGAATAGTTGGGACAGCCTTGTGATGGCTGTAAGTAATTCTATTTCTGGCACAAATACTCTTAAGTTTGATGATGTTGTGGGTGTTCTCCTAAGCGAGGAAATACGAAGGAGAAGCACAGGAGAATCATCAAGTGCTGCATTGTCAGTGGAAACAAGAGGAAGGCCTAAGGAGAGGTTCAAAAACCAAAAGGGTCGTGATCGCTCAAGGCGGAGCAAGTCACGCACAAAGTCAGTTCTTGAATGTTGGAACTACGGCAAGAAGGGCCACGTCAAGAAGGATTTCTGGTCCAAGAAGAAGAAGGAGTCAGAGTCTCAAGACAACAAGCCAACATCGGAGGCCAATGTGGCAGGTAAAGTGGAGCAAGATGCTCTAATTCTCTCATTAAACAATGTGTCTAATTCCTGGATAGTAGATTCCAGGGCTTCATTCCATGCGACACCACATAAGCAACATTTCCAAGATTACACCAAAGGTAATTTTGGGTATGTATACTTGGGAGATAATGAAGCTTGTGAGATTGTCGGCAAAGGTACAATTTCTATCAAAACTGCTAACGGAAATGAATGGAAGCTTAAAGATGTTAGGCATGTTTCTTCTCTTCGCAAAAATTTGATCTCTACAGGACAATTGGACAATGAAGGTCACAACATTGCATTTGGAAACAAACGGTGGAAGATCTCAAAGGGATCTTTGGTGGTTTACAAGGGAGAAAAGGTCGGTACACTTTACTTGTGTATTGTTAGCACACAACCTTCAGCTTGTGCAGCAACTACAGAAGTTGACAGTGCGGTGTGGCACTACCGACTTGAGCATATGAGTGCCAAAGGAATGCAAATCCTTCAAACAAAGAAGCTTCTACCAGGTTTGAAAGAAGTGGACTTACAGTTCTGTGAAGATTGTGTTTATGGTAAACAAAAGAGGGTGAAATTTCAAAAATCAGGAAATGAAAGAAAAAATAAAAAACTTGAGTTGGTTCATTCTGATGTTTGGGGTCCTGCAAGTACACCATCACTTGGTGGCTCATTGTACTATGTAACATTCATAGACGATGCGACTAGAAAAACATGGGTTTATGTCATGAAGAATAAATCCGATGTATTTTCCATATTTCAAAGGTGGAAAGCCTTTGTGGAGAATGAAACATGTACCAAGGTTAAATGCCTCAGATCCGACAATGGAGGCGAATATTGCAGCCAAGCTTTTGAAATCTTTTGTGCTAGCAATGGCATTCGGAGGCAAAGGACAACCCCAAGGATACCTCAATGTTAACCCTCACGGCTCACGGACACCCTATCACTTACGACCGACGTTCTAACCTACGGCGGACATTGTATTATTTATTTGGTAGAGTCAGGTACCGGGCTTGTCGGTCCAATAGGAAAAGGGTAAGAGTGATCACCGATGAGAGGCGCACTCTAACTGGAACATTCAAGGGATTAGTTGGCTAAGCATGGGCGCCCAAGTGTGGATGGGGCGAGCTCATATAAAAGTCAACTAAACCTAAAATTCACTCATTCTCTCATTTGTGCAATTGAAGAGTGCTCTTGCTCCATCTCCATCTTCTTCTTCTTCATCTCTTTGTGTATGTGAGAGAGAGAGAGAGAGTGAGAGAGGGAGAGAGAGGGAGTGTGTGGGCGATCGAGCATTACGAAGGCACGACGGCGGTGAAGCGGTTGAGCGCGGCGTAGCGACGTCTCCTTCTTCTTCGTGGCGAGGAATCCTCCACGAAGCAAGCGTAGAGCGATGAGTGACACACCATCGCCTTCTTTGAGCTTACTAGTTTAGGCTTGTTGTGTGCTTGGAGCCATTTGTGGCTAGCACACGGTGTATCGGCAAGTTCCTTGCATTGACACGTGAGACATACGTGCACATTTTTGGCGCCGTTGCCGGGGAATGCCATACATGAAGCTCGAGTAGCACTCTGTGCTTCTCCGTGGTGCAATTTCTATTGTAGGAAAGGTAAGGAAGGAGTGTGTGTGTGTTGAGAAGAGGGATTTGGTGTTATACTGTGTGTTTTTTTTATTAATGGAGTTTTCAAAGGTTCTGTGTTTATTCTCTGTGTATTAAGGTAGTTAGTTTTCTTTGTTAATAGAGATTTCAAAGGTTCTGTGTTTATTCTCTGTGTATTAAGGTAGTTAGTTTTCTGTGTACAGTAAGTAGGAAGTAGATTAGTGAGAGTTAATAGAGTGTGTTAGTGTGTAAGAGTAGGTGTATTAGTTAGAAGTAGGTAAAGAGAGTGTGTGTGTGCTCTCGCGCAGGCCGCGGCAGCCTTATCCTTTATGAATTAAAAAAAAAAAAATTTTAAAAATTTAAAAAATAAAAATTTTAAAGGTAGGACTGGGATCGGGAATATCTCCCAGATCCAAGCCCAGACCCAAGCCCAAGCTCACGCTCAGGCTTAGGCCTCAGTCGCCTTTAAAAGAAAAAAAAACGAATTTTAGCTTCACAAGGAGCTAAAAATCGATTTTTTGAGGACCAACGGAACGTCAGATGCCCGAAAATTATGCTGTAAAGCACACAGCGACCCTTTAAGTGATACGCTCGTTTCGAGCTATCACACACTTCAATCAAAAAAATCAAACATAAAAAAAAACATTAAAAACGTAAAACACGCGAGTGAGAACGGACGCTTAAAAAAGATAAGCGGTTAACCTTCGAGGTTATTCGCCGACACTTGTAGGGCACCCAAAGCACTTGTATCTACGCTCTGGTCGTGTGCTAGAGTCCGAACAACTAGCTAGTGCTTCGATTTACGGGGGTACTCACTATCCTTCCACGCTAGGGTCTACGTCCTCGGCAGGGACCCAAGGTAGTGCAACCCAAGACCCAAATATAGCGGCTAGCGACTCTTCCTCTGACTACGATATTATGGAAGAGCATCTTACACAAAGCCCCGGGGGAACAAATGAAACCGTGCCTAGCTGGGCCCAACAACCTAGAACTAGTGTTTTTAGCCGTTTGATGGAAACTTTTAGTAGAGCTACGCGCTCTGAACCTACGGCTAGTGAAGTAAACGAAGGGGGTGGGGAAGTAGAATCACCATTCACATCTCCTGTAGACCCCACACTCCCTCATAGTGTCCATGTGGACATTCTACCTACCTCATTTAAGGAGGGCCCTACCGAGCTACCACCTTCCAAAGTCGCCTCTAAGGTAGCGGTGACTAAAAGTCAAAACACGGGAAGCAACATTGCATCCACCTCACGGCAACCCTCTAGTACACCAAGTTTGGACGGGGTATTTCTCAATGAAAATTGGGAATATGACCTGCACACGGAGACTTTGACCGGCCTATACATGGGCTACACGTACCATGTGGGTTGGTTAGAAGTTGTACCATCCACATCTAGTGCCACTAGTCCAGAGGAACAACAACACATGATCTGCAATGTCAACCATAGAATTATCCAGTCCGAAAGGCAAAATCGAGGAATGAACATACCTTCGATGGGTCCTATGCGATTTTTAGACACAAGCAAAGGGAAACAACCCACTCCAGGGGTCTCAATCCAATCTGAGCCCACAAGTGATAGCTTTACTTTTCCAAGTCTAGCTCATCTTTCCCTGGATGACACCATGGATACCATGCCTACCCCAATGATGGGCATGCCAAGAAACACACCATGGACCTTGTTTGTTAGTAAAGCACCGCTACATGGTAGCTCAATGCCTACAATAGTACCTACAAGTGCGTACCAATCGTATGCACCTATGGGTCCACGTACTCATGTAGTCCCTACCCCTCCCATTGTTTCAACTACCTATGCTCCACAACCACAATACACAAGTTCTTATTTCCATGGGACTATACCGGCTAGCATTAGCATGTCACATTTGATGTCTGCTATGCGTAGGGCCACTCATATGAACTATGGACCACCACATGGCACAACATCGTACCCAACGTGGAACCCAAGGGCTTCCTATGCGCCAAGCCCAATGCCAATACCTACTCCACATGTAGTCTCTGGAGCACCTTCACCCACAGTGCCTGCTCACTTAGGTGACTTGGCAACATTTGCTCAAGCTATTGGTCGATCTATTGCTGAGAATATGCGTAACACGCCTGATAGAGAGCCTAGAAGTAAGGCAGTACAAATAGCCAAGCTCACACAAAAATTTAGTGGAGACGGGGATGTGAGAAAGCATATCGAAGTGTTTGAACAAATATGCGATTCTCTAGGAGAACACAATGACCTGCATAAGAGCAATGCTTTAAGCCTAACCTTAAGTGGAAAGGCTGGGGATTGGTATAGAGCCCTAAGGGTGGAAGAAAAAACGATTTACCCTACTCTTAGGAGACTATTCTTAAAAGAATACATACGAGAGGGAGTGCTTTGGGGTGTAGCCTCACAGCTCTAGAAAGCCCAACGAGAGGAAGGAGAGTCGGTGAGAGACTTTATAAGTCGCTTGAAGCATTTGAATTCTCGTTGTAATCCAAATGAGCGCTTCAACAATAACCAATTGCTTGATAGATTCATTAGGGGATTACGACATGAGGATATCTACAATGGCCTAGTCATTAGAGGTATCACCACTTGGGAAGCAATCACCACCAATGCGATCCAATTGGAGGATAATTTAATGATTCAAGGAGAAAGAGCGTCTGTTGAGCCAAAATCTATTAGCTCACAAGCATCGGGGCATCAGCCAATGACCCTAAAGCCTATTGCTAGTGAGCCAAAGATAGCTGAGATGACTTTAGCAGATCTCACCAAAGCTATTCAAGAGAGTCTTAGAGACAATCGTGCTCCGCAAAACAATCATATGTATCCAAGAAGGGAGCAACAATGGTGCTCAGTATGCTATGGACCGCATAGTACCAGTGAATGCCCTACTTTTAGAGTGAAATTCAATGGGAATTGCAATGCCTGTGGGAGGTATGGTCATCAAGCTAAGGATTGCATAGTATTTAAGCGCGCAATGGCCAATAGACCAACCTTAGCATGGACAGACACACCTCGAGTGCCTGCCTTGATGCCGGCCCCACCTCTTGAACAAACATCACAACATATGGTCCCTAGGGCCCAAAATGTTGTTCAAACAACACCCTTACCACCTCCAGTGCTAGGACCGCAACCACCACATCCAAGAATCACTTCTGTGAATCAAGTGGGTTGTGAGTCATCTATTTCTTGTTTGGAAGGCTATGAGGAAGATATAGATCCTAATATCGCCTCTGGGATGGATGTGCTTGAAGAAAGTCCACAATAATACATGGAGGACTATTCGGGACAAGTCAAATCTGTATATCAAGTAGCTGCTCTTGCGGCAAGAGGCCAAAATATCAATTACACCGCTAAGAGACCACCTCTTCAATGCTATGAGTGTGGAGGTCCACATCGTGTAGCCGAGTGTCCTATTAGGCTACAAAAGAACGCCACACTAATGCAAACCAATCAAGCGAACACATGTACAATGCCGATACTCATGTGTAATCGATGTGGCATAGATCATTTGATTGCCCAATGTCCAAATAATCCAAATGCACCGAAGATCACGCCATTAAACTTGATTGAAGTTACCGAGGAGCCATCACCAAGTACACCCGTGGTACCAGTAAACGTACTCACACGATCGATGCTCCAAAAAAAAAATTATATTCTTGAGGAAAGAGACACGGCATCAATTGCCCAATCTCAGAAAAAGAAGAAAACACGAAGAAAGAGATCGCAAAAAGCAGCGAAGTCTAACCCCAGTTCAAAGACCAACATAGGGACTGGTGATGACCCCGTATATATGAACGACGCTGAAGAAGATTCTGATTCAGGTGAAACCATGGAGACCAAAACGACCACTAACATAGAAACCAACAAGGAAGATCTTCATGAGCCACAATGGCCAGGATCCAAAAAGAAGATAGGAGCTTACCCAAACCCTACAGAGGAGATTGAGCGAGTAAAGCATTTAAGGAGTTTGGTAGAAGATACCCAAAGGGATCTAGAACCAGCACCTAGGAAGATCCAGATTACAGACACCGTGTTCCCTACACAACAACAACCTCACCAAGTCCATAGACCCTTGGACATACCTAGTGTCATCCAAGAAGAAAGTGACTTAAAGTCATGGGAAAGTGGGCGTACTCACTTCTTGATGGAAAGAATGTTTACTGAGGGACTACCTGATCCTATCGAAGAAATGGAGATCCCATCTTCCCCACGTCAAGGGACTCAAGGCCAAAAGGTGCGTTAAACATTGCCAAATTGATGGATTTCATGTCTTCAGAAGTTAGAACCACCATCATGTCCAAACTATATAAAGACCCCGAGCTAGTCTCAGCTCTTCGAGCCTTCCTCAATGGAGAATTGAAGTTTGGGCTACCACAATTTGCACAGATGGATGGAGTTGGGGAGATGCCAATAGAGGAGGAATACATAGATCCACAACCCAACCTAGATGAGAACCTTGTTATAGAAATACCTGTTAATAAGTTGGGACAATACTTTGAGGGTGATGAATCCAATGCAACCATACCAATCACTACTAAGGGAATAAATGTGAAGGGAATCCTTGATGGTGGCGCTGGGGTTAGCATTGTGACTAAAAATTGCTGGGAAACTATGGGAAGACCTCACCTTGCGACCACAACCATAGTAGTGAAGATGGCCAATGGGTCTATTGTTAAACCTATTGGGATGCTAGAAGACCTCAAGATCAAGGTCTTTGGACATAAAATAAGAGTTACCTTCATTGTTATGGATTTTTCCAAGCACACTATGGCATCTGAGATGATCTTAGGACGTCCTTTCATGAGGGAAGCAAAAATGGTGCATGACTGGTCTAAAAACCATGTCTACTTGCAGTTCCAAGATTCTGTCATTCGAGTGGATCTTGTTACTGGTTGAGCACATCCTCTAGGAAACAGGTTTATAATTGATCATAGATCTGACACCACAGTTCACTCGGCCCCATTGAAGTATTGTTACACGTGTAAAGCGGATACTGATGTTGGGGAAGATTCTCCTTATATGGATGTACTACTTGGGATGACTGAGTCGAACAATGTGGATTGGGTCCACCTAGCAGCAACCATAGACACTTGGGCAAACAAGGGGACGACCTGGGTAACACCTGAGGGGGATGAAATGCCACCACTCGTACCCTTAAATATGCTAGAAGCAATGCATATAGCTTTTGACAAGACTCATCCTCATATAACAAAAAGAACATACAAGTGGGTCCCTAAAGCTTCTTTAGCGACCATAGCTAGTGCTAAAAACCAGAAGCCTTGTAAGAAACGTACCACTTGCTCCAAGAAAAGTAAGAAAATGTGGCGTTGGATTCCTAAACGACTATTAGAAGCCCAAGGCTACTATCAAGGAAATGATCAAATCTGGGTGCCAAAACGTAGATTGTGTTCTTACCTATCACCTGACCCATGTGAGCCCAATCTTGTAGCTCCAGAACGAATTGACGATCGCGGAAAGAAAAAAATCACAGAATGCTATACACCCGCTCCAGAGCTAGTTTGGGTACCGAAGAAAGAACAATTTGTTCCACCTAGCTCAAGAAGGGGAGAGTCCCATGAAGCTTCTAGCTCCTCCTATAATGCATCCATAGAGGTAAAAGCTTCTCCAGAGCCTCCACCTACAATAGGGGACCTCCATGAAGCTACAAAGGAATCCACACCTCCCAGTGTTCAAGAATCACCTGATGAACCACTTCAAGTTCGATCCTGAGAGAGTACCTTACCACCCTTGCAACTCGATGAGGCACCTAAGGTAATAGAAAACTACTGGCAAAAATCCTCACCTATTACCAACTGGAACAATTGGTTTCAAAGGGTGACAAGCTCATTTCAAACTATATGATCTGCCCAAGGAAGGGGGGAGTGTTTGCTGACATCCATCATTCACTTGCTTCCCTCTTAACCTTCCTCCCTGACCTCTCAATCTCCCAATCTTAGGGAATGTACATATAAAGACTTATACTCACAAAAAACAAAAATAATAAAGAGCAAGAGAAATTAGCAAACGAGTGCACAATAAAAGTCAAAACATTGACCCAGACCTATCATTCACATATGGTACGTGAAACAAAAACCTATGCCATAAAACACCTTTGATCCTCATCACTCAAGTGATGGAGGGTACGTAGAATTAGTACAATAGGAGTGTTTCTGTTTTAGAGTTGAGTGATTAGCAAAGTTCCTAAATTTCCCACTGATGTGCCTCCTAGAGGTATTTTTTGTGTTTCCTAGTCTGTACAGGAACAGTTGATGTGGTTAGGATTTGGACCTTCATGGAATATTTCTCTTGTTCACACTTCAAATCAAGCGCGACCATCGACACAAACAGGTGTTTCTTGTCCATTAGCATTGCCTCTTATTTTTTTGCATCTATGATTGTCTGCTTTGATTGTGATTGGTAGCATAATATTCAGCACATTTGCTTAGTACCAAACATTAAATTCAATGGATTTTTTGTCATAATCACTTGTCTAAATTTAAAAATCAAGCAGTCCGACTAAGCTAGTTTGACCAAGTTAGGTGTTAGAGATCTTCTCTTAATACCATGGGGAATGTCTTCCTAATAATCAATGGTTACTTAGGTTCTTAATCCGATTTAGGTAGCATTGTGTGAAATGTACTAGGGCTTTCTAGTGGGCTTGACCCTATTGACCTTTAGCTTAAGTATTATAAAGGGAGTTTACTTGTGTGATGAGCCTGGGGAGGTGTATCAGTGTTATATGACCCCCCAAAGTTACAAAATTAAAATGCTGAAAATGAACAAACAAAAAATCAAAGTGCCATAATGTAAAATCTTAAGCTGGAAGAGAAATCTCAGCTTGATTTGGTACTTCACTCACATGTATCGCCTATGGTACTAGAGCCCTGGAGGTTCCCAGTGTGGGCGCTTTTCCTTGAAAAGCAAAAAACCCAAGGAATACAAAATAAGCACACACATCGAAATTGAATCACTACGAAAAGACTTTGGGGGGTCAAAGAAAAAGTAATTAGTCAGGCGATGATTTCATGAGAAATTCCTTTTATCGTAGCTTAACTACAAGGTCTTCTAGGTATAGCCTCTAGTCAGCCCTCGAACATGAAATACTTGGCTCTCGCGATTAAACAACTTAATTGACCAGAGAAAATTAAGAAGCTTACCCATGGCATTAATAGTCGATCTCTAGTGCCTTTCGACCGTTAAATTAGCGACCCCAGACTTGTTTAATTTTTTACCTTTATATCTGTTTATGCATTTGATTATATTGCAATTTAATGTTTATTGCTGACAAATTGTTTAAAATTCTGTTACCAATCAATTTGTCTGCCTAAAACTGCATATGCTTTTTAATCGCTTATGAGAATGCAGTTACTGTGCCAATGTTGTTTGATTTTGCAGTGACTGAAGAAGGCTAAAGACATTCATATCCAATGCTCTTCCACCTCAACCAACGAGCTTCAACTCAATAGTTTCCGAGGACGGAATCTACATAAGGAAGGGGGGCATGTTAACCCTCACGGCTCACGGACACCCTATCACCTACGACGGACGTTCTAACCTACGGCGGACATTGTATTATTTATTTGGTAGAGTCAGGTACCGGGCTTGTCGGTCCAATAGGAAAAGGGTAAGAGTGATCACCGATGAGAGGCGCACTCTAACTGGAACATTCAAGGGATTAGTTGGCTAAGCATGGGCGCCCAAGTGTGAATGGGGCGAGCTCATATAAAAGTCAACTAAACCTAAAATTCACTCATTCTCTCATTTGTGCAATTGAAGAGTGCTCTTGCTCCATCTCCATCTTCTTCTTCTTCATCTCTTTGTGTGTGTGAGAGAGAGAGAGAGTGAGAGAGGGAGAGAGAGGGAGTGTGTGGGTGATCGAGCATTACGAAGGCACGACGGAGGTGAAGCGGTTGAGCGCGGCATAGCGGCGTCTCCTTCTTCTTCGCGGCGAGGAATCCTCCACGAAGCAAGCGTAGAGCGGTGAGTGACACACCATCGCCTTCTTTGAGCTTACTAGTTTAGGCTTGTTGTGTGCTTGGAGCCATTTGTGGCTCGCACACGGTGTATCGGCAAGTTCCTTGCATTGACACGTGCGATATACGCGCACACTCAACAAAATGGGATTTCAGAAAGGATGAACAGAACAATCATGGAGCGAGCACGAAGTACGCGGCTACATGCAGGCCTACCGCTTGAGCTTTGGGCGGAAGCCGTAAGTACGTATGTGTACTTAATCAACCGGTCACCCTCAACGGCATTGGATGGGGGAGTTCCAGAAGAGGCATGGATAGGTAAACCGGTGAATTATGCATTTCTCAAAGTGTTTGGGTGTGAGGCTTTCATGCACATAGATAGAAGCCTAAGATCAAAGCTAGATGCAAAGTCCAAAAAGTGTTTCTTCATTGGCTATGGGGAAGGTGACTTTGGGTATCGCCTATGGACTCTTGAAGATGGTAAAATCTTAAGGAGTAGGGATGTAATTTTTAACGAACAAAATATGTACAAAGATTACTTGGAAAGAAAACAAACAAAAGAAACAGGTGATGAGTACATGGAGCTTGAGGACGGTGAAGACTCAAGGACTGCAAACGGTGACAATGTGCAACAACGTCAACCAAATGAGGAGCCTCAACCTATTCCCCGAAGATCTAAAAGAGCAAGTAGACCTCCAGAAAGGTTTGTTCCTTCCTTCAACCATCTCTTGATCTCAGATTTTGGAGAGCCAGAATCATACGAAGAAGCTATGCAACATGAATCCAAAGAAGAATGGACGAAGAGCATGCAAGTGGAGATGGACTCACTACATCGCAACCAAACATGGGAGTTGGTTGAGTTTCCTAAAGGTAAGCGGGCACTTCAAAACAAATGGGTGTACAAGCTGAAGGAAGAAGAAGGTGGGAAGAAAAGGTACAAGTCTAGGCTTGTGGTAAAAGGGTTTTCTCAAAAGAAAGGTATTGACTTCAATGAAATATTTTCTCCTGTTGTAAAAATGAACTCAATTAGGATTGTCTTAAGCCTTGTGGCTGCTCATGATCTAAATCTTGAGCAAATGGATGTAAATACGGCATTCCCTCACGGTGACTTAGAGGAGGAAATCTACATGCTTCAACCAAAGGGGTATGAAGTAAAAGGTAAGGAGAAAATGGTTTGCAGATTAAAGAAGAGCTTGTATGGTTTAAAGCAAGCATCAAGACAATGGTACTTGAAGTTTGATCGATGGATGTTGGACCATGGATTCACAAGATGCAACTTGGATCATTGCTTCTACACGAAGAATTTGGGAGATGGGAAATTCATCATCCTAATGTTGTATGTTGATGACATGTTGATTGCAAGTGCTAACATGCAGGACATCAAAGACCTAAAAGAGGAGTTGTCTAAATCTTTTTCAATGAAAGATTTAGGTGATGCAAAGAGGATACTTGGTATGAAAATATCAAGGGACAGGACGAAGAAGACAATAAAGCTATCTCAAGAAGATTACATCAAGAAGGTACTAGAAAGGTTTGCAATGCAAAATGAAAAACCAGTTTCTACACCTTTGGCTGGTCACTTTAAACTAACAAAGGATGTGTGTCCAAAGACACAAGAGGAGATAGCCTATATGTCTAAAGTTCCATATGCTACAGTGGTAGGTTCTATAATGTATGCTATGGTCTGGACAAGGCCAGACATTGCACATGCAGTGGGAGTTGTGAGTAGGTTCATGGACAACCCAGGTAAAGAGCATTGGCAAGCTGTGAAGTGGATACTTAGGTATCTAAAAGGGGCAACAACAAATGCTTTGTATTTTGGAGGAACTGATATTTTTCTAGAAGGGTATGCTGATGCAGATATGGCAGGTGACAAAGATACTCGAAGGAGCACTACTGGCTATGTGTTCACGATTGGAGGCACAGCAGTAAGCTGGGCTTCAAAGTTGTAGAAAGTGGTCTCACTTTCTACCACGGAAGTAGAGTATGTAGCAATGACGGAGGCAAGCAAAGAAATTCTGTGGCTTCACAGATTCTTAGAAGAGCTTGGATTCAAACAAGACAATTGTGTCTTGTACAGTGATAGCCAAAGCGCTATCCATCTTGCGAAGAACTCAGCCTTTCATTCAAGGACAAAGCACATTGAGGTGAGATATCACTTCATACGCACTCTTTTGGAAGAGGGACAGCTAAAGCTAGGAAAGGTGCATACAAGTGAAAATCCTGCCGACATGTTTACAAAGGTGGTCAACAAGGAGAAGTTGAGCTTTTGCTCATCTTCAATCGGCATTCAAGGATAAGAAGCTAGAATGAAAAGCAGTCACAGGTTTGGTTTGGAGATCAGTCTCCAAGTGGGAGATTGTTAAGTATGGAGCCTGATTTACCCTTGTAATTTTCTGTGATAAAAGCGCACATTTGTAAGGCCCCCATTATGAGGAGAATCCATCGTGCATATAGGAAAATCACTCGCTGGAAACCAAAATTTTCACGGCCAAAAATCAGGGGCAACTTTAGGGGCCCCCGAGATTTTTTCCCTCGCCGGAATATTCCTTTTCGCCGGAATATTATGGCCGAACGGCGGTCGGAAAACAACCGTCGGTTGGTCGGTGGTCGGAAGTCAATGGCCGGTGGCCGAATTCAAAAGCGGACTTGTCTTCTCAAGGGCGGCCACACATGGGCGGATTGAAGGGTCCGATTTGGATTTATCTACACAAGGGCGGCTACACATGGCTGCGTCTCATGAGAGAGGGTAGCCCTTTTGGCCTATAAAAGGAGGCCATTTCTACACACATTTCATAGTGTGTGAAGTTGATGCAACAAGGTGAGTGTGAGGTGGTGAGAGTGAAGCAAGGCGGGAGCTCCATTAAGGGTATAATCCCTTTGTAAACTACTTCTTGTTTTGAAGTACTAAAGCCATTGAGTGGCTACTTTCCCGTGGACGTAGCCCACATTGGGTGAACCATGTATATCGTGTGTACTCTCTCTCTCTCTCTCTCTCTCTCTCTACTCTATAATCTCGTGTATGTAAATCTGTCTCTCTCCATTAAGTAATCTACTCAATTATCTATTTAGCTATGTCTTATTTCCTAACACATTTTGCTCTCACTCTTGCCCCTCCCAGTATCGCTACTTACAACGTCGAACATTGATGAAGTTCTTCAACGACAGGTGCAATACTTTCTTAGACAACGCCCGCTCGCCATTGAAAATGATGATGACGATTTTAGTCTGACACTTTTAGGGTTTTAATTTTAGTCTTTCACTTTACTTCATTTGATTTTAGTACCCAAACATTGGATTAGATTCACACTGATTGTATCAATTTTGACTCAAATGTAATTTTGGCCTTTGAAGGCATTTAATGTAACATTTTATTTCATTTCATTTCTCGCTCTTTCCCCCTCGTCTACTGCATCTGGCACCTCCACAACAACCCCCCCCCCCCCCCAAGACTACGTACAGAAGCGGACATCGACAAAACTCTTCGGTGACCAATGCAATACTTTCTCGGACAACGCACGATGCAAGGCATCCACGTGTTGGGATTCAAGCCAACTGGCCGGACGTCCCACTTACTATTAACCCATCTACTAACTTAACCATTATACACTTATTCTTTAATAAAACAAAATAAGGAGCTGCCAACGGGATAACGTTGCTGTGTGCTCCATCCAAAGCATTCTCTCTCTCTCTGTGTGTGTGTGTGTGTGTGTGTGTGTGTGTGTGTGTGTGTGTGTGTGTGTGTGTGTGTGTGCCTTCTCTCTTGCACTCGCACATGCTTCCCGCGGCACCTTCAACTGGTATCAGAGCAGGGTTTGTGCTTGCCGTTTTTCGCGTCTGCGCGCACGCACTTTCAAAAGTGCAAACAGGTTTTTGATTTTGGCATCGGCAAATTCAGTGTTCCGAAAGCGTTTCCTTCAGGTGTCCTGAAATTTTACCCCCCCTTTCGAAGTTGTTCGTGCAGTCGAAAGCTTCATCCGAGCTACGCTTCAAGAGTTTATTTTTCGATTCCACTTTTGCTACAGGTATAGGTACATGTACATGACACAGGTGCAGGTTGTTCAAAGACTATTTTGGGATGGTATACAGTCGTTTTATGGCTATGATGCGTTGTTGAGATGGTGTTTATGGGCTGATTAGGAGCACTTTTCGGCATCGACATTGTCTCTGGTTTTTTCAAGCATCCATCTCCTCACAAGTTCTTGCATACATACAGGACACCGAGGTTTCTTACAGGTTGCAGTGTTTAGCATCAACATAGATTTCAGTGGGAGTACTTGATGCGCATATGCATTGTTTTGGCACTTTTGATAGTGCTTGAGCTCTTTTGAGAGCGGTTTTACTCTCTGCAGGAATTTTTTTACTGCTTGCACATTTTGTTTAGCGCCTGTTTGAGCGCGTATACTGCACCTTGCAGTATTGTTGACAATGGATGTACATTAAGTTGCGAAAACTGCCATATGTACCTTTTGTGGAGCCGATTTGTCTTGTTTCTGGCAGTCTCGACCATTTCTGAGACTCGGTTCGGAGGCCCTTTCTGAGACTGGGTTGGTTTCTTGTTTGCATAACCTTTTGTGAGGGTCGATAGCGTGAGGTTTTCTTGAGCTGGGGGATTCTCGAATGTTGAGATCCTTTCGGTGATACAGGTTGTTGGAGTACCCCTTTTTCGTGGCCTCACCATAGGACATGTATAGAGAGGGCTAGGTGCATTTGACATCGTGTTGGCAGTCTTGGGTCATCTTTTGACTTTTTATGCACAATTAGTGGTTGATGCGTCTGCCTTATGCTTTGAGAGCATTACTTTTGATGCGTTAATGACTCTTGTGACAATTTTGGATTGAGATTCTGCCAGTTTTTCTGAGGAAACTCTGTCGAATTTTTCCCAGAATTACCAGTGTTTATCGCCATATTATCTTTAGTTTGTGGCCATGTCATCTAGTGGTGAAAAGGATATTTACAATATCCAAAAATTTGATGGGACAAATTTTGCTATCTGGAAAGAGCAGATTCAAGATGTTCTTATACAAAAAGGCCAGCTGGATCCTATCATGGAGCGCCCAGAGGGCGAGTATACAAATTTTGAGTGGGAGAAACTTGATGCTAAGGCCAAATCTACCCTCCGTTTGCATTTGGCCGAATCTGTGTACTTTACTATAGTTGGAGAAAGGACTGTTGGAGATGTATGGGATAAGTTGTGTTCCAGTTATGAGAACAAAAGTGCCACTAATAAGGTTTTCTTGATGAAGAAGCTGTTTGACCTTCGTATGAAGGAAGAGGGCACTATTTCTACTCACATTAATGAGTTCAATATCATTTTCACTCAGTTGATCACTCAGGGTTTGGTCGTCGATGAGGAAATCAAATGTATCTTCTTGCTATGCAGTTTACCCTTGTCTTGGGATATGTTATGTATTGTGATTAGCAACTCAGCACCTAGTACCGGTCTAGTGTACAATGACGTCCTTGGCAGTCTGTTTACGAGGAGATTCGTAGGAAATCTCTCGAAGGCAAGAAGGATGATGATGCGTATGTTGCTAGTGATAGCCAGAGGGGTCGCACTCAAAGTCATGCCAAAAGCAAGGAACGTGGGGGCTCACGCAGTAAGTCTCGGGGTTCTATGCGTAATGTCGAGTGTTATCACTGCAATAAAAAAGGGCATGTGAAGAAGGATTGCAGGAAATGGCAGCAAAGCAAGAAGGATAAACAATCCGGTGAAACTTCTAAGTCTAATGATTCCAACAAGGGAAAACCAAAGTTAGAGGAGGTCAATGTGCTAGAGTCCTCAAATGCTCCTATTGTAGAGACTCTTCCAGTGGTTGTTACGCCACTTACCTCTGACGTATTGGCCTTCACAGCAGATCTATCTGTCGAGGCTCTTGTTACAGAAGATATGCAGTATGCACAAAATTGGATAGCAGATTCTGGTGCGAGTTTCCATGTGACACCACATAGAGAGTGGTTCTCTACTTATTCTCACTCTTGTGGCAAAGTGAGACTTGGTGATGCTTATGAACTAGACATTGAGGGTGTCGGAAACGTCAAATGGCATCTAAGGAATGGCACGCACTTTACTTTATGTAATGTCAGACATGTGCCCAAGTTGACTAAAAGCTTGATTTCTGTTGGTCAGCTTGATGATTTGGGCTACAACACCACATTTGGCAATGGTTCGTGGATGGTTTGTTACGTCAGTCTTATGTCCAATGGCTACTTCTATCAATTTATGCGTTGATTTTGAGTAGACCCAATAATTTTCTTTGAACGTTAAGGCCCTTTTGTGCTTATCAGCAACATCATTTTGCCTTTGTTGAGAGATGGATATAGCCTCCTTAATCTTTTGGAAAGATTCTTGTAGGTAATGGCTATATTCATCATCAGCGAAGATCTTCCCATGTAATTTAAGTAGCAAGGGACTTTTTGGTATTCCCTCTATGATCTCAAAAGGTGTCTTTCCCGTAGTAGTATGGACAATATTATTGTACACATACTCTACAAGGGGTACGTACTTCTCCCATTGTGAGCGTTGATCTACATAAGTCTTTAGTAGATTGAGAATCGTAAGATTGGCTATCTCACTTTGGCCGTCCGTTTGTGGGTGATAGGCCGAAGAGAAATTCAATCTTGTACATAGATTTTCAAAGAGACCTTTCCAAAAATTATTGGTCATTCTAGGATCTCTATCTGACACGATGGATGTTGGAAATCCATGGTGTTTGAAAATATGGGATATGAAGAGAGTTGCCATTTGGTGTGCCTTAATAGTCTTTTTGACAGGAATAAAGTGTGCTTGCTTGCTAAACCTATCTACTATTGTCCATATTCCCATATTCCCATGGATAGACTTGGGTAATCCAAAGATAAAATCCATGGATATACTCTCCCATGGTGAATTAGGGATTGGCAATGGCTGGAGTAATCCAGGTTGCTCCCCTTTATCATACTTGGTCTTTTGGCATACCACACATCTTGAAACATACTCTTGTATGTCTACTTTCATGGTAGGCCAATAGAAGTACGTCTCTACTCCTCAAAGAGTAGGTTGAATGCCTCTATGTCCCGCATAGGGAGGAGCATGGGATTCATACATGACTTTCTCACGAAGGGAGTGGGTAACACATAGCCTATTTCTAGGGAGAGGATAACCATCCTGCAAGGTGAATGGTTCTTACTTCTTCCCCAATGCAAGGACTGACATTATATCTTTAAAGTCAGGGTCAGTAGCATACTCATCTATCATAGAAGATAGATCATTGTGAGTTGCTATAGACATTACATTTTCTCTTGGTTATCGTGAAAGTGCATGGGCCACTTGATTATGCTTCATTTGTTTGTTGGAAAGCTTAATTTGTGTCATGAAGTACTTGAGACTTTGGTGGTCCGTCGCAAAATAAATAGTGTCCCCAATAGATAGTGCTTCCATGTGTCAAGGGCATGTAGAGCAGCTAAAAGCTATTTTTTGTATATGCCCAAGACTCGTTCATCAACATTGAGCCTTCGGCTCTCATATGCTATGTCATTCCCTTCTTGAATCAATACTGCTCCAAGGCAATCACCACAAGCATCACATTGGACCTCAAATGGTTTTGAGAGATCCGAAAGCATAAGGGCTGGTTGGAGGTAGGCTTCTCTTTGAGCTTGTCAAAGCATTTTTCTCTTTAGCAATCCATGAGTGCTTAATGTCCTTCTTTGTTAAGTCATGTAATGGTCCTGCTATTTGAGAAAATTTTGCTATAAAGCATCTATAGTATGCACACATACCATTAAAGCTTCTTAGCTCATGTAGATTCCTTGGATTAGGCCATGCTTTTATTACCTCCAACTTTGATTAACCATACGGATACCATCTTGAGAGATAATATGACCTAAGTACTGAATCTCTTGAAGGGTTGGAGTAGATGATGATATCATCAAAGAACACTCCATTGAATTTTGGTAGGGTCTAAAGATTTTCTCTATTAAACGAATGAATGTGGTCGGTGCATTAGTCAAGCCAAAAGGCATGACTAGATATTCATAAATACCAAACGTTGTACAAAACGGAGTCTTTACGATATCTTCATTCACTATCATTATTTGACGATAGCCACTTTTAAGGTCAATCCTACTAAAGTAGGTAGAGCCTTGTAGCTTATCAAACAGATCTTCGACCCGTGGAACAGAAAATCTATTTTTGATAGTAATATGGTTTAGCGCTTGATAGTCCACACACATGCGGTATGTATCATCTTTCTTTTGCACTAAAAGGACCGAAGAACAAAAGGGAGAGGAGCTAGGTCTCACCATCCCTTTGTCTACCAATTATTGTACTTGCCTCATGATCTCCTCTTGTTGAGCTTGGGAAACTCGATAAGGAGGCTTGTTAGGTGGTGAGCTTTCTTGTAGGAGCTCAATTCGATGGTCATCATCCCCTCGTAAAACAGAGAGGAAAACAGATTTGTATAATCGATCTCTGGGTATACATAATTGTGCAATCCTATGTGTGCCAAAAAAAAAGGCTTGTTGAAGATGCCGATGCACCGAAAGTTGAAAATTAGCGAGTTGATGCCGTGAAAATATATGCCAAAGCCGAGAGCACCTGAGAAGTTGCTGTCAAGAAAATCCGAAAGTGTGTGTGTAAGAAGGGACGTGGAGCTCCTCTGAGTGTGTCGAAATCACACCCTCTGCTCTCTCTCCAATGCCAATAATGAGAGAGAGTCCGGCTAAGGAAGATGCCAATACCGAGTACGTTTGAGATCTCGGTCAAGAGATATTCCCAGATTGCCCATAATGGATGGTCTTTAGGTTTTATGAGCCATTTTATGACGCTATGCTGTCGAAATTCCACCGGAATTTGCATTTATTGTTTGTCTCTTTATGCCATTGACAGATTTGCCTATGATTAGCAGGTTCTTGCTCTAGTGGGAGTTTTATGTGTGATTAGCACTTGGGTGTTAATGTGCTCTATTGAGAGTGGTTTTTCACTTCCCACAGGGAGAGACATCAATATAGATTTTCTTGCATCTCTTTCGACGCTTGTTTGTGTGTGATTCTGCTACGCTAGCAAAGATCTTTGTCACATGTACGTTGAGTTGCGGATACTGCCTTTTGGTATGATGTTGTGGAGCCATTTTTTGGCTTGTTCTTGGCGGTTAATGGCCATTTTTGAGAATGGGTTTGGAAGAGCCCTTTTTGAGATTGTGGCTAGTCATTGGGTCTGCATAGCCTTTTGTGAGGGTCGTTGTGTGAGGTTTTTTGAAGCCGAATAGTAGGGGCCAGGTTACCCAATGTGAGGTGGATTAGGTTGTTGGAGATTTCATTCGTGACCTTGCCATAGGTTATGTATAGACGGATATAGGTGCTTTGACGTCGAGTTGGCAGTCATCCAACAGTTTATTTGAGTATTTCATGCCAGTCCATGCCCAATGATTATACTTCATTGGTTTATGTGTTATTTGGGTTCATTTTTCCTTGAGAATTTGATCTCCAAGAGGAGACTCTGACAAATTTTTCCCGGGAGTCCTTCATATGCATTCTTGGCATATTTGGTTGATCTCACAGTGATTTTGCTTCTTACTGTCTTGAGTTTTTGCTCATGTTATAGGGGAAACTTTGTCGAAATTCTCCCAAAAATTTTGCCATACGTATTTTGGCCACATTCTATGGCTGCTAGTAGTGCTTTGGACAAGAATGAGTACTACATCAAAAAGTTTGATGGCACAAACTTTGCAATTTGGAAGCAGCATATGCAAGATGTGTTGATCAATAAGGGATTGATAGCACCTTTGTGTGAGAGAAAAGAGAATGCATACACTGATGATCAATGTGAAGATGTGAATGAGCGTGCTATGTTGACCATTCGCCTACACCTTGGTGAATCCATCTACTTCACGATAATGGATAAGACCAATGCTAAAGATTTATGGGATGCCTTATGTGCAGCATGGGATGGTAAAAGTGCCTCAAACAAGTTTTTTCTTACGAAGAAACTTATACACATGAATATGAAAGAAGGCAGCAGTGTTAGCTCTCATTTGAATGATTTCAACAACGTCTTTTTGAGCTTACTTCCAAAGGTCTTAACTTTGATGATGATCTTCTTTCTATGTTCGTTGCCATCATCATGGGAACGTTCAGTACAACCATAAGTAACTTTTTCCCTAGGAGCAGGCTTTTTTCCAGTGATGTTACTAGCGTGTTGCTCACTGAGGAGAATAGACGTCAGTCTCTTGATGCGAGTGGGCATGATGATGCGTATATGGCTAGTGGCAACCGTGATAAGCCAAGGCAGTGTGGTTGTAGTCACGGTCGTTCTTAGTATCACAGTTATTATAGAAGGATTGTTGTGCGTTATAGCATGAGAAAGGCAAAGAAAAAGAGAAGTCTGACACGCCTAAAAGCACCGTGAAGAAGGAAGAACTTAATGTTGTTGAGTTTCCAACTGTTGAGACTGTTCCTGATATAACAAAGCCATCGCATGTGTTGATCTTCACCTCACATTTGAGTCATGATGCATTGTTAGATCTTGACGAGTGTTATGCCATAAATTGGATAGTGGACTCAAGTGCTAGCTTTCATGTGACTCCTCATAAGGAGTGGTTCTCCACATACACTGCTACACATGGTACAATGAAACCGGGAAACTCTTATGAGTATATATGGTATTGGGGCCATAAAAATTTGTATGCGTAATGGCACCGAGTTTATGCTCTAGAATGTTCTTGGATCATCAAGAAAGGAAACCTGGTCATGCTCAAAGGCCAAAAAGTCTGGCTCGTTGTAATCACTCTAAGTCTCTTCAGTGAAAGAGAATTCTAGTTGTGTAATTGAGTTGTTGTCTATAGAGCTGTGGCATAGATGCCTGAGACATATGAGTCAGAAAGGAATGAAGGTCTTGCAATGTAATGAAGGTCCTGCAATGTTCTGGTTATATCCTTGCGTATTGCATGTATGGAAAATAGACAAGGTTGACCTCAGCGCCTTTAGACAAGGAGTTAGGAAGCCCTCTAGATCTTTGTTCATATCGACTTATGCAGACATATTCCTATTAAGTCTATAGGGGGGGCACTATATTTCCTAACATTCATAGGTGACTCTACTAGTAAGGTGTGGGTTTATCTCTTGAAGCAAAAGAGCGAAGTCTTTAGTGTCTTTCAAAAGTTCTTAGCAATGATAGAAAGCCAGTTAGGTAGAAAGCTTAAAGCTTTGCAAATTGACAATGGAGGCAAGTATATCTCCTTTGAGTTCAAGGACTTTTGCAATAAATGAGGCATTAGAAGATAGTTTACCACACCTTACACACCCTCTCAAAATGAAGTGGCAGAAATGATGAATAGGACTATCGAGGAACGGGTCACTTCTATGTTGTCTACAACCACTTTACCTCAGGAATTTTGGGGGGAAGTTGTTATGATAATTGTTTACTCGATAAATCGGTCACCTAGTACACCAATGAAGTACAAGTTTTTTCACGAGATGTGGACGAGAAAACAACCTAATAACGATTGATTACGTGTATTTGTGTGTAAGGCATTCTTGCATGTGCCAAAGGAGCTTAGACAAAAGCTGGATCCCAAATCACATAGTGCATCTTCATTGGATATGGTGGAGATGGAGAGATGGGATATCATCTCTAGCATCCGGAATCTAGGAAGGCTATACTTAGCTCACATGTGATATTCAACGAGTTTAGGATGCATAGACAATTAGAGAAAGAGATTGAATATCGCAAAGTAAGGTTTGAGGATGTTGCCTCACCACCAGTTACACAAAATGTTGGACGTGCTAGTGATGGACCTTCCACTAGTACAAAAACAAATGTTACTCCAAAGAGAGCGGTCAGGCACTTAGAAGGTCTATTTGTATATCTCGTTCCCCTGAGCGGTTTGAGCCAGGATTGGATGTTAGTCACTAACTACAGTGAGCCCACTTGTTACAAAGAATCTATTCAAGTGGAAGATAGCGTAAAGTGGGTAAACTAGCATTGCCTTGCAAATGGGTGTACAAGAAGAAGTACACGGCATACCGAGCCTAAGAATAAGTGGGTAAACTAGAATTCCCTTGCAAATGGGTGTACAAGAAGAAGTACACGGCATACCGAGCGTAAGAATAAGGCTAGATTGGTTCCTGAAGGATTCAAGTAGAAGAAAGGCATAAATTTTGATGAGATCTTTTCTCTAGTGGTCAAGATGACTACATTGCATCTTGTGCTTAGTTTGGTAGCCATAGAGGACATGTAATTGGTCCAAATGGATGTGAAGATGGTGTTTTTTCATGGGGATCTTGAAGAAGATGTCTACATGAAACAACCACAAGGTTTTGAGATAAAGCCTGACAAGCCAACAAGGGAAAAACTTGTGTGTAGACTCAAGAAATATTTGTATAGAATAAAGCAAGGCTCAAGGTAGTGGTACATCAAGTTTGATAATTACATACAATCCCAAGGTTATGTACGGAGCCAAGAGGATCACTACTTGTGCACAAGGAGGTTGAACAATGGTTCCCTCATCATTCTAATCTTGTACGTGATGGATATGCTTATAGCCGGGAAGTCCAAAGATGAGATTGCACTTCTCAAGGATGCCTTAAGCATGCAATTTTCCATGAAATATTTGGACGATGCATATCATTTTCTTGGTATGCGTATCAAGAGAGATTGTAAGCGTGGAATACTTGAACTATCACACGAAGAGTATATTCACAAGGTCTTGCAATGTTTTAACATGTAAGGGGGGAAGACATTGATTACCCCAATGGCTGCATATGTAAAACTTAGCAAGAATGATTGCCACCAATTGGATGCTGAAAGGGCAGAGATGGAAAAGGTGCCATATTCTTCGGCAGTTGGCACTCTCATGTACGCCATGGTTAACATGCGGCTAGAATTGCATTTGCAGTGGGTAGGCAATCTTCTGCAAAAAGAAATAAAGAAATCACACCCTTGAGGTGATAATGATGGATTAAATATATTTATTATCATATCTAATCAAGGTCTTGACTTTGCTAAGTGGGCTCCCCCATTCGACAAGTACATATTGTAGCCCTTCAAGGAGTCAAAAGATCGAATTTTTGACTACTGCAAAAACAACACACTATATGATAACGATAACTTTTCACACAAGTAGAATTTTGACAAAATATAAAAGAGAAAAATCTCTAAACAATGTGATTAATCACTGATTCAAAGAGTTTGACCTAATTCATAGCTGTTTGGGAGATACAGTCAAAAAAGTATCCGTCTCGCTTGCATCACATAGGAGAACGGTGTTGGGGTAAAGGTGGTGTGCCTCTTATCCGGACTAGATGCACGAGGCATCCCCGCCCGTCTCTTCTACACACCTCATTCTTTACTAGATAGAAGAATAATGGGGCTCTCTAACAGATTATGTGGTGAGCAGTTCCACCCACTCTGTATGGAGGCTAAAGCCCTGTGTGATTAAATAGGGCTCGACAATACATAAGTGCAAAGCTGTAGAGAGAGAAGAGAGAAGAAGCTTTGTGCATAATCAAAGATAGCACACAAAGTGTTTGATTATCAAATTGAAAGCTTGTTCATGTTTTTTGTAAGCTCTCAGGACTATTAGTGAGCTGCAACTGCTTAAGAATTAATGCAAAATCTTTATGTACAAAGGTATCACTCCACAAATTAAATCAAGTAGTGCTGGATGACTTTTTGTAGCACTAAGACTTTGAGAATTAAAAAATAACACAAGATGAACTTTGAGCTTTCTGTAACATAACATCAGAATTATACAAGTAGTGTGGAAATTTTTTAGCAGCATTGGATTTTGTAGCAAGGAGCAGTCGCAAATGTTGAAGGGAAGCTTGGAGAGTGTGTGTTCTTGACACACATAGCCAATAGCACTACAGGGAGATTAGGTGCTTTTTTTTGGCATCAAAGAAGGAGAAGCAAGGTGTATGCTTTTCCACACACACACACACACACACACACACACACACACAAAAACACACATACACACACACACACACACACACACGTCTCTCACAATCAAAACACTTGGTTTTTGGATTGCGGCATCGGTGGCAGATTTCAACAATAGGCCCTTCAGCAACATCAGCATCCCATTGCATCCTCACCATCAAATGGCCTTGCTCAGATTTCCTTTGACATCCTCTTCTCAGCATCGGCTTCTCTGGCATTTGGCTTTGGCGACCACGTGGGCTTCAATTCTTTGACACACATATACACACTCTCGAGCATCATAGAGAGTAGCATAGGCAGAGAGCTTGTCGATAGTGGGAGGTAACTACAGGTGTAGCTTCATTGACACTCTTTGACAAATACTTTTTTCTGTCTGACTTGTCTACTTGGCATGCACTTCTATCTACCACTTAAACATACTTGTGCTCTTCTATGTGGTTTCAGAGATTTTGGTAGCCATATTGCATGTGGTCTTGATGTATGGTCATTGTGGTTTCTCAGAGATTCTTTGTGCCACATTGGATTTCAGATCTTGTTGGTCAAAGGTCTTGACAAATTTCCATAGGTTACTTTGGCAGTGATTTCAATGCATCAATTTATGGTCTTCTCCATAGACGATTTGCAAATGGTTTTGGCATATGGTTTATGCCTTCTTCATGCATTTTGAAGAACACTTCTGAGTGCTGGTCAGCTTTGTTGAGCAATGTTTTGTAGAGATTGGATCTTTGATATTGCACATTTTTGGTGCTTGCTTATGTGCATTCATTCCATTGATGTACATTAATTGTGGATCACCATTGTATGTGATTTTGTGGAGCCATTTTGGCATTCTACTCATTGCCATTGAGTAGTGTTTACTAGTTTATGGTTTTGATTCCTCTTTCCGAGTTTGTTGTGGTGGAGGTTTACTCCCACTTTTCCATACATTTGGTTGATATATATTTGGTCAATTTGTAGTGGTTGAGATCGTCTCCCACTTTGGCATCTTTGGATGCGATTTTTATGGTTGGAGACTTGCATGGAGATTTTGCTCATTTTGCAAGGGAGACTATGTCCGATCTTCCCTAGATTTCTTGCCATAGTTTTGACTTGATTGCCATACACTCTTTTATTTGGTCAATTTGTAGTGGTTGAGATCGTCTCCCACTTTGGCATCTTTGGATGCGATTTTTATGGTTGGAGACTTGCATGGAGATTTTGCTCATTTTGCAAGGGAAACTATGTCCGATCTTCCCTAGATTTCTTGCCATAGTTTTGACTTGATTGCCATACACTCTTTTGATGCATTTGTGGTCATTGGATTGAGATGGTGATTCCCTCTTGTTGTGGTTGACTCCACATTGATGGGAATACGGTCGTTTTGGACACAAACATACGTACCCCACACTTGCAAGAGTGTGTACAAGATATATGCTCATGTGGCTACGAGTCACAGGTAGTCGGACTTGAGCTTTGATTTTAAGAGATGTTTGCTCATGTGGCTACAAATTACAAATAGGCGAACTTGAGCTTGGGTAGTGGTTGAGTCGTTCCCCCACTCGCTCTCTAGGTTCTAGGCATAGGTTCCATGTACATTTGGCAGTTGAGACTTGCATCAATGTGATGATTGCAAAGCATTGCATGGTAACTAGTTACACTACTACAAGAGATTTTATGCATTGATACGCTTGAGCATTACAAGTATTGGTGAGCTCTTTTCAAAGCATTTTCTCCCCACAAGGAGCTCCTTTTAGTCCAGGCTTGGTGCACTTCTCTTAGGCATTGGTTCATGCACATTGGCCTCGTACATGTTGTAGAGCCATAGCTCTTGTTTATCCCTTTAACATTGTTTTGGTGATATATTGATGCTTGAGATACGGGCATTGTAGTCACACAAGGCACATTATACAATGTTGCTTCATATGCACGAGGCAGCAGAGGAAATGTATGCAAAATGTAGATGCGGCTTTGACACATGTTAGAGAGGTAGTTTTAGTGGTGGTATATGGCAAGGACAATGATTTCACGCTTGCCTTGAGTATATCTCTTGCAAATATGTCTATGGATAACACACTTTCTCAGCAGTGGTTATTTGATGGCAACGTTGCTTTCCATGTCACACCATGTCTTGAGTGGATTAGTAGTTTTTCTAGTGGGAGACTTGGTTGTGTGCGATTCATGTGACATAAAGGCCACAGGAGACATATGTTTGTCATTGCCCAGCGGTGCATCAAACACACTTGGTCATGTGCGATACATTTCTCAGCTAAGATAGATTTTGATCTTGGTGAGACAATTGAGAGATAGTGGATGTCAGGTACTACTTGGGGAGCAGTCTTTTCAGATGCATTGAAAAATGAGCTTGTGCTGTGCATGACATGTTTGTAGATGTAGAGTTAGAGCATCCATGCTCTAGCAAGACACAACAGATTGATCCTCTTAGGACAAAGATGCATCCTACCACGGAGAAAAGCGATATGGAGTTCTTTGACATGCTCATGCTAGAGGTTGATATGGTGATGCTAGGACTATGGATGATGAGGGAGTGACAACTACCCTAGAGTTAGGATTGATGCATCCATACATGACTGGTGGTGATGCAGTGAGCATTAAGATATTTGCCACTGATAGATTGACCGAGGTCATTGCACATGGCATTGATGCGACTACCATGGATATGCTGGCAAAGAGTACATGTTTTTCATCAGCCTTTGGGACTCTCATGTACAACCTCTTAGTATCAAGAATCAATATAACAGGTGTAGTGGGAGAGTTTGCAGTTTTGGGATTTCCACTTGTGCGATGATTGACACTAGCATGATGCATTGTGGAGTAGTGCAGGTCATTACAAGATACCTACACGGTATGCATGCTGATTCTAGTAGAGATATACACTTTCTTACACCGATAGATCTATACAACGGCATGCATCAACTTTGAGAGAGCCAGTGGGCATAGGTTGAGATGAGATTCCTCCCTATACCTCATGTACATACTACTAGGTCCTATAGTAGTACCACTTATCGACACATTCACCTTTAAGTGGGAGATTGTTGGTAAAGGCGGTATGCCTCTTTCCCCAACCAGATTCTCCAGAGGTATCCAACCACCCATCACTTGTACACACCTTATTCTTCACTAGATAGAAGAATAAGGGGCTCTCTCAAAAATTATGTGGAGAGCAATTCCACCCCTCTCTGTGTCTATAACTCTCCTCTCTTGCACTCTGAATGTGAGGCAGAGCAGATGCATGCGAGTGCGAGTGCACTGTGCAAGAGAGTACACTTTATGTGGGTGGAGCTATAGTGGATAATACACCACTACTTCTTATTGCATGATGTATTAAAGAATAAGGTTAGAGTTATTGATGGGCGACGCCCGGCCAGTATGGCATGCACCCTTACAATCTCCCGCTTGAAGGCCATAGTGGCCCAAGTGGCCTATGTTAGTGCAAACCTATATAAATTTGAAGCATCATGAGGCTTCACCCTACTACGCACATCATCTCAATGCAATGTGCAAATTGCTTTGTGGCTAAGGTCTTTGTAAGAGCATCTACGGGGTTGTCATCCGTGTGAACTTTGGCTAACTCAATGCATTTGCTAGCCAAAATATCCTGTATCACATGATTCCTGACCTTGATGTGATTTGACTTGGAATTAAATACGAGGTTCTTTGCTAACGCAATCGCACTTTGGATGTCACAATGTAACACTGGAGTCTAGTGTATGCCAAGGTCTCCCACTAGATGAGATAACCATAAAGCTTCCTTGCTAGCACTAGAAACTGCAACATACTCAACACCTCAGTGGTGGAAGACAAAGTTCAATTTTGGAGACATGATCTCTAAGAGAGTGCCGCTCCAGCAAACAAGAAAACATAGTCAGATGTGGATCTCCTAGTGTCCACACAACCCGCATAATCCATATCAGTGTATCCAACTATGGATGCATCTATTTCCCAAAGCATAAGCACTTGCTGGATGAACCCTTGATGTATCTCAAGATATGTTTTACTGCTTCCTAGTGCTTTTTTCCTGGATTTTCCATATATCTACTGACCAATCCCACTGCGAATGCAATATCTGGCCGCGTGCTAACCATGGCAAACATGAGACTGCAAACTGTTGAAGAATATGGCACCTTTTCCATCTCTGGCTTTTCAGCATCTGATTTAGGGCAATCATGCTTGCTAAGTTCTACATATGCAGCCATTGGGGTACTCAATGCATATGCAGCCATTGGGGTACTCAATGCTTTTCCCCCTTGTATGTTAAAACGTTGCAAGACCTTGTGAATATACTCTTCCTGTGATAGTTCAAGTATTCCATGCTTACGATCTCTTGTGATAAGCATACCAAGAAAATGATGTGTATCACCCAAATCCTTCATGGAAAACTGCTTGCTGAAGGCATCCTTGAGAAGTGCAATCTCATCTTTGGACTTCCCGGCTATAAGCATATCATCCACATAGAAGATCAGAATGATGAGGGAACCGTCATTCAGCCTCCTTGTGTATAAGCAGTGATTCTCTTGGCTCCGTACATAATTTTGGGATTGAATGTACTTATCAAACTTGATGTACCATTGCCTTGAACCGTGCTTTAGTCCATAATAAGCTCTCTTGAGTCTACACACCAATTCTACCCTTGTTGGCTTCTCAAGTGTTATCTCAAAACCTTCTCGCTGCGTCATGTAGACATCTTCTTTAAGATCCCCATCAAGAAGCACCTGTCCTCAAAGGATAGTAAACCAAGCACAAGACGTACTGTAGTCATCTTGACTATTGGAGAAAAAATCTCGTCAAAATTAACAACCAATCTAGCCTTATACTTAGGCTTGAGATCTTCTACCATGTACATCTTCTTATACACCCATTTGCACGGCAATGCATAATTACCCTCTGGTAAATCTGTCAATTCCCAAGTTTCATTGGCTAAAAACGAGTTATACTTAGATCGCATAGCTTGCTCCCACTTTACGCTACCTTCCATCTGAATAGCTTCTTTGTAACAAGTGGGCTCATCGCAATCCGTGACTAACACATAGTCTAATCCTAGCTCAAACCGCTCAAGGACACGAGATACACGCATAAATCTCCTCCTTGCCCAACTATTAGATTCTACTCTCTTTGGAGCACTACTACTGGTAGGAACATCACCAATAGACTGAGTTGGTTTTCCCAAATGTGTGAAGGCTACATCCTCAAATCTGACTTTTCGATATTCGGCCTCTTTAATAGGCTATCTATGCATTTTAAACTCATTAAATATCACTTGTGAGCTGCGAATGACCTTTTTAGATTTCGAGTGCCACAGAGACGATATCCCATCTCTCCATCCGGACCATAACCAATGAAGATACACTTGTGTGACTTGGGATCTAGCGTCTTGCGAAGTTCTTTGAGAATGTGTGAGAATGCTTCACACCCAAAGTAATCTATCATAAGTTGGCTTCTTACGAGTTCACATCTCCTGCGGAATCTTGAAATTCAACGGAGTACTAGGCGATCTATTGATGATATGTACTGCTGTCATAACAGCCTCTCCCCAAAACTCAGGAGGTAAACTTGCCATAGATAACATAACTGTGACTCTTTGTTGAATCGTGCGATTCATACACTCAGCAATGCCATGCGAAGGTGTATACGGTGTAGTAAACTATCATCAAATCCCTCATTTACTACGTAATTTCTTGAACTCCGTGGAGACATATTCTCCACTATCGTCCATTCAAAAAGCTTTTAGCTTTCTACCAAATTGGTTCTCAACCACGGCTAAGAATTTTTGAAATGTAGCAAACACTTCGTCTTTCGCCTTCAAGAGGTAGACCCACACCTTTCAAGTAGAGTCATCTATGAATGTCAGGAAATATAGTGCTCCCCCTAGATATTTGGTGGCATAGGCCCACATAAATCGCTATGAACCAAATCTAGAAGGTTTTCCAACTTTGCCTAGTTTGCTTGCCATAGATGTAATGCTCACATAAATTGAAATCAGAATAGTTTAAGACATGTAAGTAGCCCAAATATTGAAGGATTTGCATTCCTTTCTGGCTCATATGGCCTAGTTGGCTATGCCACAACTCAGTAGAAGGTTGCTTGGCTACATAGAACTCTCTTTGACTGAAGAGACATATAAAGAGTACAATGGACCAGATTTGTGACCTTTTATGGTAACCAAACTTGCCTTATGCACCATCCAAGAACCATTGCAAAAAACAGTAGTGTAGCCTAGAGCATGAAGCTGACCATCTGACACCAAACTCTTTAGTCAATTTAGGAACATGTCTGACTCCACGAAGCATAAATTCAGTTCCATTCATCATGTATAACTTGACATCTCCCATATCGCATATATCAAGCTTATAGGAATCTCCAAAATCTTGATTGAGCCATGCATAGCAGTATATGTGGAGAACCATCCCTATGGGGAATAACCTAAAAGCTAGCACCTGAATCGATGATCCAATTTTGTGCATAGCATTCATCAAGAGCCAATAACACATCTGGACTCAAATCGGAAGTGAAAACAAGCACATCTGACGGCTCCTGCACGTTAGGAACAACCTCTAGAGGTGGAGATTCAACAACATTGATGTCCTCTATCCTTACGCTACTCTTTGGCGCGTCAGACTTCACAATAGCTTTGCCCTTTTCATGTTGTAAAACACGGCAATCTTTCTTTAAATGGCCTTTCTTACCGCAATAATAGCATTCTACATTTTTGAAATCATGGCCTCGATTCTTGCTACGATTGTGATGATCCTTACGATCTTGTGAATGACTGCAGCTGCAACTATGTCCACCTCTTTGCCTATGGCGATTATGGCTACTTGCCATATATACATATCCATGCCCACCACTATCGAGATATTGTTGACGTTTGATCTCTTCAGTGAGCAATGCACTAGTAACATCCCTGAACTTCAGTCTACCGCCTGGTGCGGAGTTACTAATTGCAGTAGTGAACGTATCCTAAGAAGAAGGCAAAGAGCATAACAAGAAAATGGCCTTCATTCCATCATCAAAACCCAACCCTTTTGATGTTAGCTAAGAAAATGTGCTATTCAACTCATTCAATTGTGCATTAACACTAATACCTTCTTTAATATTCAAACACATAAGGTTCTTCATCAATAAAACTTTTTTAGAAGCAGTTTTTCCATCCCAAGCTGCACATAGAGAGTCTCAAAGCTTTCGTGCTGTAGTCTTGTCCATAATCGTGAAGAATATGGTCTTGCCAAGATGTAATATAGTTGTGGCCATAGCACAAGCATCCAACTCTTCCCATTGATCATCAATGTAAGCATGATCTCTATGCTCTTTCAATGGCACTTCAGGCCCTTGTTGACCAAGACATCAAGCATGCGTTGCTTTCAAATCGTAAAATTTGTGCCATTGAACTTCTTTATGTAGTAGTCTTCCCTTTCCGAAGCACTAACAGACATAGCTCAAGAGAAAATGATAAAAAATTTATGGAAAAAATTGATGGGAGAATTTTGACAGAGTTTCCCCTAGAATGGGAGCAGAAACTGAAGACAAAATACGACAAAGCATAACTGTCCTCAAAGAAACTGCTGCCAAAATGACTGCCAAAATTGCCTAAAAGGTGTTGTACATGCGCGTATCTGGAAACCTATAAACCTGTAAAACTCCACATGTAATGTCGATGCAGAACGGTACGCCTCGATCACAAAGTGATCTACGATCAAATCTCCAATGCTAACACCACGAGTAATGTCGATGTCGAATCTATGCCTCCAAGCAGTGTGCTCAAGAAATCGCATCTCTCAAGAGACCGCTAGCAAAGAAAGTAAAGCCTGTCTGTGTCCCACTAATCGAGCAAAAGTTTGGCTCATGGTGGGAATCATGGAATCAAGAAAATTCCATAGGTGTATGCATCAAGAAACCACAAAAGGCATACATCCAAACTCTGTTTGTGTCTGAGAGTGATGTTGATGCCATAAAAGCCGATGTCGGAGATGTCAGAGAAGAGTCGATGATGCTGAAACTAATGTCGATGAGGGTCGATTTCGAACATCCAAAGCGGGTAGAATCAATACCAAAAAACCGGGAGATGCCAAAAGGTAGAGTCAATGCCGAAAGCTGACATGTGCACATATACGCTATGTGTGTCAATGTCAGAGAAGGGATGTCAAACATCCTGAGCTGGAGAGACAAAGTCGATGTCGGAGAAGACCACACACCCAGTGTGTGTGGTAATATCTTTGTGTGTGTCGATGTCAAAGAACAAATGTTGGATATCCGGATCCACAGAGACAAAGTTGATGTCTTTGCTGTGTGTGTGTGTGTGTGTGTGTGTGTGTGTGCACACGGTTGAAATTATCTCTCTCTCTCTCTACGCACACATGCAAAGAGGATATCTCTCTCTCTTTCCCTCTTTCTTAGTCTGGCTTTGCAGACGAGGAGACTTTCTCTCTGTGTGTGTGTGTGTGTGTGTTGCTACACTATAGCGTTGGTGAAGAAACCAACGAGTTGCTTTTCTTCTCTTTGTGCTATCTACTGAAGCCTTAGCGTTAAAAAATTAACGCTTTTGTTGTAGAGCTCCAAACCTTGCCAACGTTGCTAATGTAGTGCTAGTTTTCTCCAAACTGCCAGCGTTGTTGAAGATTGAACGAAACACTGTGTTGCTTTTGCATATCGCAATATTCCAACGTTAGGAGAAATTGACACACTTTCCTACATAATTCCTCTCCTTTTCCAAAGCTGCAGAATGTTGAGCTCCTTTCATAGATACAATGTGATTTTCCACTGCTATAAGGCTTTGAGTCTTAGCTCAAAATGGTGCTCGTGCATGCACCGTTGTTGGACCCGGGAGAATCACCGTGCTCTGATACCACTTGTGAGGCGGAGCGGATGCGTGTGAGTGTGAGTGCAGGAGTGCCATGTGTAGGAGAGTACGCTCGGTGTGGGTGGATAATACACCACTACTCCTTATTGCTTTATGTATTAAAGAATAAGGTTAGAGTTAGTGATGGGCGTGCCTAATGCCCGACCAGTATGGCCTGCACCCTTACACTGCATGCCCCGAGCAGTCACTTTTTAGAATGTGTATGATATCACGTGACTTAACTGAAGATGATTATTAAAAGTTCAAAATGTATACTTTTATGCATATATTAGAGGGGGGTGGGTTTTTTTTAAATAGTCCCACAATGTAAGTATAGTATGTATATTGGGCTATTATCAATTACCTCTTGAACGCACATGATATAGGGAGCTTCTACTAAGTGACTACCCTAGGTCCGCATGCATTGCACACCACTTTTGCACCTAGTACTGCTCTACAAAGGGCACTCTTTTTATGTGTCTACATGAGTATATACATGCCATACACCTCCTTAGTGTGTTAAGCATGATTAGGGAAGCATTAATCACCATCGTACACTTCCAACAAGCCCATACATGCTTATATATACACAGAAGTACCAATCGAGAGCGTAATTTCCCTACGCAAAGCAAAAACAAAAGCAGAGAGAAAAAGATGGTGGCTATGGAGTTTTGAGCTTCTTATCGTGATCAAGCAGTACATCCCCAACCAATGTCAACCGTTATCCTTTATGAATACATAATTCTTTTCCTAACAGCATTCATGAATGCATGCATGATGCATAATTAACCCAATTAGCACCACTCTTTAGGTTATCCCTATAACCTTGGGTTCTAATACTAGCTGAGAAGTCCCTCCCCAGGTGTCTATGCGAGAAATGTACAATTTAAGTCCATCAATATAAAAAGTCTTATTTACATCAAAGTGTGAAAGCAATAGCATAGGGGAGGAAATTCTCATGCCCAACCTAGCTTGGAGATTAAGCCATGAGCCGGACCTCACCCAGAGGTACCTAGTGACAAGTGCTAACCTTGAATGTGTCTGAATGGAAGCATACTTAGAAAATGACCAAGTGAATGTATGTTATTCCACTTTTTTTTGGTGGGGTTGGGCGGAGAGAGAGAGAGAGAGAGAGAGAGAGAGAGAGAGAGAGAGAGAGAGAGTAGTGAAGGGTGAGATAGAGTACATAGATGGATACAAGAGAACCTTTCAATGCCCTAGCTAAAATGAATGTGCACTACCATGACTTTATGCTGAAAAAAGTGAGTACATCATAACCTTAAACCAAAATACTTTATAAGAGCACTAGATCGTACGTGGGATCAACCGATCCACCCATTGGTTCTCTCCTACTACTAACAAAGAGAATCTCTCTTCATTGGGAGTGAGTCAAAACACTCCATCTTGTGCCACACTACGAATGAGGCCGCTTTGCCTCCCTCCATAAGTTCGAGCTCTAAAAGGATTTCAAAATACCAGTAGGTGGTAGGATATCAACACCAACCATACAAGTTTCAGGCACCACATCTCTTTGGTGCCACTTCAGATATTTAGGCTAAAACAAGGCAAAGACCCCTGAGTACTAGTCGTGTAGTTCAATTCAACCCTTGATGCTAACAAAACCAAATGAAGAATTAGGCTGTACCCTAGATCCCAACATAACCCTAGGACATTGATCTTTCTCATGGGCTATGTGGCATATGTGGCCTAGTCTTGTATCAAAGCCATCAAGAGAAACATATCACACGAGTCCAACAACATGGTATCTTGCATATGCACAAACAATTCTTCCCAAGGAAATTAAGTAGTATTGGGTCTCTACCCTTACACTTTTGACATAATCCTAATTTCAACATGCTTTCTAGCTCCTCATTTCTATGCTCTCCTTGGCCATGTTTTATGGCTAGAACCTTAGTAGCATGCTCCTAGGGCCCCAAATTTTTCATGCTTATCTCTTTGAATTGATTTGTCTAAAAAACTTTGAAGGTTATATAACTAACTGTTCCTTCAAGTTTCAAAAGTTACTAAAATACCCCTCATACTAATTGGCAAATTTTACTCAAATTCCCCAAAAATCCCTTGATAACTCTTGGGGCGCCTAGTATCCTAGTTTGATGTGTGCTTGAGGATTTATGCTTGCTCTTGGGGTGCCTAGCTCCCCAATTTGATGTGTACTTGGAGAAAATTCTTTCCATTCTAACAAGGTTAAAATCTTGTCATTGCAGCCAAGGTCCACGTTGGTGAGTGACAAAGGAGGTTCCCAAGAAGACTCAATCACCTCCATTCCCAAATCTTTCAAAAGTTGTGAAGGCTTACACTCCTTGCTCTTTGCATTGAAAAGCTTGAGAATTGGGCAATCTAACCTAAGCTTATGATTATAATTATTGTACTCAACAAAATTGTTAAGCCGGAGGAGCCTTAGTCGAATACTGAAAGGATGAATGTGTCTGATAGCATGATTAGCAAAGACCAAGGAAGCAAAAAGAAGACCATAGTAGGAAAGGGGAAGATCTCCAAAGCGAACACCTCAAAATTACACTATACCAAATGGAATGACGGTCATGCGACTAATGATTGTGCATTGAACAAACTTTGGTGTGCGACATTTGTCAAATGAAGAATCATAACACCAATCAATTCCGATATACATGGAAAATTGGCAAACTCAGCAAAATTGACAAGCAAGTTAGCCAGCCGGTGCTGTGCAAGTTCCACAGCAATCGTAGTAGAAGGAGACTTAGCAATCAAGTTCCACAGCGATCGTAGTAGAAGGAGACTCGACAAAATTATGCAAGTTCTTCGAGCTAAGGATGCCAATTTGGAGGCCGAGGTAAATATGGTCAAGGTGCAGGCCGACCTAATTTCTACCCATCCAAACAAAAGCATTGCTCATTCTATTTGGATGTTGATCATTGGCACAATGAGTGTAAGAAAGTCGCGGAGTATGACCGGAAGAAAGTTGAAAAAGCAAAAGGACCCAACACGACCATGGTATCCGTTGAGATAATGACTACAATGAAAGAAGAAATGGACGAAGACAAAAAATCCTTTGATCCAAAAGCACAGGCAATCACCTGTTCAAGGAAGGAAGTTCATCCTTGGCAAAAGGCGGTTTTGAAACCAACCGTCATAGATCAGATAACCATTCTAAAGAAAGCAATGAAACGGGCGGAGAAGGAGTTGGTATTGATGCCATAGGTTCTTTCGGAGCCAGATTCAAGAGTAGTCTCAAACCAAAAACACTTGGTTAAAGGAATCGTTTAACCCTTTAAAGGAATCAATATTATTACATGGGAGACACGTAAGAAGTATGGATGTCATGAATTAGAACCAGTTCCATTTTTTTGCCCGAATGGCGGACCAAAGAAGAGTACGACCTCAAGGTATATTGTAGGGTGTTACTTTAGACATTGAAGGAATATCTTTTGTGGTGTCCTTTGCATTACTGGATCTCCAAGAAATGAAAACAAATCACCAAATGTTGTTGAACTGACCATGGCTAAGATAGGCTAAGGTGAAACAGAATTGGGCAAAGCATATCTTATTCATACGGAGAGGATCGAGGAAGGTTCATATTCCGTATCAGCAGGTCAATCATGTTTGTGAGGAGATATGACCTATTATGGCTGAACCAGTGAATATGATGGAGAATTTGATGGATGAAGAAGAAGCCGAATTCCTCAAGGAAAATTAGGATTTGATGGCAATTTGTATGGTGGATGTGGAAGCAATTTAAGAATGCTATGCAGAGGATGTTTCAACCAAGCCATGGTGAACAAAAATGAAGCCTATTACCAATAAGGATATTGGACAGTTAGTTGAAGAGGATGAATTTTACTTAGAGCTAATGAGTTGAAGGAGTCATTACAGCTAGAATGTGAATATGAATATGAGTCATTACAGCTAGAATGTGAATATGAAATACAGATAAACAACGTTTCTCGGGTCAAGGAAGGTGCAATTCAAGAATAGAATCTCAGGACAAGAGAAAAGCCTAAACATATCAAGATCTGTGTGGATCTGGAAGAGTCTTTTCAATCAAATCTTATAAAGCTTTTGATGGAATTCATGGGATATGAAAGGTTTTGATCCCAGATTCTACCAACATCGTATCAATTTGAAGAAGTATGTGGTCCCTATCCAGCATGCCAGGTATCACGTTGCATTATACGTTCATCAACAGTAAACGTATTATACACGTCTAATGATCGTATAATATGTTTGATCAAATAAAACGATCGTATTATACGGTGACACATTATTGAATTCGGCCCTCCATATTATTTCTTTGCACTTCAATCAAAGAAACCTTTGATCGAAGAAAAACTTTGATCGAAATGTAGAGTTTATATATGTAACCATCGGTGCCCCCCAATGGCATTTCACACAATCAAGTACCCAAACTGTTTGCAAAAAGTAATCCTCTTCTCCCTAAAAAAAAGTGAAAAATTTTAAAAATAAAAAAGTAAAGATTTTAGTTGTTATTAAATTTTGTTTAGTGATATAATTAAATTTCAATTATCATAATTTGTAGTAGAGTTTGTTTTTGTTGTTAATTTTTCAACTAAGTATTTTTGAATAGTTTTAAAAATTAGAACTGTGCTCTTTCTGTGTTGGAGTTTTCTCACACTTTTAAAGAGGAGAAGATTAGGTTTTGAAACCGTCTATCATTGTGTTGGAGTATATACTCACACTTGAAGATAGGTACGTATCTTAAATAGTGATTATTTACCTTTGTGCTAGAGTAAAAGTGTTTACTCGCACTGGAGATAATCAGTTGTTTCACCTAGATTAAGATTTTACTCTCAAAATTTACAAGCTTAGAGTTTTTGCTTGAGAGATGAGAAACTTTACTCGAATATGGACCTGCACAGGAATTAAATTAATGTTTATGATTTTATTTTCTCAGATCTAGGTTATAGTATTATCTTGTGTTTAAGCTTTCATGTTATTATGATATATTCCATACATTTATATAAGTTTTAATCATTCATTTTTGTCGTGTTTGAGTTTATCTCACACTTCAAAATGAATATAGAAATTAGGAATTTCCCTTAGCCCTTGTGTTAGAGTGATATACTCACACATGGCAAAACTTTGACTAGGTTTTTAATTGAAGCTTTTTGACCGTACTTGATGTTTATCTTGTACGGTTAGAAGTGCTTCAACTACGATAATGTTATCATCTTGTTGTGTTAGAGCAATTGCTCACACTTCTGGTAAGATTTCTAAGTAAAGTTTCTTAGCCGTACTTGATGTTTATCTTGTACCACTAGAAGTGCTTCAATTAGAACAATGTTACCACCTTGTTGTGTTAGAGTAGTCGCTCACACTTCTAGAAAGATATACAATGATCAATACATATTTTTTTTACAAATGTGATTTATAAAAAATCATGATAATGTAGCTACAATCCAAAATTGATCGTCAGTAACCATCGTATTGAGTTAGAGTATTATGCTCACACTTCGAGATGGCGCGATGCGACGAAATATTATTTAGGATACATTCAATTCACTTGTAGGTGTAAAGTATGCAAAATTTATTCCAAATACCTCAATAATGAATTTATTTTATTTCTGGATGTGTGCTTACAAAATGAGAGATTATTGTTGGATATGATTGACTACATATTTCAATTTTTTGTGGGAGTGGATGCGGAGTGCAAGAGAGGGAAGGAGAAGGAAACATAACACAATAGTTTGGTGGAGCACTTGAGAGTAATACCTCTCAACTCCTTATTGACATTATAACCAAATGAATATAAGTGGGCGGGCGTCCGCAATCGAAACCGCCCATAGGGTTTGAAACCTAACAATCTCCCACTTGAAGACCAATGTGGCCGAAGTGACTAATGAATGTAGGGGCTATTATGTACAATTGTACAAATGTGAAGCATGATTGTAGCTTCGCCCTACGCCCATCACCTCTATGCAATGTGCAAACCGCTTTGAGGCTAAGCTCTTTGTTAGAGCATCCGCTTGATTTTCATCCGTGTGAGCCTTGACTAACTCAATGCGTTTGCTAGCCAAAATATCCAGTACCACATGATACCTCACCTCTATGTGTTTTGACTTGGAGTGAAACACGGGGTTCTTTGCTAACGCAATCGCACTCTGGCTGTCACAATGTAGCACTGGAGTCTGGTGTATACCAAGGTCTCCCACTAGAAGAGATAACCATACAGCTTCGTTATTGGAACTAGAAACTGCAACATACTCTGCCTCAGTGGTGGAAGACAAAGTGCAATTCTGGAGACATGATCTCTAAGAGACTACCGCTCTGGCAAACAAGAAAACGTAACTAGATGTGGATCTCCTAGTGTCCACACAACCCACATAATTTGAATCAGTGTATCCAACTATAGATACATCAGTGTTCCCAAAGCGTAAGCACTTGCTAGCTGAGCCCTTGATGTATCTCAAAATGTGCTTTACTGCTTCGCAATGCTTTTTTCCTAGATTTTCCATAAATCTACTAACCACTCCCACTACATATGCAATGTCTGGCCGTGTGCTAACCATGGCGAACATAAGACTTCCAACTGCTGAAGAATATGACACATTTGCCATCTCTGCCTTTTTAGCATCCAATTTGGGACAATCATGCTTGCTAAGTTTTTCATATGCTGCCATTGGGGTACTCAATGCTTTCCCCCCTTTCATATTAAAATGTTGCAAGACCTTGTGAATATACTCTTCCTGTGAGAGTTCGTATACCACGTTTGTGATCTCTCTTGATATGCATACCAAGAAAGTGATGTGCATCACCCAAATCTTTCATAGCAAATTGCTTGCTTAAGGAATCCTTGAGAAGTGAAATCTAATCTTTTGACTTCCCGGCTATGAGCATATCATCCACGTACAAAATCAGAATGATGAGGGAACCATTGTTCAACCTCCTTGTGTGCAAGCAGTGATCCTCTTAGCCCCATACATAACCCTGGGACTGAATGTACTTATAAAACTTGATGTACCATTGAGGCTTTGCTTTAATCCATACAAAGCTTTCTTGAGTCTACACACCAGTTCTTCCCGTGTTGGGTTCTTAAGCTTTATCGCAAAACCTTATGGCTGTTTCATGTAGACATCCTCTTCAAGATCCCCATGAAGAAACATTGTCTTCACATCCACTTAAATTAAAAACATTATTGCAAGAAATATTTTACCTAGTCTTCCGTCTCTGGTCACTTTCCAAGGGAAGAGTACTGTGCGCTCTTTCGATCAAAATCGCGTATATATTCAACAATCTTCAATGAAAGATTTCTTTTTGGTTATACAGTTTACACAATATTATTAAAAAAAACATTGTATAATACCAAATAATACGTATAATTTTCATTATATAGCCGTATAAATGCTTCCTAGATCCAAATTATGCCAAACAAGTGAAAGAAGAGTTGGATAGATTGTTGAAGGTCATATTCATAGTTTTAATTAAAAATTTAGAGTGGATCTCGTAGATTGTTGTGGCCCCTAAAAAGAATAAGAAGTTGCGGATATCTATTGATTATCACAAGCTGAACGCGGCTACGATGCCAGACCCTTTTTACCTTCTATTTTGGGATTCTACCTTGGATTAAGTTGTAGGTCAACATATGTATTCTTTTGCGGATAGACATAGTGTTTGCAATCAAGTGCGGATGGCAATTGCAGATCAATCAAGTGCGGATGGCAATTGCAGATCAATCAAAGATGGCATGGGGAGTGTTTTCTTGTACAGTTATGTGGTTTAGATTGCGGCATGACCTGAGTACTTTTGAAAGGGATATGCATCGAGTACTTTTCAAAGGGATATGCAGTAGATATTTGGTCCATATTTAGTGGATTTTATGTGGATATTTTTGGAGAAACCTTGAAGCACTTGTATTATCTTTGCCTCTGTTTCAAAAAGTGTTGGGAAACTAGGTTAATCCTTAACCAATGAAGTGTGTGTTTGTTGTGGCAAGTGGGATGTTGTTAGGACACATAATTTCTAAAGAAGGAATTGTGATAGACCCCATCAAAATTATGGCTATCATGCAAGCATCACCACCCGATTCATCGAAGGCGACTTTTAAGATTTTTGGGTTAGGTATGGTGGCATGAGAAACATTAAGGTTTTTGAACCATATTGCAGTGCCATTGAATGAGTTAGCACATGCGGATATGAAGGATTTCAAAAGGACTTTGAAATGCGACTTGACCTATCGCCATCTGAAGATGATGTTGACTTGAGCACCAATACTACTACCTTCGGATTCAGGAAAGGATTTCCATGTTTTTGTTGATGCTTATGAAACTGTAGTTAGTAGTGTACTGATGCAAAAAAAAATTAATGGATGGTTTTGACTTGTCTACTATGCTAGTAGAAGTCTCTTTGTGACTAAGAAGAATTATTCGGTGACTGAGGGAAAATGTCTGAGAATGGTATATCCAGTGAAAACGTTTTGACATTATCTACTTGGAAAACTGTTCTACTTTCATGTGGATCACTCGGTATTTCTATTTTTTGTGTTGCTGCAGAATTTTGTAGACCGACTAGCCAGGTGAATGATTTTTCTTCACGAATTTGAGTTTGAAATGGTGCATTATTAGGGTGCACAACATGTGGTTGCAGATTATTTGTCGTGGTTGGATTTAAGGGAAGTGCCAATTGGTGTTGAGGATGAATTGTCGAATATGCATCTCTTCAAAGACAAAGTGCAAAAAGAAGAAAATGCGCAAAATGACAAAGTTACTCCGAACGTGGAAACTTTCCCATGGACCTAGTATGAGGAGATGAGGTTATTTTTGCAAGAAGGCATTAAGCCGGCTCATTTGATTGTGGATTATAGAAAGAGGGTGGTATTGAAGAGAAACAAGTTTGAAATTTTATTAGACCATCTATTTTACAAAGATCTTTGGGAAGTGCTGTTGTGGTGTATGTGGAGATTGAAACAACGATCCATACTCGAGGAAGCTCATGAATGCATTGCTGATGGACATTTTTTGGGGCAATAACAATAGAAAACGTATTCCAAGCTGGGCTTTGGTGGCATACAGTTCATGGGATATGATTAAATTTGCAGTTTAATGTAATGTCTATAAGTGAATTGGTCAATAAGTGTGAATAAGGATAGATTGCCACTCGATCTAGTATTGCCACTTGAATCATTCCAAAAATGGAGCTTGGACTTTATAGGTCCAATGAAACTTGCAATAAAATCGTCAAAATCGAAATACATTGTGTACAAAGTGGGTAGAATCTTGGGCATTAAAAGAATGTAATGCAATTTCAATTGTGGGATGCCTTTGTAAGGATGTGTTCCCGACGTTTGGTTTGCTAGTGGAATTGGTTAGTGATTGGGACACCCATTTTCTGAATAAAGTAATAAGGAAGTTGTTACAAACTTTCTAGATTATTCACAAAAAGAGTACCCCTTATTATCCACAAAGAAAATGGATTGACAAAAGTATCAATAAGGTGATCATGCAGATGTTGAAAAAGTTAGTAGCTATGAAAAAGATGATTGGGATTTGAAGCTCTCTGTGGCACTTTGGGTGTATAGCCTACAGGATGTACTGAGTTGAAGCTAGTGTTCAAAATAAACGAAATTTTTCCTTTGGAATTTGTGGTGTTCATCATGCGCATTGTAGTATCTAAAAGATTGCTACTCAAGACAATTGCCTTCAAGTTCTGGTGGCAGTGCGGAGTATCCTTGACTGCAGCCACGATACCTAGCTACAAGAGCAATATGTCACTAACTATTTGCAATTTATGTATCAAGTCAATCTGCATTAGCATGAGCAATAATAGCAGTTGTAGGTTATTCTAGTTCAATAGTAGCACATTGTTGAGCTAACATCTCAAAATCAATATTTAGTTGAGAGACTTATTGAACTGGAAGGGCGGTTGCATCAGACTGAAACACATGTATTTTCACAAAGCAGAGAAAAGAACACGCTCAGCGCCAAGTCCGCGAGGCAATAGAGGTAGCCACTATGGCTAAAGAGCGGCATGTGGAGTTTGCTAGAAGCATCTTCGAGGAACTGGCTCAACATTGGGCAGATTACTCTCTGAAAATTGCATATCAAAAGGCTACATTTTACCTACTGTAATTGGCAGAGGATGAGGTGCATGCAATAGTGTCACTATTGAAAGAAGGTATACAAGTTCACTGGGAAAGGGTGATTCAAAAATGGCGAGCCCCACTCAAGCCCTTGTCAGTGGTTTTAGCGCTGCCCTCACTAGAGGGTCATCCGAGTGGGGCATCTACCTCGACTGATCGAGGTAAGAGAAAGGCTGATGAACATATCCATTTCCCCAGCATGCACTTTCAAAATGCCTAGCGAACTTGCATCACTTTCCTCCCCCTCTTGACGACAACATAAGGACACATTTATCTTGGGATGCCTAGCGCCCTAGATTGTTTTTTTCTTGGGGGATCTTGGGGCGCCTAGCGTCTCAAATTGATTCTTTCTTGAGACATATTGGGGTGCCTAGCGCACCAAATTTTGTTTTTCGAAATTGTGTTTAAACTAATTAACATAGTCCACACAAAGAGCTAGTCCAAGGGTAACAAGTTTTCAATAAATTATATTGAAAGGAAGCAACTACATTAAAACAATTGTGGAGGAAGCTCCTTTTGCAATTGACGATCATTTCATTTCTCTCTTGAAAAGAAAATTTATATCACAAAGTAAGATGATAGCATCTATCCGCATCTCTTATTTTCTAAAACATCAAGAACCTTTTATTTGATAAAATGATTTCACAAGAAGGTTAGAACACACAAGTGAGTAAATCTTGCGGGGGGGGGGGGCGCACTATATGTAATCATGTTAATGTATAATGTGAGTTCGAAAGGAGGGGTTTTAAAATACAAAAATTTTAGGCAATTTAACAGAGATACATTAAAATAAGGGGTTTTTATATTCAATTTTGAAAAAATTTCCTAAAATTAGGGGTCATTTGATTCATTCAAACATGTTAAAAGAGGGGTTTTTTTAATACCACACGGATTCACGTTATATAGGGGGGTACTAAACGGTCAACCCCCCGAGGAGTAAATCCATGGATATATGGTTTTCAAATTGGAAATTTGATGGTAGTTTGAAAAATTGGCATCTTGGGGCTTGAGGCATCTTGGAGCGCCTAGCGCCCTAGAATTTGTTTTTCAACTTTGTGTTTTGAAGAAAAACCATACTTTTCCTTGTTAAACATTAATTTCAACTCTACATATATTAATACTCCTCCATGTAGGAATAAGTTTCGCCACTTCTCTCATTGCTTTTCATCGTTCAACTAATTGACTTGCTTATCATTGCGCTATTGCATGTGCCTCAAGATATGCATTGGCTAAGAAACAATAACAAAAATTTCAAATCTTGATGTTCTGCATCGAGGTAAGATATACTTTCAAAGCATCTCATGGGTGAGACAGAGCATCAACTGCCATTACCTTGGGTGGTGCTGTATCACCTCTTGAAATTGGAGAAGGCAAGGCAAGTCACTTGGGATCCCAAAAGATTGCATTCTCTCACTGAAACATTTTTGACCGATGTATACTTTGAACCAAAAGATTCTTTTATTTGTTATGTTAATTCTCTTGGCCATCCATTGGTCGTAGTAAGTAGCAAGATTACAAAGCAATGGGATCCACTATGGCACCTATCCGATGAAGACTTCGAGTGTGAAATTACAAACACTTGCTCGAGCAACTTAAGTGGGAAGATGCTATATACTTGGGAGATAGAAACCATCGACTATTAGCTTGGATGTGAGTTTTGCAGACATGTGAGTTCCTGCTACAATTGTAAACACTCAGTAGTTAGTTAACCTATGTAATGCTTAAAAAAACACGTATGAAACTTTGACAGATCAAACCAATGCTTCATTGCGTCTTAGAGTATGAGTGAAGCTTGTAAAGGTGGATGAGTCCAATGAGACGGACATGTTAAGCATTGTAACGTGTATGTATAAGGAATTGTTTAGGCATGCGATAATTTTTTAGTAGTCCTCATTAGCCAAATTCTGCAACATGTTTCTTGACATGGAGAGCAAGTTAAATAATACTGGATATATCATCACCTCATACACTAGCATGTTTTGGATGGTACATGCAATGGGGTTAATTTTGCCTTATTAAGAAAATTAATTTCTCAATCTCCAAATGGCTACAATCCGATATAGAAAAGAAAGTAAAAAAAAAAGCTTGATATAATATCCCAGTGACAATAATGTCACAAGTATTGCATCCGGTGAGAATTTGTATAATTGTTAACTCTTTATTTTCTCAATGTTGTACTCATTAGATTGTTTGTAATAAAATACAAGAAAGCACTTGCATTGAAACAATATCAAGCTGATAAGATATATGGTCCCATTTGAATTTCAACAACCTACAAGGAAGCTTTTTTTGAGACGGATTCTCTTAATAAGACAGAGGACAAAGTAAACCCTTGCTATTGTAGATCCCAACTTGGGCGATGGTTGATGATGGTAAGCAATTCGTATCTCCAAAGACAATAACATCACCTTTGCCTTTAAAATAAATAATTTTCTCCTCTAAATCCAAAAATGGTTGATCTTTATCCATACAACTATAAAAAGGGGAACCATGATGAGGAATGTAGCAACAATGGGTACTCTTTTTGGTGTCATAATTTTTAGCCATACATAATTTTCAACCATACATAACGTTTGTGCTTGTCGTCTTTCACAATTGATCAAAATCTTCCTTCGCAACATGATACTCAACAATTTGATATTCCATACGTTTCAAGGGAGTTAGAGGAAATTCACTTGTATAATCGTACTTCAATGGATGAGAGAGAGCTAGATTACCATGGAAAGTTACTTACACATGTGCAGTAGCACGGGTATGCTCATTGCCAATGGTGTATCTTTGTGGAGTGGAACCGATGGATCTACATGTAGAAAACATAATGGGGATATTATGGTTGACTATATGCTACTCTCCGAAGCCATCATGTATCGCATAAAGAGTTTTACGCTTGACCAATGGACCCCGGAATCAGATCATCGAACCTTATGTATTGATCTTGCATGTGGAGAAGCAACTAAGCATGATAATCTCAGCCAAAGGAAAGAGAAGTTATCACTTTGTATGAATTTTAAACGAGCATCAATGTATATTGCAATGGTTGAGTAAATGTTATGGATGACGAAGCTTCAATATGACGCACCATTGGAAATTAAAATAAGAAGCTTTTAAGAAGGTTATTTGTTCTTATACTGAAGAATGGCTTGCCATAAATCATGTCCATGGTATCAACAAACATTGATTGAAAAGAAGAGAAGAAGATGGGAAGTAAAGCGTCAAGTCTAAGAAAAGACAAGTGCACCATGGAAGATTTTGGAGAAACTTGAGAGACAAGTGGGTTGAAAGTTTTGGTAACTTGAGTCTTATGGATATGTACGTACATTGTAGGCAACTATATGAGCAACTAAATGCTGAAAAAATACCATTTTATGGTTCATTCCTGTGTATGCCCTCTTTTTTTACTATTGAGGATGCGTCCAGTAGGCTTGAAAGTTGGCCACTCGCAGAGCGGAAGATCTTCAAGGTATTAAGCCGAAAATGATTAAATGGATAGGAGATTTTACACATGAATGGATGTGTGATATGTTCAATCTTGCACTTCAACATGGTATGCCTTGTGATTAAAGTACTAATTGGGTGAAGCCTTTGCATAAAGGAGAGGATCTGAAGAATGTAAATAACTACCAGACTATAATGATTGGATCTCTTATGGTAAAGTTGTTTGGGCGCATAATGGAGATAGAATTGAGTGATTGGGCTGAGAAGAATGACAAGCGTGCAAAAGGACAAGCAGGTTTTCGTTGACACCATATCACCATTGATCATCTTGTCACTCTTCCTGTTCTTACGGAGGAAAGTCAGTTAAAAGGCAAGCGATTGTATTGTTGCTTTGTGGACATTAAGAAAGCCTTTGATATCATTCCACATAACAATTTATGGAGAAGGATGAAAGAACTCCAAGTGCCAAGTGAGTTTATGCTTGCGGTTTCTCGAATCTATGAGAAGGTGATGTGTCAATTGTGCATGGGAAGAGAAATTTCAAAAAAAATTGCAAGCACTATTGGGGTTAAACAAAGATGTCCGTTGTGACCAACTCTCTTTGGTCTATGCATCCATCGATTGGAACGAATGGTACTTGACTTTATGCAAGAAGAAGGCATTAGGAGGTCACTATTTGTAATGCGATAATCATGTTTTTGTTGTATGTGGATAATGTAATGCTTCTAGCACACACTTTAGAAGACGCACAAAAGCTTATAGTTGTCCTGGAGAACTTTTGCTTGCATAGTGGGCTGATTGTGAATGAATACAAAACAAAGCTTATGCTTGTGAAAACTAACCATAAGGAGAAGCCATGCATTGTGTACTACAATGAGACACTTAAGTTGTTTACAGATTTAAGTACATTGGCCTTGAGGTTCCGATCAATCACAAGTGGCATGAATGTGCTATGCGTCGTAAGCCGGAAAGAGAGCGTAATATGCATTTGAGAACATGTGTAATGTGGTAAACATAAATTGTTGGGTTCTCAAGAAGTACCTTTTGGACACATTGGTGACTTTGGTTCTTCTTTATGTGTTGAAATGTGGGACAGGAGCATCTCACAGTTTACTTGGAAAGAGTTTGAGAATGTCCAAAAGCGTTTTCTTACAAACTTTCTCCAAGTTAAGATACAAACACCACTTATGCTCCTACTTCTTGAGTTGGGATCTCTTCCAATTGAGGTTATGGGCATGGAAAGGGTTGTGGAGTACATGATAAAGATGTATCAAAACCCCACATATCGACTTCCTACAATTGCATGGGAAGCAAGCAAACAAGTTCATAAGATGCATAAAAGCAAGATCTTAAGCATGGGATGGATGCAAGACATAAAGAAGTGGTTTGGGAGATGGGAAGCATTACACTTGCTACATGATGCCTCGATAGATTCCCAAGCTTTTCTACAACGCCTATGTATTACGGCTTGGGAGAAATCCGGTGTTGCCCCCAACTACATAACCACCCATATTGCCCCCAACTACAAAACCATGTTCTTCGGTGAAAGAGGAAACCGTGCTCGTTCTTACATGCTTGAGCCTATCTCCTTGTCAATGATACACACTATTGCAGCCATTCGGCTTAGCTCCCACTCCCTTCGATGAAAGATAGGGCGTTGGGGAAATGGAGAAGAGTCAAATTGATTGTGCACATTATGCTCACTACAAGTTCGAGAGTTTGAGTACCACACACTACTAGAGTGCTCAGCTTTTGGTCACATCCGAACTTGCCTCCCTCACATTTTTAGCCATGACTTAGACCTACAAACTTTCCTCTCCCAGCCATAGTGTGGGCTCTCCATTGCGACTCTCATCACCACAATTTTGGAGCATCGAGAGTCGCTCATCAACCTCACACATACTACATCATATGTAACTTTGGTCCCATAGGTCATATTGGACCTCCGAGGCTGATGATAAAATCTCTCTCTCTCTCTTTGAAGATGGATTTGTGATTCGCCCGAGCTACATGGATACCCACCTGTCTCATGGTTTGAGATGTGCTATTGGTCAGATTCGTACATCCTCACACCAGCTAGAAATTGAATTTGGCAGATTTAGGGGAATCCCACCTGAGAGTAGAATTTGCAAGTTATGCGGAATGGAGCCGGAGACAGAATTACACTACATATGCCATTGCACCGTATACTATGAGATACGTGGGCGTTTCCATTGCCTATTTAAAGAAGGCTTTGGACCTCTAGATAGAGTCATGCAATACCAAGATCAAAGATGCTTAGGCTTGTACCTACTAGAACTACATCGGCACAGGGATAATCTAATGAGAAGACAAAGAGCACTACAACCTCAGAGGCAGATCACAGATTTCTTCGGATCGAGAGAAGCAGGAGTGACAGGAGAAGCAAGAGGCCAGCAGCCAGCACAAAGGAGTACCCACATTCATACCAAAGGCACCCTCATTGACAGGGCGATTGAGCTTAGGAAATCGAGACGACCACGACCGAGATGCAGAAGCACACTTCACCGGAGGAGACTACAACAAAGGATTAGAAGCATTCTAGCCAGACACCCAGAATGCTCTTAAGAAGTTTATTTAATACTTTGTATTTAGTTTTTCACATTTATTTTCACAGTTTTCACACTTAGTACTTCAGTACTAAGGTACCCAGACATTGTAACAGATTCACCACTTTTGTATCAGTTTGGTCTCATAGGTCATTCTGGCCTTTTGAAGACGTTAATATAACATTTCATTTCATTTCATTTTCTCTCATACTATGAGATCCGCAAGTGTTTTCATTGCTTATTCAGAGAGGGCTTTGGCCCCTTCTCCCACATCATGGATTACTATGGTCAGAGGTTCCTAGGCCTCTTCTTGCTGGAGATCCGCAGACTCAGAGAGACTAGCCTTAGGAGTAGAAAACCTACACATAGAGGATCCATACAGAGCCAGATCATTACTTTTTGCAGGACTACTCATGATGGCCCACCATAGGTTACCTAGTCACACCCTCATTGGGGAATTCTTCTTGATCAAGCCATCCAGCTTGGTTGCTCACGACGCTCGAGGATGCGAGGATCTTCACACCGTAGACGAGGTCTACATCGGAGGCTACATTGAGCGACATCGAGGACCCCCTCCCCCCGGAAGCTGACCATGGAGGACATCGAGGTCATACACGCTCATGGGATGATCACCATTGTCTACTTTCCCCACTATGCACCTCATTAGCCCTCATGTGATTGTACCCCTCCTCATATGTTTTGAGTTGATGTATTGTGTGATGAGGATGAGGATGTAGGTTAGGCTTACATACCTGCCCACTCTACGTACTCTCATTTATTTTTATTTTTATGTTCCCCTGACATTGTTGTAGAGTCCCACATGGATGTAACCTTTTGGTCTCATAGGTCATTTTGGCCTTTTGAAGATGTTAATATAACATTTCATTTCTCTCTCAGCTTGTTGGTATGCAACCCATGAGCCATTGATTCACATTGTCATTCCTGGACAGTCCCATGTGCTCACTCATGCTATGTTTGAAGTCGGGCAGATCAACAGCAACCAAAAACATTTCTTTGAGCCCATAGAAAAAGGGACAAGCTGAGAATCTTACAACTTTTTAAAGAAATATGATGGTGTTTCTACTAAGATGCTCGAAATCCTCAAAGCAAGCTTTAAATATAGCTGAGGGAAATTACACTAAAGGCCTAAACAGTGAGCACTCAGTAAGACCTTTGATGGAAATTTGGACAAAGTAGGAGCATGACTGTACAATGTAGTGATAAGTTGCTAAAGTGTCAATATAGTGAACGACTATTGATAGCAGAAAACATCATATCAGGCAGGGTTGCTGGACTGAGGTGCTTCCAAGGGGCTGTTTTGGGGAGCAAGAGCAGCAACAGCAGAGTCATTGTCTTGTGAGACAGATTCAGTGGAGGGGTTTTGTGTCTGCTGCTGCTCGGGAGAGCTGGTGGGCTGATCCACTCCCTGCACCTGCTCCTGGATGGGTGGCGGCAGCGGCAGTGGCTCAACTGCGGTGAAGCTGAAAAGGCGAAGCCCTAATGCCAAGCGTTTGAAACAGTTTGTGAAACCTGGGTCTGCTTTCTCCATCTTCTCTAGAGATTCTCGTGCAACACTGTCTCGAAGTGTCACCATTATACTTGCATGGAACTGTATCAATACCAAACAATGAAACAAAATTGTCAAAACAGAAGCGATGAACACATGCATCTGTGAGTGCATGTGTGTCAGCGTCTGTATATGTATGCGTCCGTGTGAATGTATGCATTGACATGGGAGTAGGGGGGTGGCTACAATGGTAGTGTATGGCCTTGCAATTTGGGGCTTTTCTGTGAGGATACATGAGTGTGTGTAGAAAGTACCTCTCCTAGTAAGTCTTCCTTGTAATCCTTGGACTTCCGCTCTGACATATTAAGAATGGCATTGCCTTTAGCTTTGTAGAGAACCATTCGTATCTCTTTACTCTGAAAACAATTGCAAGCTGTGATTCAGTCCTGGAGCAATAGTGGTATCTCAGAGGCAATCATGGACAGAGGGCTCTGCCTTCACCATTATCAACTGTCAAACCCATTCTCCTTAAAAGATTTTCAGGTTCTGAACCCATTAATGCAGGCACTCAAAAAAGCTTCCGGTAGATTGGAGAAGCAAAAGCTGATAAACAATTCCAACATGCTTGAACCTAAGGATATGCTCTGGGTGGAAAACCCTTTGTTGCAATTCACTCTACTTTTGCACGGACTTCAAGCGCTTTCATTGCCAGGATATCTGAGTCAATAAATTCTTGTGAAACCAGATTAAGTGGGCGTTTTTCGTTTATTGGCAAATTTTTTGGCAAGTTGCTTTGACAGCAGGTCTCCAAATCAGAGGTAAATACTATTTGTACATTGACTAAAGTTGGTCAGTCTTGCTCGTTTTTATTAATCTTTTTGTGGTTAAGTAAAAACCAAATTCAGGCCATATTAGTCAGTGACTACCTTTTCAAAAGTGGGGGGGAAGCAAGGATCTGGAATTTCCAAAACTCGTACCACACAGGAATCTTGGCCAGCCTCGACGTTCCATTTGCTACTGGCAATGGCACATGCAGGAATAGCCAATCCGATGTCCTCACATGCATACCGCTCGACATTGTTTTCCTTCACAACTAACAAAAAACTTTGAAAGTAAGATACCTAAGTTTGAAGCACATTTAAAAGAAAATTCATGCAAGACTCAACTCATTTTTCAGACAATGGAGCTAATAGCCACTTTCAGAACTAATAAGGTATTTTAAAAAATGTTAAGTTGGCAAGAGTGGCAGAAGCAACAGAGTTTTACTCCAACTAGGGGAATCTGAATCAATTGATTGCTTATGGGTTGGATTGTAATACTGCAATCTTATACCCCTGATCAGGCGGTGCGATTTGGTTCCATCAGTAGCCGTCATGTTCTGTAACCTACCCTCAAAGCATCATACCTTGTGATCAATTTTGGTGAGGCCAACAGCGACTCGTCTTTCAACTTTTTTTCAACTTTTGCATGTCAGCTGCTAGAGTCAGGGCAGAGAGTGGGTAGAGCCCCCTAGCAGCCTACCATGTCTGTCTTAAGCTTGTGGATGTGAAACATCTTTCAAAGATTTCTCCTTTGCTTCTTGCAATTTCCCAAGTAATAAGACTCTGGAAGCAAATATTATATGACCTCACTGACTCCCAATCACAGTTGGTTTAGTAGGACGTATCCAATTCAACAAGTATCTTGGGTAAGAAGTCCCTTGGTACCGCTTCATCCTTTAGTCAAGGACAAACTTGGGTTGAAGTGGAACAATGCTAGCATCTTTCAAACTCGAAGTCTCCTCACGCAGAGCTGACACCCAACCTAAAGGATACACTACTCGAGTATCTAGAATGTCTTGTGCTGAAAACCTATGGGTTTAGAACAGAAGAGCTAGAATAAGGGTAGCAATGCTTTAATGAGTGAAAAGGTTATGTGAAATTGGCAATGACAAAGCAAAAGCAACAAAAAGATAGAGAGGGAGTTTAACAAAGTGCAAGTAGTATTAAGGGAAAATTACCAAAATACCCCTGTAATTTATGGAATTCAGAATTCCCAATATACCCTTGCATCATTTCAGTGCCTCAGGAGCAGAGACAAAAGGCAGATGCTCAAAAGTGGAAGGATGCCCCCCAAGAGTCGTCAATATGCAGATTTCTCATTTTGATACTCCTAGAAAACGAAGATCAGATGCAATGAAAGAAAGGAGAAGAGAGACAAAGTGTTAGGGTTCAGGCCAATAGGCAGTGCACCCATCATACTGACCATACTAACCTTATCCCATTCTTTGGCTATGTAGAATAACAAGGAGTAGTAAGGTTATCTAATACTCACTGAGAGCTCCACCCAAACTCTCTTCGTTCTCCTTCCTCGCTGTCAGGTGCAGCGGAAGGGTTTAACTCAGATCTAGTACTCCGCACAAACACAAGGTACTTTACTTCACTTGAAAGAAATGAAATGATATATTAACGTCTTCAAAAGGCCAAAATGACCTATGAGACCATCAGATACAAAGTGGTGAATCTAATACAATGTTTGAAGTACAAGTACAAAAAGTACTGAAAGTAAAAATGAAAACTGAAATGAAGTGTGAAATGTGAGATGTGAAAATGTAGAATAGGCCCTCAATGACAATCTGGGTGTCGTGCTAGAATGCCTCTGATCCTCTGCTGGAGTCTCCGTCGATGTAGTGTGCTCCTATGTCTCGGTCGTGGTCGTCTCGATCTCCCGAGCTCAATCGCCCTGTCAATGAGGGTGCCTCTGGTATGAATGCAGGTACAACCCTGTGCTGGTGGTTGGTCTCTTGGCTCCCTCGATCCAAAGAAATCTGTGATCTGTCTCTGCGACTGTCGTACTCCATGTCTCCCCAACAAACTGTCTCTATGTCGGTGTAGCTCAAGTAGATATAAGCCAAGGCATCTCTGGTCCTGATACCTCATGACTCTATCTAGGGGTCCAAAACCCTCCCTGAATAAGCAATGGAAGCGCCCTCGTATCTCATAATACATAGTGCAGTGGCATATGTAGTGTAGCTCTGTCTCTGGCTCTCTACCGCATAGTTGACATATCCTAGACTCTGGTGGTATCCCTCTGAATCTACCCGTCTCGATCTCTAGCTGGTGTGAGGATGTGCGAATCTGACCAATAGCACATCGCAGACCATGAGATAAATGAGTGTCCGTGTAGTTCGGACGAGTCACAAACCCATCCCTTGAAAGTTGGAGAAGGTGCTCTTTGTAGAAAGCCATCTTCGTGCCCAACTCCTGTATCGGCTCTACCCATGTCCTCTTGGTGTCCAACTGTATAAGATCCTGACGAATGAGTCTAGTGATCTCCGTCCGTGTGACTGGCAGGGAGGGTGCATCCAGGGAATACTGAAAGGGAGGCAATCTATCCATGCTGAGACCATGCCTCTGAAACCATGAGGTCATCTGTGCATACCAACATGATGCATCTCCCTGCATCGCTAACTGTCTAGAGGACTCAAGAGCCAGCCTAGTATATCTGCCTCTATGTGTATCCCATAGACTATGCATAAAGGACACTGATCTGGTAAGAGCCTCAATCTCTATAAGAGGGGCGGCTACCTCCGCTCGAATAATCGCATGTGGTACCGAGGCCTTGGCTCTAATCATCCGGGATATCATAAATACCAAGGGTCCCTCCATGTTCCTCCAACTGTCATGATTCAGAGATGGTCCCCAAACTTGGACCCCATAAAGCATAGCTGAAGCAACCAAAGTATCAAAGAGCCATAGTTTTGTTCGTGGTTCTTGAAACTGAACCTGCGAACACATCCTCTCTAGCCCTCCTAACGCCGCATAGGCTCTGGATAGTCTAGTCTCTGCTGCTCTCCTCAGGGTAAACCTCGGTCCCGTGAATACCACCCCCAGATATGTATATTCATCTGTGTACTCCACAGCGTCCTGGCCATATACGAGTGTAGGTGCCGATCTCTTGACCCACTGTGGTGTGGTGTTAAACACCATAACCTTGGTTTTACCAAGGTTCACAGACAGTCCACTATCCTCTGCAAAGTTGTGCAATGCATCCAAATGTCTTTGCATGCCCTCTGGCGACTCTGACATTAACACAATATCATCAGCATATAATAATAAAGGGATCCATGTCCCTGCCAGCTGAGCGCCTCTGTCACCCTCTCTGTCAATGTAGTCAGAGACCTCATCTACATACATACCAAAAAGTGTAGGGGACAAAGGACACCCCTGTTTCACTCCAATAGTGGAATGAACAATGTCACTGAGCTGTATAAAGCCATGATCCCCCATATGATCTCTGTGGGTACTCCCAACTTCAGTAGCCTGTGCATCAATCTGGCCCTCGGCACTGTGTCAAATGCCTTGCGGAAGTCCACAAAGCAACAATACATCCGTCTGCCATGTGCCCGACCCTCCTCAATAATGGCTCTGAGTGTAAGAATATGGTCCAAAGTGGAGAAACCCCTCCTGAATCCAGCCTGACCTGCTGCTCGTATGCCCTCATTTTCTGCCCATTTACTCAGTTGCTGTTCAAGAATGGATGCATACAACCATGCCAATGTGTGCCCTATCATAATAGTACGGTAATTCCCTGGTACCGAGGGGTCCCCTGCCTTGAAAAGAGGTACAATAGTAGATAATCTCTAGGACTCGGGTAGTCCATCACACATGACACGGTCTCTAGAGGGTCTGGTAATGGTGGTTGCCCAGGTACTGTATATAATGATGCTGCATATTGACCCCAAATCTCGGGAGAGGTAATCACTGGAGGAGGTGAGTGCTCATGGAAGAGACGCCAGGCCTCACCTGAATCTCGGCTCAAAAAGAGCTGATACAAATCACGTTCCATCTGGGCTAAAAAGGCCCGTTTCTTCCGTCGCACTAAACGCCGAAGGGCAATCCGAGACTGTCTATATGTAATGACTCCAAGTATAAGCTTGCTCTGAATCTGAACTCTCATCTCTTTGCACTCCTCATTATACCAACTATTCTGAGGCATGTTCCCAGAACGTCTTCTCTGATCTGGTTGAGTGTGTGGGTATGCCTCTGCTGCTGCCCCATGCAAAATCTCCGTCAATAAAGTGGTGATCCCCTCTACTGTATATACAGGCTCCGCTGCCCCCATCCGTCTGTAAATCTCTTCCACATAGACTGAATCTGTCTCTGGTGTAAAAGTATACCGTGTGTGTGCAATCCTCCGTGGTGTCTGAGAGACACTATACTGGAAAGAGACTGAAAAAGTCAGGAGAGCATGGTCCACTGCTACTCCAACAGGCCTAGGGCCCACACTGAGATCTTGAATATGAGAGATGAAGCTCGGTGAAGTCATGACATAGTCCACTGTACTGGCCCCATGTCTGTGTGGAAAGCATGTGAATCCCCCAGACGAAGGAAAAATCTCTAGACCATTAAGTATGGCCAGACCATGTGTAGTTGTCATCTCCATGAGATATCTCCCATACTCTGTGTGCTCTTTATCCTGTGAGTGTCTGTCAAGTCTCATCTCCGATATATCCATCTCTCTAAGCATCTCCTCCGAGGTATCATAAAATACCGTTTGGGAGTTGGCCGTCCTGGCATTAAAGTCTCCCAAGAGAATGATATCTCTATCTCTAGAGAACTCCCATATGTCAGCATCAAGTATAGAGAAAGGGGATTGCCCTCTAGGTGAGGTATAGATTGATGTGCTAGGGGGAAAGTAACATATAGCAATGTATAAGAATCTGCCTGTCTCAGCTCTCAGTCTCACCCACATGTATCTCACCTGGTCATCTCTCCGGACAATCTGTAATAGCCCCTGCAACTCTTCCTTGAATAAGACTAAGACTGCTACCCCTCCTGAACCTCGACTTCCATGCTGGGATCTAGCGTCTGGACGACAAGCTGTCTCCCATAAATAGCCAGTCACACTTGGCATCAACTGTCCACATTTTTGACGTGTCTCCGAGTAAAAGACAATGTCTCTATTTCTGAAGCTATCTTCAAAGGCACCCACATCCAGCCTATATGATCCATTACAATTCCATGCCGCCATCCGGAGTGTGGTCCCATACGTCTCGCACCGTCATGCTGTGCATTTTTCCAAAACCACTACTTTCCCTCCTCTGTAAAAGGCAATTTTTCCCTTCTCCCTTGCTGCCTTGATCTCTGGCATCAACTCTTGCATATGTGCTATTTGTGCTAAAGTAAGGTCATCCCCCATAAATATTCCAGTTTTCTTAAGTGCTGGTCTCTTCTTCAGGAATTCCTTCCTTGTTTCCAAAGTCGGGAAACGCAAAATAAGTGCTTTCTCTTTGACGTTTCCCTTCTCATCCACTCCCTTCTTTCCTACTCTCCAAGCGCCTGTGTGCATAGGTTCCGGGATGCCCATGCGCTGCAAGAGTTCCTTCACTTCGTCTTCTACATTTTCGGTGTCTTTGATACCAGTAATACGCACATGGAGGGCTCTAGTCCTCCTCTTCTGTTCCTCCTCAATGGTCATATTGATGATGGTAGAAGTCTGTGCGGCTTCTGGCATCCAGGCCTTTCCTTTCTTTGCACCTTCAATCCATTTTTCTGCTTCGTCAACTTTATCCTGTGTTTTAGAAAGGCGCTCCGCCCATGAGGAAGCCTCTTTCGAGTTTAGTTCTTCCCCTTCGCGCAGAGTTTTCACCTGCTCCTTAATATCTTCGAGCTCTTTTAACATCGAGGGCTGATTTCCCCCTTCCGTTTTGGGCATAATTTTGCACGCTGCAAGTTCCCCTTTAAGCTCTTCAATCACTGCATCTTTTTCCTTTATGCACTTTTCCACATTGGTTTTCCAAGATTCAAAGCTTGAAATTGCCTCATCCAACTTTTTCTGCATAATACATTCCATTACATACTTCTGCCCGCATTAGAGCCTGCATCTCCCCTTTCACAGATAGATACATCTCATCATGCTTACCAAGCATCGCTTTATCGAATTCTTTCCTCATATCTGCATACATAGAATTCTTATAACTCTCTGCGTTTGCGTACATCTCTTTCCTGATGTCATCTCTCATAAAGCTGATCTCAGATTTAATCATCACTTGAACCCTCTCCATCATTAAATCATCTTGGATTCTGACGGTTTTCCCTGCCCGCAATGAGCTTGGCGAGAGTATGCTATCTCTGTTCCTCCGCTTGAATGTCGCTTTCATTTTTTGTGGCGTGGTGAAGCCACTTGCATCCCCATCCTCGACTGGTTGGTCCATCCGAGAGAGAAGAACAAAGCGAGCACTGAGTCAAGGCCCTCACCAGCTGAGGTTTGGCCTCCGCCCTGGTTGGCCTTGCCCTCGTCACCAAGTCCTCGCCCTCGTCCTGGCTGACTTGACTATTCTCGTCCTCGCCCTGGCATTGGTCTCGTCTGGTCGCCCTTGGCTCTTCTAGCCCTCTCCCTTGGTAGGCAGCTAGCTCTCGCCCTTGGCACAGCTCGCCCTCGTCCTTCAGAGGTTAGGCCCCTCGTCCTCGCCCTTGGCAAGTTGCTCGCCCTCTTGACACAGGACCAACAGCTCGACCAGGTCCACCTGCTCGTCCTCGACCTGGTCCAGCAGCTCGCACCGCCTTCGACCAGCAGCTCGCCCTCGTCCCTCCTCAGGCTGCTCGCCCTTAGGCTGCTCGCCCTCGTCCAGTTGCTCGATTCAGGCTGCTCGCCCTTGCCTCGGCTGCTCGCCCTCGTCCAGCAGGTGCAACTCGTCCAGCTGCTCGCCCTCGTCCAGCAGGTGCAACTCGTCCAGCTGCTCGCCCTCGCCCTCATGCCAGCTCGCCCTCAGTCCAGCTCGTCGCCCTCAGTCCAGCTCGCCCTCAGGCCAGAGAGAGAGAGACAGAGAGCAGAAGCTTTTTGATTTTGAAATTAAACTAGAGAGAGAGAGAGAGAGAGAGAGAGAGAGAGAGAGAGAGAGAGAGAGAGAGAGAGAGAGAGAGAGAAATGAAATGTTATATTAACGTCTTCAAAAGGCCAAAGTGACCTATGAGACCAAAAAGTTACAATGCGGTGTATCTGATACAAAGTCAGATTAACAAAATAAATTAAACTAGGATAACAAAATATCAAAATATAATTACTGCGGAAACCTAAACTAAGCTCATAGGTGTGAAAGGTGAAAGGCGTGAAATGTGTGAACTAAGCACACTGAGAGAGAGAGAGAGAGAGAGAGAGAGAGAGAGAGAGAGAGAGAGAGAGAGAGAGAAATGAAATGTTATATTAACGTCTTCAAATGGCCATAGTGACCTATGAGACCAAAAAGTTACAAGGTGGTGGATCTGATACAAAGTCAGAGTAACAAATAACCTAATCAACAGTACAAAACAAAGATATATATTATGGGATACTAGATAGGTCGATGTGAGATAAGCCAAAAAACTAAGCAAAAATGGGCAGCTAGTTGGGATAGCTGAATCACAAAAGATCTAGCATCGGTCGTTGGCGAATCTCATCAATTTCCTCCATGGTTAGTAGTCTGACCGGGCGTCGTGCATGCCTGGCCAGCGTGCTCTGAATCTTTTGACGTAGCCTCCGTCGATGCTGTGTAGTCCTGCGCAGTCGTGGGCGCCTGGATTTCCCCAGTTCAATCGCTCGGTCAATCAATGTGCCTCTGGTGTGAGACGGGGGGGAGCTCTGCTGTGGGAGTGGCTCTTGCGGCTGTCCCGTGTCTGCTCTGAAGAAGTCTGTAATCCGTCTTTGAGACTGGTTAGCCTCGCCATTCATCAGGCTCTCTGTGTGTCTGCGCAGCTCGAGCAAGAACAAACCCAGGCATCTTTGATCTTCGTATCCCATTATTCTTGAGAGTGGTCCAAAACCCTCTATGAACAAGCAATGGAAGCGGCCTCGTATCTCGTAGTAGACGGGGCAGCGGCACGTATAATGCAGCTCTGTCTCAGGTTCCATGTCACACAAGGGGCATGTTCTGGCCTCTGCTGGTACTCCGTTATATCTCCCGGTTTCAATCCGCAGCTGGTGAGACGATGTGTGTAACTGGCCAATAGCACACCATATCCCATGAGACAGGTGGGTATCCATGTATTTGGGTCTCATCACAAAACCATCTTCCGTAAGCTGGAGAAGGTGGTCTCTGTAGAAAGCCATCTTCGTGCCCAGTTCTTGTGCTGGTTGTATCCATGTCCTCCTGGTATCTAGCTGGGTCAGGTCTTGGCGAATGAGCTTGGTGATCTCCGACTATGTAAGAATGAGAGATGGTGCATCCAATGAGTACTGGAATGGTGGCAGCCTGTCTATGCTGAACCCATGCGCCTAAAACCATGATGTCATCTCCCCATACCAGCATGTTGTATCTCCTTGTATGGCTAACTGTCGGGAGGACTCAAGTGCTATGCGAGCATATCTGTCTCTGGGAAGTTCCCATGTGCGTTTTATGAAGGAGACTGATCTGGTGAGCGCCTCTACCACTAGTGGGGGGGCTGCCAGCTCTGCTCGGATAATGGCCCGTGGTACTGATGCCTTGGCTCTAATGAGCCGCGAGATCATAGAGACGAGAGGCTTCTCCATGTTCCCCCATCCGTCTCTGAGACCCGGCCTCCCGTGGTGATCCAATGAAGGTCCCCATATCTCAGCCCCATAGAGCAGTGCTGAGGCCACCAAGGTGTCAAAGAGCCAGAGCTTCATCCGGGGTTCCTGAAACTGAACCTGCGAACACATCCTCTCCAATCTACCCAATGCTGCGTGGGCTCTAGCCAGTCTGGTCTCTGCTGCTCTTCTGAGTGAGAATGTGGGTCCATTAAAACCACTCCAAGGTAAGTGTAAGCGTCTGTGTACTCCACAGTCTCCTGGCCGTATGTGAATGTAGGTGCTAATCTCCCGATCCACTGTGGGGTGGTATTAAACACCATAACCTTGGTTTTACCAAGGTTGACAGACAAAACACTTTCGTGGGCAAACATATGCAAAGCATCCAATTGGCGTTGCATTCCCTCTGGGGATTCGGAGATCAACACAATATCGTCCGCATATAACAAAAGTGGAATCCATGTCCCTGCCAACTGTGCACCTTTATCCCCGTCCTTGTCAATGTAGTCAGAAACCTCATCCACATACATACCGAAAAGAGTAGGAGAGAGCGGGCAACCCTGCTTCACCCCAATAGTGGAGTGAACCGGTATTGAGAGTCCCTCCGGGGTGCGTACATGCCCTACTACTGATCTGTATAATGCCATGATCCCCCAAATGAGCTCTGTGGGTACTCCCATTTCCTGTAATCTGCGCATCAGTCTAGCTCTGGGTACCGTGTCGAAAGCTTTGCGGAAGTCCACAAAGCTACAATAGATCCGTCTCCCATGAGATCTACCTTCCTCGATGATGGCCCTGAGTGTTAGGATATGGTCAAGAGTAGAGAAGCCTCTCCTGAATCCTGCCTGCCCAGTTGCACGCATTCCTTCCCTCTCTGCCCATCTACTCAGCTGTTGCTCAAGAATGGATGCATACAACCGTGCCAGTGTGTGCCCGATCATAAATAATAGTGCGATAATTCCCAATCTCCATGGGGTCTCCTGATTTGAAGATAGGTACGATCGTAGATAGGCTCCAAGTGTCCGGTAGGCCCTCACACATGGCACGGTTAAACATAACTGCTAGAAGCTCTGCTAGTAGGTCTTTGGCATGCATGAAATGCTCAGCTACTAGGCCCTCATGATCATATGCTTTCCCAGTCTTCATCTTGTCAATAGCTTTCTTCACCATCTCAACGGTGAAAAAGACACATGTATGTGGGCATGGGTCGGGGGGGTTGGGGAGGGGCGGCTGTTCAGGTACTGTGTACAAAGATGATGCGTACTGACCCCAGGTCTCTGTGGAGGAAATAGCAGGGGGGGGGGGACTGCTCATGAAAGAGCCGCCACGCCTCCCGCGAGTCTTGACTCATGAATAGCTGATATAGATCCTGCTCGAGTCGAGCCAAAAAAGCCCTCTTCTTCCGCCGCACCAGGCGTCGAAAGTCCATCTGTGACTGTCTGTGAGTGACGTCCCCCACCAGCACCTCCCTCTGAAGTCTGGTTCTAGTCTGGCGGCACTCCTCATCGTACCAGCTGTTCTGAGGCATGCTCCCAGATCGGCGGCTCTGCTCAGGCTGGGTGTGTGGGTATGCTTCTGCTGCTGCCTCATGTAATGTCTGTGTCAGTATAGTAGTTAGCTCCTCCAGAGGTCGCCCCGGGTCCTCAGTGCATAGGCGTCTGTAGATTCCGTCCATGTATACAGAGTCCGTCTCCCTTGTGAATGTGTAGCGAGTAGGGGCTGCTACTCGTGGCCTGTGTGCTACACTGAATTGGAAAGAGATGGTCATTGACACCAGAGCATGATCCACTGCCACCCCAACCGGTCTGGGCCCAACTGTGAGATCCTGGATACTAGAGATGAGATTTGGTTGTGCCATGACATAGTCCACCGTGCTAGCTCCATGTCTATGTGGGAAGCATGTAAAACCTCCCGCAGCAGGAAATCTCTGTAGGCCGTTCAAGATGGCCAGTCCATGTGCAGTGCCCATGTCTATCAGGTGTCGCCCATACTCAGTATATTCCATATCGTGTGATAGTCTGGAAAGGCCCGTATCTGCCACATCTATCTCTCTTAGCATCTCCTCTGAAGTATCATAAAACATTGCCTAGTGATGGGCAGTCCTAGCATTGAAGTCCCCGAGGATGATAATGTCACCGTCCCTAGAGAACTCCCATATGTCATCATCCAAAATAGAGAAAGGGGATTGTCCCCTGGGTGGTGCATAAACTGATGTACTCGGGGGAAAGTAACAAATAGCTAGATAGAGGTATCTGCCTGTCTCTGCTTTCAGTCTCACCCACATGTACCTGGCCTGCTCGTCCCTGCGGGCTATATGTATCAGTGGCTGCAGATCCTCTCTAAATAACACTGCCACTCCTCCCGAGCCCCGCCCTCTGTGCTCTGAGCATGTCTCCTGTCTGTAGGCTGTCTCCCACCTATATCCACTGATGTGAGGCATGGATTGCCCCGGGGCCTGGTGTGTCTCAGAGTAGAAGATGATGTCTCTTCCAGTAAAGCTATCCTCAAAAGCACCCACATCAAGACGCATAGATCCATTGCAATTCCAGGCAGCTACTTTGAGTGTGGTCCCATAAGTCTCTCATCGTCATGTGGAGCGTCGCTCCAGTATTACTACTTTTCCGTCTCGGTAAAAAGCGATCTTGCCTTGTCCCCTTGCCGCTCTAATCTCCGGCATTACTTCCTGCATATGAGAGATCTGCGAGAGGGTGAGATCGTCCCCGAGAAAGATGCCAGTCTCCTTAAGAGTTGGTCTTTTCTTCAAGAATGACTTCTTTGCTTCCATGGAGGGAAAACGGAGGATGAGTGCTCTTTCTTTTGAGGTTTCTCCACTGCCTCCATTTTTCTTTATGTTGCCCACTCTCCATGCCCTTGTGTGTGTCGGCTCATGAATCCCCATCAGGGCTGTGAGCTCTTTTACTTCTTCGTCCACATTGCCTTTGTCTTTAAGACCGCAAATTCTCACATGTAAAGCGTGCACCCTTCTCCTCTGCTCCTCCTCTAGTGTCTGGTTAATGATGTTGTTGGGTGTGGACGTGGGCGTTATCTCCTTGTCTTTTCCTTTCTTTGCCACCTTGATCCATTTCTCGGCTTCGTCCTCCTTCTGTTGGGTTTTGGTAAGAACATCCACCCAAGAAGTCGTCATTTCTTTGTGCTGTTCTTCTCCCTCTTTGATGGCCCGTACTTGTTCCTTGATCGTGTTGATTTCTTCAATTACTGAGGGTTGCAGTTCGCTCTCTTCCAGTGTGTTTCTTGATCGGGCTTCGGCGAGTTCTTTCTTGAGTGACGCGATCTCTTCCTCTTGGGTCGTCACTCGGTCTTCCAGCGTGCTTATCTTGCTCTCTTGGATCAGCACACGTCCTTCGAGGATGTTTATTGTGCCCCAGAGATTGCGGTTCAACTTGGTGATGGTCTCTGTCATTTCCTCTTTGCATTTTCGAATGGCATCCTCTAGGGGGTCGGCTTTATCGTTTGTCTTCCTCATGCTTGATCGCCGTCCGCAAGGGAGTTAGCTGTACGTGTGCACCCACCCTAGCAGCGGGCGCGACAGCTGGGCAAGTGGGGGAGCCGGCCACAAGGGAGTCACCAGAATGCTCAATTGTGTGTGTGTGTGTGTGTGTGTGGAAAACAAAACAAAAGTGTGGGAAGGGGGGGGGGGGGGGGGGGGGGGGGGGGTAAAGTATGATAGAGAGAGTTGGGGGGGGGGGGGGGGGGGGGGGGGGTGGGAGGGGAGTGGGAAGTATGGTAGAGAGAGTGGGGGAGGGGGGGCCCCGCTGAGACGCGTGAATGAGCAAAGGCAGCGCCCCCCCCCCCCCTTTAAATAAATAAATAAATAATAAATAAAATTACTTCCTACGTGTAGAAGAAGGGGGGGACATCCTACGTGTTAAATTTTTTATTTTTTTTGGGGGGGGGGGGTCATCCTACGCGTAGCATGTGGGGAGGGGGGGGGTGCCTTTGCTCATTCACGCGTCTCGGCGGGGCTGCAGGCGAAGCGAGGGGGGGCGGGTTTGCAGAGGCAACGCGAGGAGGGGGAGGCACTGGGCGCGGGGCTGCAGGCGGGCAAGGTTTGCAGGCGGGCACAACAGTGCAGGGGCACACGGAGGAAATCTCTTTAGCTTGTCAGGCTGAGACCATCCTACACATACAACACTCTAGAAGGCCAACTAAACCACAATCAAGAACCTCACTGCTCTCAACTACACCACCTAGCCACATACACACATACGAAAGGTAACTCACCTAATCATACCAGATTCGTATGAAACTTAAGGAACACCATCCCCTCACTAGGATACACCTGTCCCTAAGCTTCTACACTCAAAACCCTCACTCTAAACCCGTCTGCGGAAAACGCGTAGGATGACAGAGCAGAATTTTGAAAGTGCCCGAAACTAAAATTTATGAGTACCTATGCATAGCTTATGTCGCCACGATTCTATAGACTACTAGCACGCAGAAAACAGACATCGTTTGATAGCTCGTAGATGCGTCGGCGTGTGCGCGTCGTCTCGCGTGGAATGCTTGGCGTTGTCGCGTAGCTCTCCTCGAGCCTACAGCAATGGTGCAGTCGGATCTCCAATGTGTTGAGCGAGCCAGGCGTAGCGAGAGGATAAAGCTCACACTCACTCTCTTTCTCTCTCACACACAGTAGACGGCAGCGATAAAGTTTTGATTATGAAATGTGCCAGAAAATGATTCAAACAGCCCAAGCTTTACTAGAACCACCAGTTGCAAAACCTGAGGATGTGATCCGTGTCATGCCTACACAAGTAATCCCACCAAATCACGAACTAAAAGAGCCAGATTCTAGTCATGAGCACAGACCAAACCTCAAAGACCCAGCATTAGAACCAAGGATAGTACTGAATACCACGGATAACTCTTCCGAGGGATTTCACCAAGCTATACCTGAGGATTGTAAAGAGATAGATGGTCTTGACGAATTGTGGAAACAAGTCAAAGAGGCCAATGAAGCCGATGACCTAAGAAGACGAGTAGACAAGACTGGTGATAAACGAGGAGTGTTTCTACCACCAATAGAGGAATTTGAAACTGGATCTCAAATGAATCTAGACGTGCAATCGTATTGGGGCGACAAAGGATCTGTACAATCTATGGATAGTCAACCCCATTCACTAAGAACACTACCGTCCTACATGGGAGAGTACGAAACCAAGTCAGATGTGGTTGCAGTCCCATCACAGAGACTGTCTCCCAACAAGGCCATCGATTCAAAGGGGCTAGTAGATATTCTATCTACCCCAGTCACCTGTACAATAATGTTAGCCGAGTTGCTCAGAATAAGACCAAACATGTGGGCTAATGTGGGTGAATGTCTAGAGAAATTTGGTGTAAAAACCCCAATGACTCAAATCGAGAAAGGCATCAAAGAGCTTGAAATGCCTCAACTAAATACTAGGCCAGTGCCATTAAACAAGGTAGGCGAGTATTACGAGGGAGACGATGGAAACACCACCCTTCCTATGGAATTCAATGGTGTAAAAACCATGGCAATCCTTGACAGTGGAGCTGGTGTGGCCATTGCAACCAAAGAAGTTTGGAAAAAATGGGAAAAACCTGCCTTGATATCCACACGAATGACCCTGCAGCTTGCAGACGGACACAAAGAAAAGCCCCTAGGACTGCTAGAAAAAGTACTTGTTACTTCTTGTGGCATTGAATATGAACACACTTTTGTTGTTGTTGACTTTGGCAAGAAGAACAACTATGACATCATTCTGGGAAGACCATTCATGCGACAATTGAAAATGGTTCAAGATTGGGGTTACGACCATATATACCTGAGACATATGGAAACCATAACAAAGATAAACTTGAGGGACCATAGCTATAGGGATGTGACGAGAACACCGGTTGAGGAGTTTGATTCCGCCACAGTAGCAGGATCAGAACTTCCAGCTTGGTTGGGTAAGCCTAAAGAACTGTGGATGTGTGGAGCTTCACCATGTGGTAGCTTGAAACGTGAGGAATGTATCCTAGAGCGAGTTATAGAGGATAGGGACTATATCCCTGAACCATTTCCTGAAGAAGAGTTAGAGCCTTTTGGATGGGAACACATCTTGGCTACACTGGACGTGTGCGCCGTGGAGGATGCTTCCACAACAAAGTTTTGTGATGAAAATGGCTATGATGTCGTTCCTTATTTTGCAGTGAGTGTAATCCAGGAAAACGAAGAGAACCAGACATCAACAAGCTCTCGAAATAAGGAGCAAACAAAGAAATATGGAGAATCAAAAGATGAAGAAGACGACGAGTTCTATGACTCTGTAGAACACTTCGAGCTTCAAGCAGATCAAGGACCCGGGAATCAATGTCATCGCTACATGAATAAAGTGCATCAAAAGTGGATTCCAAAGTCCTCCGTGAAGACACAGCCACCACAAGTATCCTCATACATGGCTCCTAATAAGGATGCAAAGACTCAGCTAGGAGGAATACGACCAGAGCAACGAGCTAACAATGCTCTAATCAATGGGCTAGAAAAGTCCTCCAAGAAACTACCACCCACGAGCAAACAAATAGTAACTTTCCACTACCAGCCAAAAAATCAAGGGAAAGTACAAGAAGTCAACTTTGCTGAGGATAGTAGCGATAGTGATGAATCTTACGACATCCCCTATCATCAACTCAGGCCATCACTATCACCAACCCCTTCAGCAACAACCATGACAGGTCAAAAGAACAGGACAACAAGTCAAAGCCAAAAAGCTCGACAAATCTAGATACCAAAAAGCTAGATTGGCCAAAAACAGATATGGATCAAGAAGACAAAGATCTCTAATGACAAATCACAAGATCCAACACCAAAACAAAAACAAGGAAAGCGTGCACGAACGGGTAAGAATATCACAAAGTCGCAAGCTTTCACAACTCAGGTTTGGGCTCCAAAGAAGTTGATTCAAGCACAAAAAAGTCAGGAATTCATTTGGATTCCCAAACAACCACAATATCAACTTTCAAAGCCTAAATCCCGTCCCCAACCAAGCGTACAAGGGCTGAAGCAAAGACCACTGTCGACTCACACAACAAAAAGGTGGATCCCAAAGAAGTCTCTTCAAACACAAACGAAGCACGGGCAAGTATGGGTTCCCAAACGGGAGTCAGCAACAAAACAGCCCATAATCGCAAAGAAATGGGTCCCAAAGAAGAACAACGAAACAGTTGTCAGTGCACCGCCGCTTGAATTCTTACAATTCTTCCTACGATTACAGTACAGTTAGAAGAGAGCAAGTCGCTTCAATCAAGCAACGATACAGGAGCTTCAAAGACCATTACATTGCTTAGAATAGGAAGCCTTGCCAACAAATGCCAATAAGCAAATTGCTTATACCCACATCTTGCACAACATAAATCTTTTCCATGCATTGACTGTGTATGCATAATAGGGCTACATTACAAGGCCTACATAGGCACAACTTTTAATTACCCAAGCACAACACATACCCTTTGCGATACCCTGTCGTAAAGGATGACTCCAAATAGGAAGGGGAGAGGCATTCTGAATGCGGACCTAACATTATGACTATAAGAGGGCAATGTTTTGTGAGATGCATTGAATTTTTGCGTTTTATTGTGATAATTTTTTGACGAAATTTAGAGTATATGCCCTCATAGTAGTGTTATAGAGGAGTATGGGGACAAAATCCATACATGAGCCCCTAGGGACATGTGTATAGTGTACATAGCATTTAGATTTCTATTTGAATGATTTTTCTTTTGTTGAGTTGTTTTAAGATTTTCTTTGTTTATTATCAAGCAAAAATAAAAAAATCCATAATCCACATGAAGAAAAGACTGACGAGAGGCCTGAGGACTACAAAGAGAAGAAGGTACAGGAAAACGATGAAACTTCACGAAGTATGTCTCAGCAGCCACTACAACAGCCGAAGAACTTGTCACAAAGCAGTGTCAACATGCAACCGACAAGTCATACAAGTCAGAATCGAGTAGCTAAGCCACAAAAGGAGTGAGGTGTTAGTCCCAAAGCTTCAAGTAATATTCTCTGTGGTCTAAGCGTCTTAGCTATTCTAGGTACTGCTCAAGCTGGAAGAGTTGAGCATATTTACGTTGTGTCGCTCATGCTGGTATAGGTGAGCAAAAGAGTCGAAGTCTTAAGTACTTAAGTCTGGTGAAGTGAAGGAGAAGGTCCAAAAGATACTCACGTACTGGGCACAGTGAGATACGAGTGGAGAAACTTCTACATCGACAACCCTTCTTGGAAAGGTGGAAGCTATTGAGACATCTTTTGATGTCACATGTGCTACATTTATTCCTCGAAACATCCATCATCTCCTTCTTTCACATTGCATGCTTTTGTTGACAAATTTCTCATATGCATATAGAGTGTCCCATACTTGGAACTTGCATCAGGCACTCTTTCCGTGTTTCACCCAAGCACTCACCTTTCATGAACATGTACTTCACGTTCAACTGCTCAACTCCAATAAGAGCGTATACCAAAGGCATTTTTTTTCCGACCGGGTTTTTTCCCTTTGGTCATCCAGGTTTTAGACCCTAATCTAAAGACACCTATCACCATCCTCTTGTACATATTCCTTCTACATCAACAATAAGGAAATGCTACTCAAATCAATTGACAAATGAATTGGAGCACCAATTTCAGATCATAGCATACTTCTCCTCAATGGCGAGTCAAAGAATGGCCTACAATGACAAAGCTGCAGACAACACTAACAACATGATTGCACAGGAACAAAGAAGTCCCCAATGAAGAAGAGAAGACATAAAAGTAATCAGAGGATCTCAAAAGATGAATGGTTATGATGATAGATGTCCGCTCTAATGGATCATAGTTCTTGTTGTGGTTTGACAAAGATACAAGCAGTGCAACAGATGAAACCAAAACAACAGCAAAGTGTTGACCGCTGGGTCAACAACACAACATAACTCAAGAACAAAGAAGTCCTCAATGACAAAGAGCAGACATAAGGGTAATCAGAGGATCTCAAAAGCTTGTCCTTGATAATGCGCATCGAATGCTCAGCAGGGTTTTGAACCTCAAATTAGAATAATTAAGTCCTGGATTCAGCCTGACAGACAGACTTTGCATTGGAGTGCAACTTGGCCTAAAGAAGTTAAGGGTTTAGCCATACAATTTCTACAAAATCCTTACAAAGTTGTCATTGGCTCACAAGATCAGAAAGCCAATCACTCAATTCTATAGATTGTAGAAGTTGTTTCTGAGAATCACAAATACTCCGAATTCATAGATTTGCTGGAGCAAATGATGGATGGAGCTTTCTCTATCCATGATGATAAGAGTCAAGTTAAACGACATTGGGTTCTTTTTGAATTTAGATATGGCAGTAGACCTATAATGACAGAAACAGATGCTGCAGCTTGGAGCGTGGATGTGAAAGACATAAAGTTCGTCATCAATTATGATTTTCCTAAATCATGTGAAGACAATGTACATCGGATTGGACGAACAAGACAAGCTACTGCAAAGGCTATAGTCTATACTTTCTTTACAACAACAAAACGACAGCAAAGACCACATCGCCATCGACAATCAGGTCATGTCGGGGACGACATGAACGCGGAAGGGGGGAATGTTGACCGCTGGGTCAACAACACAACATAACTCAAGTTTTGTACCAAAGTCTTATCTTTTGCGAGTTATGAAATGCTACGGATTATGGCTATAAACGTCATTTGTAATGAGTAGTTATTCTAGTTTCAGAAGCCGGGGTGCAATGGCACTTCCAGATTGTAAATACAAAGCCATTTGACCCTTTCAACCCCATTTTTGGTTAAACCTAAGGTAGCCTTAGTATATAAGGTACCTAGGTCATTTTGTAAAAAAGACTTTTGATAATCAAAACTTTAGCACTGCCGTCTACTGTGTGTGAGAGAGAAAGAGAGTGAGTGTGAGCTTTATCCTCTCGCTACACCCGGCTCGCTCAACACATTGGCGATCCGACTGCACCATTGCTGTAGGCTCGAGGAGAGCTACGCGACAACGCCAAACATTCCACGCGAGACGAAGCGCACACGCCGACACATCGACGAGCTATTTGTGGCCGTAGAGAGAGAGAGAGAGAGAGAGAGAGAGAGAGAGAGAGAGAGAGAGAGAGAGAGAGAGAGAGAGAGAGAGAGAGAGAAATGAAATGTTATATTAATGTCTTCAAAAGGCCAAAGTGACCTATGAGACCAGAAAGTTACAATGCAGTGTATCTGATACAAAGTCTGATTAACAAAATAAATTAAACTAGGATAACAAAATATAAATACTGCGGGACCCTAAACTAAGCAGTACAATGTGAAGACAATATGGAAGGGGAGTAGAGATCCATCTTCATCTGCACTCTGGACGACGAAAGAGTATGGCTTGAATCCTTTGTTGTAGCCTCCTTCAAAACTGTGTAGCTCCTCTTCTCCATCGGGGTCGTCTAGATCTCCCTAGCTCCAATGCTCGGTCTATGAGAATGCCAGTAGTGCGGGTAGACCTCTCCACCGTTGGCTGCTCCTCTGTCTGTTCTTCTGGGTGTACAATATCTAGTATCTAGAGAGAGAGAGAGAGAGAGAGAGAGAGAGAGAGAGAGAGAGAGAGAGAGAGAGATGAAATGAAATGAAATGTTACATTAAACGTCTTCAAAGGCCAAAATGACCTATGAGACCAAACTGATACAATCCTTGTGGATCGAATCCAATGTCTAGGTACAAAAATAAAATGAACTAAATCAAAAGACTAAACTAAAAGAATAAAATCGTCAGACTGAAATCATCATCAATGCCCAAGGATGCCTGGCATCGGGCATTGTCCAAGAAAGTATTGCATCGGTCGTTGAAGAGCTTTGTCAATGTCTGCCTCTGTAAATGGTCGTATTGGGCGTCTCCCATATCGTGCTAGAATAGTCTTGATCCTCTGATGGAGCCTCCGTCGATCTCGTGGTCGCCCTCGAAGACGTGGGCATCTAGTTCTCCCGAGCTTAGTGGCTTTGTCGACTACTATAACTTTGGTATAAGTGGGCTCTGAAGTCTGCTGTGAAGCATGCTCATCTGGCTGCTGAGTCCCTGCTCTAAAGCAATTAGTGATCTCCCTCTGTGAATGTCTCCTCTGTGAATGTCTCCCACTGCCTGGTCTCCTCAAGAGACTCTCCCATAGGTCTGCGCAGCTCTAGCAAAAACAACCTGAGGTATCTCTGATCCTGATATCTCACGACGGTAGCCAATGGTCCAAAGCCCTCTTTGAATAGACACTGAAAGCGGCCTCGTATCTCATAGTATACTGGACAATGACAAATGTGATGTAACTCTGTCTCTGGCTCTATATGACACAACTCGCTTATCCTGGCTTCTGTTGGTAATCTCCTAAATCTGCCAGTCTCAATGTCTAACTGATGTGATGATGTGCACATCTGACCAATAGCACATCGTATCCCTTAGGATAAATGAGTGTCCATGTAGGCCGGTCTGATCACATATACATCCTCTGTTAGTTGGAGAAGATGCTCTTTATAGAAAGCCATCTTCGTGCCCAACTCTTGTACCGGCTGTATCCATGTGCTTCCAGTTCCTAGTTGAATCAAATCCTGACTATAAGTCTAGTGATCTCAGTCCATGTCAGAGAAAGGGACGGTGCATCCAAGGAGTACTGGAATGGGGGTAGTCTATCCATGTTGAAGCCATGTGACTGAAACCATGATGTCATCTGCCCATACCAGCATGCTGTGTCCCCTTGTAGCGCTAGCTGTCGGGATGACTCAAGGGCTAGCCGAGCATATATGTCATTGGGGAGGTCTCATAAATTATGCATGAAGGAAACTGATCTAGTAAGGGCCTCAACTACGAGAGGGGGGGCAGCTAGCATGGCTCGAATAATCTCATGTGGCATTGAGGCCTTAGCCCGAATCAGTCGAGAGATCATAGAGCCTAGAGGCCTCTCCATATATCTCCATTCATCAGTGCTACCAAATCTTCCATGGTGGTCTGCTGAGGGTCCTCAAATCTGAACCCCATAATGCATAGCTGAAGCCACTAGAGTGTCAAAAAGCCACAACTTTGTTCGAGGTTCCCGAAACCGAACCTGCGAACACATCTCCAATCCTCCCAAGGCTGCATAAGCTCTCGTCAATCTAGTCTCTGCTGCTCTCTTCAATGAAAACACCGGTCCACTGAAGACTACCCCAAGATAGGTGTATGCATTTGTATACTCGACCGTCTCCTGGCCGTAAGTAAAAGTGGGTGTTGACCTCCTGACCCACTGTGGTATGGTGTTAAACACCATAAGCTTGGTTTTCCCGAGGTTAACAGACAATCCACTATCGTGGGCAAAGGTGTACAAAGCATCTGAATGACGTTGCATCCCCTCCGGGGAGTCAAAAATCAACACAAGATCATCAGCATATAACAATCGTGGGATCCATGTCCTTGCCAACTATGCTCCTCTATCACCATCCCTTTCAATGTAGTCAGCATCCTCATCCACATACATGCCAAATAGCGTAGGAGATAGCGGGCAGCCCTGTTCACCCCAATAGTGGAGTGAACCGAATCAGAACCCCTCTAGAGTGCATACATGCCCCACTACTAACTTGTGTAGAGCCATGATTCCCCAAACCAACTCTTTGGGTACCCCCATCTCTTGCAGTCTTCACATCAATCTAGCTCTGGGCACTGTATCGACGGCTTTGCCGAAATCCACAAAGGAACAATAGAGCCGTCTCCCACGTGATCTCCCCTCCTCAATAATGGCTCTGAGTGTTAGAATATGATCAAGAGTAGAGAAACCTCTCCCGAAACCTGCCTATCCTGCTGCCCGTACACCCTCTCTCTTTGCCCATCTACTCAACTGCTGCTCAAAGGATGGACACGTACAACCGTGCCAATGTGTGTCCAATCATGATACAATCATGATAGTGCGGTAGTTCCTAGGCTCCATAGGGTCCCTTGACTTGAAGATAGGTACAATAGTGGACAAACTCCAAGTATTAGGTAGGCCTTCGCACATGGCACGATTGAACATCACTACTAGAAGCTTTGCAAGTAGATCTTTGGCATGTATAAAATGCTCCACTAACAGGCCATCGTGATCATATGCTCTCCTAGACTTCATCTTGTCAATGGATTTCTTTACCATCTCGGCGGTAAAGAAAGCGCATGTGTGGGCATGGTTCTAGCGGCTTTGGAAGAGGTGGCTGCCTTGAGACTGTGTAGAGAGATGATGCATACTGAACCCATACCTCCGTAGAAGTGTTGACTCGTGGGGGAGAGTGCTCATGGAACAGTCGCCATGCCTCGCCTGAATCCTGGCTCAAGAAAAACTAACATAAATCCTGCTCTAGTCGAGCTAGAAACGCCCTCTTCTTTCGTCCTACCAAACGCCGAGAAGCAATCCGCGAATGTCTTTGAGTAATGACTTCTAGAAGTACCTCCCTCTGAAGTCGTGCTCTAGTCTCTCTGCACTCCTCGTCATACCAGCTATTCTGGGGTATTCTCCCAGAACGTCGTCACTGCCTAGGCTCAGTGTGTGGGTTTGCCTTTGCTGCTGCATCCTGTAGTCTCTCTGTCAACATATGTGTGAGTTCCCCTAGAGGTATTCCCGGATCCTCTGTACATAAGCGTCTATAGATACCATCTATGTAGACAGAATCTGTATCCGAAGTAAAACTGTATCGGGTATGCGTAGATGTCTGTGCCAGTCGAGCTGTGCTGAATTGGAATGAGACGGTAAACATGAGGAGGGCATGATCTGCTGCTACCCCAATGGGCCTGGGCCCGTTGACTGTAAAGTCTTGAATAGAGGGTATGAAATTGGGCTGAGTTAAAACATAATCCACTGTGCTAGCCCCATGTCTATGGAGTGAACCCACTCGACGTTGGAAATCTCTGGAGGCCATTCAAGATGGCTAGTCCATGTGCAATCCCCAAATCTGTCAGATATCCCCCATGTCTAGTGTGCTCTTCATCCTGCAAATGCCTCACCAATCCCATATCACTGACATCCAATTCTCTTAACATTTCCTCTGAGGTATCATAGAAAGCTATCTGAGATTGGCCCGTCCCGGCATTAAAGTCTCCCAGAAGAATTACATCATGTAGGGTGACTGCCCCTTGGGCGATGCGTAATGAGATGTGCCGGGGGCAAAATAGCATATTGCAATGTAGAGTGGCCTCCTTGTCTCCGCTCTCACTCCGATCCACATATATATGGCTTGCTCATCTCTTCGAACAATATGGATGAGGGGTTGAAGCTCCTCCCTGAATAGGACTGCCACACCTCCTGACCCCCGTCCTCTATGCGTTGATCTCAAATTTTGCCTACAAGTAAACTCCCAACGGTATCCCATCACTCTAAGTAATGTGCCGCCAGGAGTCTGATGCGTTTCCGAGTAAAAAATAATGTCTCTTTCCTTAAAGCTATCCTCAAATGTGCCTAAATCTAGGTTCATCGATCCATTACAGTTCCATGCTGTCATTTTAAGGTTGTTCCCATAGGTCTCGCACAGTCATGCGGTGCGTTTTTCCAACACCACTACTCTACCTCCCCTATAGAAAGCAATTTTCCCTTTCTCCCCCGCCGCCTTGATCTCTGGCATCAGATCTTGCATGTGTTGCTACCTGTGTTAGAGTGAGGTCATCACCCAAAAATATCCCAGTTTGCTAAAGTGTTGGTCTCTTCTTAAGGAATTCCTTCCTAGCTTCCAGCATAGGGAAATGTATAATGAGTGCCCTTTCCTTGGGCTTTCCTTTCTCATCACCTCCCTTCTTGCCAACTCTCCAAACACATGTGTGTGTGGGTTCAGAAATACCCATGCGCTTCAAGAGCTCTTGCACCTCTTCTTCTACTTTTCCAGTGTCTTTGAGGCTTGTAACACGCACATGAAGGGCTCTAGTCTTTCTCTTTTGCTCCTCCTTAATTGTCATATTGATTATAGTGAATGTTGTTGTGGCTTCAGGCGTCGTATCTTCCCTTTCTTTGCGTCCTCGATCGACTTTTCAGCTTTATCCACCTTTTCTTGTGTTTTGAATAAGTGCTCCGCCCATGAAGAGGCCGTTTGTGCCTTCTAGTCTTCTTCTTCACGTAGAGTTTTCACCTGCTCCTTAATGCTTTCGAGATCCTTTATCATTGAGGGTTGGGTTTCTCCCTCCTTTGCAGGGGTAAATTTTTACAAACTGCAAGTTCTCCCTTGAGTGCATCGATCAATGCATCCTTTTTATTCATGCGTTCTTCCATTTTTTATTTCCAAGATTCAAAAGTAGTAAGTGCATCCTCTAATCTTTTATGCATCACACATTCCATTAAATTCATTTCTGCCCTCAATATAGTCTTCTTCAATGATGTGTACATCTCATCATGCTCACCAAGCATCTCTTTGTCCAACTCTTTCCTCAAATCTGCATACATAGCTTTTTTGTAAGTCTCCGCATTTGCACACATCTCTTTCTCAATGTCACCCCTCAAAAGGCTCAGCTCTGCCTTAATCATCACCTGTACCTTCTTATACATTAAGTCATCTTTGACTCTAGAAAGTTTTTCTGCTCTCACAGAGCCTGGCGATAGTGTGCTCTCCCGAAACCTCCGCCTAAATGTCGCTTTCGATTTAGGCAGGGTTTCATAAATATTGTCATCCCCAACATTCGTTGATTGGTCCATCCTCGGACGCTCACAGTCAATAGGAACAACTATGCAAGAACGGTGTCACAGTCTAAGTAGTGAAGAACATTAAGCAGGTTCGTGGGTAGCACTTGCGAAAACCACCGTTGAGAGAGGCTGCTGTGAATGGTTGGCTTGCTATTGACCAATGACTAAGCCCGTGGAGATAGGAGACCCAACCTTGTCGTGTTGGAAACTGTACTCTGCACCTATAGCTCGCGACGCGGAGACTGGCAGCCCTTGTAGGGCGCTTATAGAATCAGCCCTTGTGGGGGCGTCCTGTTTCGCAGCACGCTATCTAGCAATGCCCGAGACCCTAACCCTCGTCTTCACTTTCTGCACATTGCTCCTCAACCTTGTCTTCTGCTCATTTACAGCTTGTCATTTCTCTCTCAGCAGCTCGTCATTCAGCAGCAACTCACGCGCGCGCGCGCGCGAGAGAGAGAGAGAGAGAGAGAGAGAGAGAGAGAGAGAGAGAGAGAGAGAGAAATGAAATGTTGTATTAAGCGTCTTCAAAAGGCCAAAATGACCTATGAGACCAAACTGATATAATCCTTGTGGATCTAATCCAATATCTGGGTACAAAAATAAAATGAATTAAAGTGGAAGACTAAAACTAAAAGACTCAAATCGTCAGCCTGAAAATCATCATCATCATCATCCATGTCCGAGGATGCCTGGCATTGGGTGTTGTCCGAGAAATTATTGCATCGGATGCTAAAGAGCTTCGTCAATGTCCGCCTCTGTAAATAATCGTATTGGGCGTCTCCCATGTCGTGCTAGAATAGTCCCGATTCTCTAGTGGAGCCTCCGTCGATGTCATCGAGACCCGACATACACACACACATATATATATCATTTCATTTCATTTTATTTCTCTCTCTCTCTCTCTCTCTCTCTCTCTCTCTCTCTCTCTCTCTCTCTCTCTCTCAGGATGGACTCAGTGCTCAACATAGAGATTCGGATCCCCCACAGTGGAGGCAGAGCACCCATTGGTCGTAATTAGCAAAAGTTTTGGCGAGAGAGAGAAATGAAATGAAATGTTATATTAACATCTTCAAAAGGCCAAAGTGACCAAAGAGACCAGGAAGTTACAATGCGGTGTATCTGATACCAAGTCAGATTAACAAAATAAATCCAACTAGGGATAATGTGTAGACAATATGGGAGGGAAGTAGAGATCCATCTTCATAGAGATCCATCTTCATCTGCACTCTGGACGACGAAAAAGTATGGCTCGAATCCTTTGCTGTAGCCTCCTTCGAAACTGTGTAGCTCCTCTTCTCCATCGGGGTCGTCTAGATCTCCCTAGCTCCAATGCTCGGTCAATGAGAATGCCAGTAGTGCGGGTAGACCTCTCCACTGTTGGTTGCTCCTCTGTTTGTTCTTCTGGGTGTACAATATCTAGTGTAAAGAAATCTGTGATTTGTCTCTGGGGTTGTCTCTCTTCAGTCTCCTCAGTAAAGTTTCTCTATGCTTGTGTAGCTCAAGTAGATATAGCCCAAGACATCTCTGATCCTCGTATCTCATGACCCTAGATAGAGGCCCAAAACCTTCTCTGAATAGACAATGAAAACGGCCTCGTATCTCATAGTACACTGTGCAGTGACATATGTAATGTACCTCTGTCTCTGGCTCTAGATGGCATAAGCGGCATATCCTGCTATCTGCTGGTGTCCCTCTAAATCTGCCAGTCTCAATCTCGAGCTGATGAGTGGACGTTCGTATCTGGCTAATGGCACATCGCACACCATGAGAAAGATGCCTGTCCATATAGCTAGGTCTAATCACAAACCCATCCCCCATGAGGTAGAGAAAATGCTCTCTATAAAAAGCCATCTTTGTGCCCAACTCCTCTATTGGCTCTATCCATGTCCTCCTCGTGTCCAGCTGGATCAGATCCCGACGAATGAGTCTATTAATCTCTACCCGCGTCAAAGACCTCAAGGGTGCCTGTAGAGAGTATTGAAAAGGAGGCAACCTGTCCATGGTGAAACCATGTGTCTGAAACCATGATGCCATCTGTGCATACCAGCATGATGTATCCCCATTAAGAGCTAATTGTCTGGAGGACTCTAGAGCCACCCTGACATATCTGTCTCTGGTAGTATCCCACAGATTGTGTACAAAGGAGACTGATCTAGTCAGCGCCTCAATCTCCATAGGGGGGGCAGCTAATTCCGCTCGAATGATACCATGTGGTACGGAAGCCTTGGCTCTAATCAGTCGAGAGATCATGGATACCAGGGGCTTCTCCATACGCCTCCAACCCTCCTGGCCTACAGAAGGTCCCCAAACCTGCACCCCATATAACATAGTAGAGGCAACCAGAGTATCAAAGAGCCATAACTTTGTCCTAGGTTCCTGGAACTGAACCTGCGAACACATCCTCTCCATTCCTCCCAGAGCCACACCAGCTCTAGTTAGTCTAGTCTCTGCTGCTCTTCTCAAGGAAAATCTCGGCCCAGTAAAGACTACCCCCAGGTAAGTGTATGCATCTGTATACTCCACAATCTCCTGACCATATTTGAAAGTGGGTACTGATCTCCTGACCCATTGCGGTGTGGTGTTAAACACCATAACCTTGGTTTTGCCTAGGTTTACACACAATCCACTATCCTCTGCAAAATTGCGTAGTGCATCCAACTGTCATTGCATACCTTCTGGTGAGTCAGATATCAGCACAATATCATCAGCATATAGCAACAATGGGATCCACGTCCCTGCCAGCTGTGCACCTCTGTCACCCTCTCTATCGATGTAATCAAACACCTCATCAACATACATACCAAATAGAGTAGGAGAAAATGGGCAGCCCTGTGAAATTTCACTCCAATGGTAGAGTGAACTAAATCAAATACCCCTTCCGAAGTGCGTACCTGTCCCATCACTGATCTGTACAAACCCATAATCCCCCAAATCACCTCTATGGGCACCCCCATCTCCTGTAGTCTGCGCATCAATCGAGCTCTTGGTACCATGTCAAATGCTTTACGAAAGTCCACAAAGCTACAATATATCCGTCTCCCATGTGCTCTGCCCTCCTCAATGATGGCCCTGAGAGAGAGAGAGAGAGAGAGAGAGAGAGAGAGAGAGAGAGAGAGAGAGAGAAGAAGAAGAAGAAGAAGAAGAGTATTTTAACGTCGTAGGAAACTATCCCAAGAGACCTTAAAGATCTATCCGACGAGGAGAGTTGAACTCAAAACCTGTTGTTCAAGAGGGAAATGGCATAACCAATCTACCACACTTGGGTGATAGAAAGATTATACCATTTTCCTCCTTTTATTAGCACACAACCACACACACACCCGCGAAGAAGAGTATTTTAACATCGTAGGAAACTATCCCAAGGGACCTTAAAGATCTATCCGATGAGGAGAGTTGAACTCAAGACCTGTTATTCAAGAGGGAAATGGCATAACCAATCTACCACACTTGGGTGATAGAAAGGTTATACCATTTTCCTACTTTTATTAAAGAGAGAGAGAGAGAGAGAGAGAGAGAGAGAGAGAGAGAGAGAGAGACGACACTTTATGTCGGGTCCCAACCAGCAAGGGCCCCCTTGCTCTGTTGGCAGCGCAAGTACTTGCTTTATTTACTTGCACAAATGCTGATACAATGGTCCGAGATGCTAAGATGCTTGGTACTACGAGGCTAAGTGCTCAATTTTGAAAACTCTAATGGTTCTCTAACTGGGATCTGCAAATTGATGGAGGAAAACTGCGATACTGAGGTGTTGATCTAATGCTGGCTCTAACGCTAGGCTGGTCTTGATGCTGAAAACTGAAAACGCTGATGAACTAAGGTGACTGAAGTTGAAACGTTGGTACCGGTGCTGAAAATTCTGATCTGCTGAGGTGCTAAAAAACGCTGAACTAATCTTGATCTGCAATGGTGAGGCTACTGGAAATGCTGATGCTGGGTACTGCTGGAAGATGGCAATGGGCTGGTCCAGTTGTGCCAGAACAGATGGCTGCCCAAACACTGGTCTTACTGGGCTGAAATGCTAGGTGTTGCTGGTACTTGTGCTATGGGTACTACGGGTACTAGAACTTCTTGCTTCCTCACTTGCCTGAGAAGTAACTCCCCAGGTTGCTTATATAGAAACTCCTTGCTGGGTCGAGCAGTCTTCCACTCAGCCCCACGATCTTGACAAATTAATGCTTAAAGTCACTTATTATTAAGTTGACTTAAGAGACTGTTCCTATGCCTATATGCTGAACTGACTGTACTGTGCAAGAGAGGGTATGCAACTATGACCTGTCTGATGAACATGCACGTCTTGCTAGAGGCTCACAAAGTGCCAGGCTAGGTCCTAAGAGACTATGGCAGAAGCTTGTCCACATGGCTCAAGTGCAATGCGCATGTGACACTCGTACAACACGCCGAGCATGCACATATCCGTGCACGCACTCTTCACAAGTGGTATCACAGCACAGGTGGTCATCTTCTGTTTCCGGTGCGCGTGCACGAGTTTTTCTATCTGAGCTAAGACTCAACAAGGTTACAGAAAAATCAACTTTCTGGACACAGTGAAGAGGTCGATTGTGCAAGGCTTGGAAGCTCTAGAGCTTTAGAAACAACACAAGGTAGAGCTGTGTGTAAGATTTGAGCAGCAAAGCAAAAGCAACGTTTTCTTTTGCTTACAGTAGCGCAGGTAACTATTATGAGATAGTGCTAGTTTTTTCAAATCTCAAAAAGTCTACTCAAAAGCTGTGGGTCTACCTCTTGAAGAGGAAAGACGAAGTCTTTATTGTCTTCCAGAAGTTTCTAGCTATGGTAAAAAACCAGTCACGCAAGAAATTGAAGGCTTTGCGCACTGACAACGGGGGAGAGTATGTCTCCACCGAGTTTAAGGAAACGATGCATTAAGAGGCAGTTTACTACGCCGTACACCTGCTTAGAATGGAGTTGCTAAGCACATGAAGAGGACTATTCACGACAAGGTCATTTCCATGCTATCTATGACAAATTTATTTCCAGAGTTTGTTCGAGAAGAGACACCCGGTGAGAGATGTCGAAAAATTTCAAGTCGTAATTTGCTAGGGTTTCCGTGGCAAGGATACCCCACTCTGCCAGAAGCTGCAAGAAACCATATAACTTCAGGCCAAAAATTTCTTGAAAGCTTGCCAAGTCCTTAGAGTGTGCGGCTTGGTAGCTATAGACATCCAACACTGCATGTCACTGCCTTTGAAAAAAATGGCAACTCGAAAAAAAAGTTTTGATCCTTCTCGTGCAAGTGATCTTTATGGCTTATGCCGTGCTATACAAAACAATGAAGACGGAAGCGCGCCCGATGCAGCAACGCAAAATGCAGAAGTCTGTACATGCTGCCACATGGCACTATCAACGCAATATGCGGAATTCCATACAAGTCTGCCACGTCATCAAGTCTTTACGCAAGGGATTTTGGTGTGTGTGTGGGTCTTGCTTTATTTTATGGTCTTTGGGTCACTTGGGTCCCATCGGACAGGGTGCCAGAAGTTGGTTAAAACTTCTTCCATTGCTTCTTCTTCTGCTGCTCTCCTTCTTAGGGTTTAGGCTCCTTAGCTGGGATCTGCAAGTTGGCTCCATTCTTCAGTGACTTGAGACGTCAGCAATTGTGACAAAAGTCACTTAGCACGCAGTTTGCTATGAAGGATTTGGGTGTTGCAAGTCACTTTCTTGGTATGCGTATCGAGAGGGATAGAAAGTGTAGAATAGTGGAGTTGTCTCAGGAAACGTATATCCACAAGGTCTTGCAACGTTTTAATATTGGGGGCAGGGGGGGGCGGGGGGGGGGGGTTCATGGAGTACCCTAATGCAAGCATATGCAAAACTTAGCAAGAATGATGCTCCCAAGTCTGATTTTGAGAAAGCGGAAATGGCCAAGGTGCTATATTCTTTAGCAATTGTAGCAAGAAAAGTTGTCGCCATTGCCGCACCTAAAGTATCAGCCTCTGGAGGCGGAGCCATCAAATCAATGGTCGGAGCTTGCTGTTGGACTGTAGGTTGCTACACTCTGCTCTCGAAAAAATGATTCTCTATGAAAGAAGCAGCCATCTGCTTCTCATCAAATGAAATCACTTGTCCTGAAGTGTATTGAGGCCGCCTACTGACACAGCCGTGGCGATGCGCACCAGCAAAGCCGTCGGGAACTCTCTGTGTCGGTTGTATGTGTGTCATGTGGGCCGAATACTGAAACCCCTGAGAATAGTAGTGGAAAATGTTGAGGCTGAACACCTCCCATGAAACTGTGTAGAAGGTCCCATCAGCTGCGTAGAAGGACTTGGTTGTGCATATCCTACAGGAGTCTGTACCTGTCCCACTGGACCAGTCCATTCATACCCCATAGCAAGGCTTGTTGCAATGCAAAAACAGTAGCATCTCTGTCTACCATTACACTCTCTGCGACGAGTAGACATCCCTCCATGGCCACATATGTAGCTGAGTGGCGCTCAGCTACATATGTAGCTGAGTGACGCTCAAATAGTGAAGTAGCGTCTGCCACCGTCGAAGATCCAACATAGGTGTCTGGTGGTATAGGGGATATTTTGCTAGCTGTTGGTTGCTCTTTATGATTGTATATATGCATGGTTGGTTCTAGTTGTCATAGGTATCATACTTTTTATGAGTCTAGAGTCTTGTGTCTTGTGTCTAGCACCGCACATCTACAATCTCCCTGCACAGTGGAGCCTCGACACCCCATTATATGTGTGAGTCCTGGGCTTGGAGCTGAGTGTGCTGCTGCCAAAGTCTGTACTGGTGCAATGAGTTAGTCGAGTTCCATTGACGTCTCAGTCTGTTTTTGTGTCTTTGAGTTTGCTCGTTCCATTGCTCTATGGTGTTTTCTTTCTGTTGGAGTGAAGTTTCATGCATATTGAACTGAGGAGCACCCACAATAGAGGGCACAATACACTTTTCCTGCTACAAGGCCCTGATGGAGCAGCCTCTGAAAGGAAACCTCTTGATTGCTATGATATAGATAAGAGTCCTCTTGCTGTACCGGCGACACATTATGAGGAGAGATTTCCGCCTCTTGTATTTGATGGGGCTGTATATGTTGTTTTGGCATTGATTCGTTGTATCAAGTGAAGAAGTGGGAACATGCTCTGAGGAAGGACTTAAGCGGTTGTTAACAAGATGATGGAGGCCGATGGACGGCAGTGGCACAGTCAGTGGACAATGCCGGACTTAACATAGCAATTGACGGAGCCATCAAGTGCTGACTCTATATAAAGGGCCAGCTACACCGATTAACAGCTACTATTACTCTGGCCATTACTTTGTCTCCTGTTGCTAGTACTTTGGCTAGTTTTGCTGTTGCCATTGCTAAATGTGCCTTAGTTCTATCACTAAGCTATTGAGCTACAAGTCATTGGAACCCACTTGTATCAGTTACCTTCTGCTCTAAGTATCAATTGTACTTACATTCTGGTTATATCTTGTACTTAGTTGTAAGCTGCAACGGCCTATGTGAGAGTTTATGGGATGACTCATCATTTTTGCCCCCCAATAGTGTGTCCTCATTGCCATACCTCCATTATACAATTTGTAACACGAGATTGTATCCTACTTACCTACCACCTTCCTTACCTTTCCTACTCAGATTGTTTTAGGATCTAGGATGTTACCTTTTATGTGTTATCTTAGATGATTGTATCACATCTGATACTGTCCTCATCAGTCATTTTGGCCTTTCAAAGACATTTTCATTTCATTTCTACATTGGGAGAAATGTTTTGCAAAGAAAAAGGTGGAAAATGTATCTTTTGATTGAGCCAAGCAACGCTCAAGAATGGCAGATTGTAGCGGATATCAACACTTGAGGTTGAAGTGAAGGAGTGGAAGAAAGAGATGGATGCAACCTTTCTTCGAAAGATGGAGGAATGGAAAGAGGAGAAGAGGAACCTATGCAAAAGGATTCCTCACATCGAAGAGTAAGCGGCTTCACAAGAAGCCACAATCTGAACTCTCCACGGTGAACTTCTTGCAGCAAAAGGTGGGCGGCTCGAAGAAGGCGAAATTCAGCCATCCATGATGGAAGAATTGAATACCATGAGAGAAGAAATACGGGTTATCAAGGAAGATGAGGAGAAGAAGTTTGTAGCAGGCTACAGTGTCACTTTCACAGGACACACAATTAGTACAGTTGGTCTAGTCTGGTTCACACTGGACGCACTCTCTGGGCTAGGAGGTGACACGTGGCAGGGATACGGACGTTGGTCTAGTGGACATCGTGGCCACGTCACTACCACCATTCAGTTTGGGGATAGACTTAGATGGCTGACATTTATGAGCCATTGGTGGCTCTTTGTGGTGGTACATGTGAGTAGTAGCTGTTGGGTCATGATTATCATCTTCTTCATATATGGTCCAACGTCGTTGTCTAGAGTAGCGAGTCTATACACACAGCATGTCTGCACTACCCCTGCACTTCTGAGCCTCGACACCCCCATTGTACCCGTGAGTTCTGGGCTCGAGCTAAGTGTGCTGCCACGCCAGAGTCTGTATCGGTTCTTTGAGATAGTCGAGTCCATATGTTCTGGTCTACTACTGTGTCTCTGTGTTGATCAGCTGTTATCTATTGTTTCCTTTGTTTTCATTCTGTTTTGAGTGAGGTGTCACACACATTGCACTTAGGAGCACCCACCCTAGAGAGCACGACACACTATCCACGCTACAGGTGACAATAGATAACAACTGATCAACATAGAGACACAGCAACAGACCAGAACATATGGACTCGACTATATCAAAGAACCGATACAGACTCTGGCGTGGTAGCACACTCAGCTCAAACCCAGGACTCACGGGTACAATGGGGGTGTCAAGGCTCAGATGTGCAGGGATGGTGCAGACGTGCTGTGTACTCTAGACGACGACGCTAGACCGTATATAAAGAAGATGATAATCATGACCCAATAGCTACTACTCACATGTACCACCACAAAGAGCCACCAACGGCTCATAAATGTTAGCCATCTAAGTCTATCCCCAAATTGAGTGGTGGTGGTGACCTGGCCATGATGTCCACTAGACCAACGTCCGTATCCTTGCCACGTGTCACTGCCCAGCCCAAAGAGTCCGTCCAGTGTGAACCAGACCAGACCAATTGTACTAACTGTGTGTCTTGTGAAAGTGACACTATAGCCTGCTACAGGTTGCCCGCCACAAGACCCCTCATCGTCTCGGTGAGAGGAATACTGAAAAACTGTGAAAGAAAACCACTAGGTACCGCATCCGTACATCTTTTGTGAAGAAGGTGCGAGGCCCAACCATGACCTTACATGCCTCAAAAGTGGGGTTAAAAACACTGCACTGCTTGCAAACGCCTTAAGCCTTTGAATAGGCGGGAACCCAGTATGATTGCATAGTCCAAGAATCCCAATTGGCAAAATAGAATGAGGCTCCACAGCAAAGAGATATGCTCGGTTTGGATCCAGCTATCTATGATCTGGTCCATGCTTGCAGATGAACCTTGCAACACTTTCTGCAACAACACTCTTCTCGAAAAGAGGGATGACCATAAGCTCTAGTAACACCGCAAATAAGGTTAAGCTCCATCGTGATGGCAGAATGAAAAGCATTAACAGCAACAGGATGACAGCCAAGTGAATGCTTGAAGCCACAAGGAAACAGACAAAAGACTCTTTTAGCTGTGATCGGATTGCAAAAAACGATTACAAAAATCTTGCTCCCCCCTTTGTGTCGCTGGCCATTCTTTGTGAACAAAGAACAAAGCCATAGGGCCGCTTGATGGTTAAAATACAGGAGGTCTCTGTCTCCTCGTCCGAGAGAGAGAAAGAAGAGAGGATTTACAAAAAAAAAGTGTGTGTGTGTGTGTGTGTGTGTGTGTGAGAGAGAGAGAGAGAGAGAGAGAGAGTGCATCTTCTGTGTAACTATGAGAGTGAGAGAGAATCCCGCCCTGTGTATATCCCCAACCCAAATGCATGGAATGTATGTGGGGTGTGTGTGTGTGTCACTCGCCCTAACGTCGCCGTGAGGAGGACGATGGAGAAACAGCACCGTTTGAAACCAAATGCAAATGAAATGAATAAGGCGGATCAGCGGGGTGGGGGTAGAATAGGCTGAGGTTGAGAGGGGTGGTGCGGCCTGGGCAAGGGGGCGGGAGGGAGGCTGGGTAGGGGGCGAGGGTGAGTGGGCAGGGGCGAGGGTTGGTGAGGGGGAACTAGGGGCGAGGGTGGGTAGGGGGGGCGAGGGGGAGGGTAGGGGCGAGGGCTGGTGAGGGGGGTGAGGGTGAGTGGGCAGGGGCGAGGGGTGGGTAGGTGGGGCGAGGGGGAGGGACTAGGGGCGAGGGGGTGTGAGGGGGAGGGTAGGGGCGAGGGGTGGGTAGGGGGGGGTGAGAGTGAGTGAGGGGGGCTGGGGCGAGGGGTAAGTAGGGGGACGAGGGAGAGAGAGGGGGCGAGGGGTGGGTAGGGGGGTGAGAGGTGGGTGGGGGGCGAGGGGGGGAAGATTAGGGGGCCGGGGGTGGGGGGGAGGTAAGTAAGGGGACGAGGGAGAGAAGATTAGGGGGCGAGAGGTGGGTAGGGGGCCGAGGGTGAGTGGGGCGGGGGGGGGGGGGGGGGGGGGGGGGGGGGGCTGAGGGTAAGTAGGGAGACGAGGGAGAGAGAGGGGTGGGTGAGGGAGAGAGAGGGGGGCGAGGGTGAGTGGGGGTAGTGAGAGGAGATGGCATTCCAGCAGATAGATATCATGATCAAGGACATCATCAAGCTTGAAATCAATATTGTTTTTGTTGTATCCCGTTTGAGGAAGCTTTGTGAAGGGAGTTCGCTAGACACAGAGGAGAGCTTTGTTCTGGTCGGAGAAGCAGACATCGATGGGGCTGATGTTGAAGGTTGTTGAACTCCTGTTTCTTTCCGCTTCTGTGATTCTTCATAGGCTCACCAAATCCAAAGGCTACCACCAAGGGAGCACGGGGAGTAGCTTCTGTGACCTTCAACCTTTGTGCTGGCTCAGGTGGCCTATTAGGTTTAGTTACAGTGGAAACATTGGAAAAGGGTGTACCTTCAGGCAAAGAGTGAATAGAGACTCCATAACAAGGCATAGATTTGGTAGCGTCCAACCACTCCAACAGATCCTCGTCTGACCCGTCAGGTGGAGTAGGTTGTTCCAATTCAAGGCTGGTTGCTAGGGACAAAGAACTATGTTGCACGATGGGATCCACGCCTCCTTCTAGGCGAATGGGTTGCATCTGGGAGCCAGGAGTATGTATCCACATGGCATCGTTTCCCCAATCATGAAGTGCTTTAGTGTGCCGCAGCCATGGTCTACCGATGAGCAAGGGAAATCCGCCCTCCACCTGTGGAAGACGAACCACAACAAAATCCAAATTAAAAGTGAAATCTTGTACCTGCAGAGGCACCTTTTCCACTATGCCCATAGGGTATATCGTCCTCTGGTCGGCCAATGTTACTGTGAAGGGGGCAGGTTGAGTAGGCTGCAGGCCTAAAGCCATCATAGTGAACTCAAGCATCATATTGATGCCAGATCCACCATCCACAATTACTCCTGAAAATTGCTGCCCCAAGACGGACACGGTGAGACGAGGGCTTCTGTAATCCGTGAGGGGACCAGCGTGATGGGATATTATATAGGATTCGGATGGTTGCATTGGGAGGTGCCCGCCAGTAGGACTTGCTCCGGGGTAAAGTGATTGAATAACTATAAGGGTGTCACTTTGAGAACTCGCATCTAGCTACAGCATGTCATAGAGCGACACTTGTTGAAAAGTGTTCTTCAAGATTGTCTCTGCTATAGGCTTTCCTTTTTCTTCCAGCGGCTTTTCTGGTACCTTGATCTGCTGTAGATCAGCCACTGATTCCAAGAAGGCTTCATCAATATCGGAGAGCAAAGATTTGGATTCTTGCTTGTCACTAAGTGAGGGCTTGGCGCCAGCTGAAGGCAGAGTATCCACTGTTGGGAGAATGTGTGGGGGAGTTGAACGTGTTGGAATACTAAGACCAAGAGCGGTTCTCTGGGCCCGGGTGAGGATGCCCGCTGGCTCCTCTACCAATTGCAACTTCTCGAGTGGTAACCACATGGGCGCAAGGGGGTGGTTGAGGAGTCGTGCTAACTGCCATCAAATTGAGCTTGAGAAAGGTAAACTCATTTTGGCTTTGACTTGGGTTCGCAACCATGGATGCATGAAGTTTATGGAAATCTTTACTGTAGTGATCCTTCGTTTTAGGGCAATGACGGCAGGGAGGGGACCCTTCTCGTAGGGGGCATTTGCTTTGGTAATGCCCATATTCCCCGCATCTCTAGCACAAAATGGGCCGATTCAATGGGCGAATTGAAGGGCGAGGTGGTCCTTGCTCCTAGTGCATGGAGTTTGAGGTGGAGGCATAGAAGCTTTGAAGGGATGAGGGAGCATGGGCATGATAAAAGCTCTGAGAGGGAAAAGTACTTTGCATACCTTGCATAGGAGGGGCTGTCAATAAAGGTGGCATGTGGTGTGGATGGCAACAGGGAGAAACCATGTTGGATGCGGGTGCTGGCCCTTGTTGAAGAGTAGAACCAAGACTTTGCTGTATTTGTCGCAATCCCTTGAGGTAGTAGCAGTCCTTGTCCTCATGTCCAGACTTTTCACAGAAGTGGCAGTAAACCTGCAGGGGGCATTCATGTGGAGGGTGCCCTAGAGAGCGGCATGAGCTACACCAAACCATAGCCTTAGTCTCCTGAGACTTGAGCTCTTCTAGCTCGCGCTTGATCTATTCCAATGCCTCGTGATGTGGAGGCTTCGCTTGTGTAAGAGAGAAGGACCTCTCCTCTTGAAGAGCTCGCTGTAACTTTAGGGCTTCCAGTTCCCTGCGTAAAGAAGCTAACGGATCACAAGGACTTTACGAAAACACTGAGGAGGTCTCTACCTGAGGGGACTTGGCGAACAGCTTCCTAGCTCCCTCTATCCTAGTAGCAGCCGCGATAAACTCCTCCAGAGTGGCGTCAGGTCGGAGACTCTCTCGGAGTTTTTGTTGGGAAGTTTTGGGAAGAGCCTTCTCCACCCACTTCTTAACCATAAATTCCCTTGGTTGCTGAGGAAGCTTGGCAACTAGAGACTTCATTTTAGTCATGAGTTCTGCAAAAGTCTCTGGCTGGAGCACCATGTTGGCCAACTCATCCAAAAACTTTTCCTGGAAGTCACCTGGCCTGAATGCTGCACAAAACTGTTGTTGTAAAGCGGTCCAAGTTGCAAAGTGGTTCTCTGCAAACTGACTGTACCACTTGTCTGCTAAGCCATCCAAGGTACATGGAAAGAGTACCAAATAAGCATCGTCTCGATTAAGACCACGACCTCTACAGAGAGATACAAACCTCCTTGCATGGTCGTCTGCATCTTCTGAGGAGAGTCCCTTGAAAGTAGGAAACTTGATGTTTACCTTGGCCAAAACATTGGTCAACTCCTCCATGGCCTCTTGCTCAATAGTTTCCTGTAAAAAAATGAGAGAGCGCTTTAGTGGTGAAGGTGACCTGGAAGATCTAGAACCGGATGGATGAATGGATGATGCCGTATGTGGAGGTTGGTGGACTTCTACTAGGTACCAAGGGTTGACGTTTCTGTTGTACTACTTCAGGGGACTCAGTAGTGCACTTTGACGCTCTAATGACCACCTTGTCTGTGTCATGCAGTGACCACAAACCCAACCAAGCTTTGGGCAAGAAGACCTTTAATTGGCTGAACACTGGTCTAGACTCTACTAGACCAGGGCGAGTGACTAGACCACCTGGCTGGACCAGGGACGAGGAAGGACTAGACTAGGACGAGAGCTTGGTTGGACCAGGGCGAGAGAGGACCAGACCAGCAAGACTAGGTCAGCTAGACTAAGCTGTCTAGGGTGAAACTGGACCAGACAAGCAGGCTGCACTGGGCAAGGCGAAGTAGGCGAGGCTAGGTAAACCAGCTAGCTCCTTGATTTGTACCTCTACAGAGAGTGAGACTTCAGTTGAGGTCCCACTGGGCGTGCCAAAAATGAGAGCACCTGTAGCGCGGACAGTGTGTTGTGCTCTCTAAAGTGGGTGCTCCTCAGTGCAATGTCCGTGACATCTCACTCAAAACAAAATGAAAACAAAGGAAACAATAGATAACAGCTGATCAACACAGAGACACAACAGCAGACCACAACATATGGACTCGACTATCTCAAAGAACCGATACAGACTCTGACATCGCAGCACACTTAGCTCCAGCCCAGAACTCATAGGTACAATGGGGGTGTCGAGGCTCAGAAGTGCAGAGGTAGTGCAGATGTGTTGTGTGTATAGACTCGCTACCCTAGACAACGACGCTGGACCGTATATGAAGAAGATGATAATCATGACCCAACAACTACTACTCACATGTATCACCACAAAGAGCCACCAACGGCTCATAAATGTCAGCCATCTAAGTCTATCCCCAAACTGAGTGGTGGTGGTGACCTGACCATGATGTCCACTAGACCAACGTCCGTATCCCTGCAACGTGTCACTGCCCAACCCAGAGAGTCCGTCCAGTGTGAACCAGATCAGACCAACTGTACTAACTGTGTGTCCTGTGAAAGTGACATTGTAGCCTGCTACAAAGTCATGGGCCGCCGTCATCTCCGCAACAGAAAAGAAAGTAGGAGGCCAAAAAATGGATTGAGGTCGCCAAGAAAGGGAAAGGTAAGGAAGCTCCTTGTACACCCACTCTTATTAACATGACCCTAAAAGAGGAACAAAGGAGGAGGATATGGGTTCTACATGTGAGGGTAACCGGCCTCAAGGACATAAACAATGTGGAAAAAGAGGTCACAAGCCTCACATCCAGGATGGGGGTGGACATGCCTTCACACACAAAGGCATGGAGAGTGGGCAAGAAGAGTGACGGCCCGGGACAATCTTCAAAAGGGAGAGCTCTCATACTACGCTTCCCCTCCTTGAAAGGGTGGCGTATTCGAGCCGCTAATGCAGAATCAGGTGATTTGTATGGTGCATGTCCTAATGTTGAAATAACTATAGGGGATGTAAGTGATGAACAAAATTTCTTCGTGCAAGAGCGCTCAACTTATCCAGTTATATTAGGACAACCTTACATTATTGCGGTGCGAATGGAAACAAAATTTTTAAATGATGGATCTACATATGCCAGGATATGAAGTCGTGATGGTAAGAAATAGGTATAATTTCTAACTGTTTCAGTAAATCATGCCAGGAACAGAGACACCTTAAGAGATCATCCATTGCCGAAGTTGACAAAAGAATTTAAAGAGAACAGGGGTTTCTAGGATTTTTTCCAAGTGCCATTGTAAAGCGAGACTATGATGGTGCTTTGAAGGAGAAGTTCTTGCTGACAGTAGTGGACGTTTATAGAGAGGCTTTTTCTTCAAGATTTTTGGGTTTTTCTTCAGAGGGTTCGATATCTTACAGAAAATTCAATGATTTATGCAAATGGGAGAAGCAACATGTTTGCAATGCCCAAGGTATGTTTCAGGATGTGAGATATTGAATCCAAATGAAAGAATTTCAGAGATTTTTGAAAAATATGCATTTTTGGACATAATGGGGGAATTGAATGCAGCCATGTAATCCAATGATCAAGCTGGGATTGATATTGTTAAGGTAATCTCCCTCGATATATATAACTTTCTTTTGCAATTCAAAGAAGAATTGGATGCAGAGGAGGTACAGATGAATACAAAATACAAAACAGTGGCAAAGAAGTCAAACCTATGGTTATTCCATTGCCAAAAGAGAGCGATACAATTATGGAGAAAGCATCGTGAAAGCCTATTCGAGATCTAGGTAAAATTGGACATTCATTTACTAAAGAAAATCTACAAGAATTGAAGATTGGTGATGCAGATTTTCTAAATCAAAAAGAGAGAGAATGTTTTTGAGAAATATTAAAGAAGCATGGGAAGGCTTTTGCTTTCCAACGGGGTCAGAGAAGGTTTGATTGTGGGACACTTATGTGCACCATTTGGTAGAAGACCAAGCCCTGTCAAAGTGGATGCTATTCAATGGATGAAGGAGACATGTAATTCGATTACAGAAGTGCGAAGATTTTTAGATGCATATGTTTTTTACTTGATATGGTTACCCCATTTTTCACATGTTGCAGAGGTTTTATACCAATTGCTCAAGAAGGGACATAAATTTGTTTGGAAAGAAGAATACTTGAAAGCTGTTCGTAAACTAAAGAAGATGTTACAAGAGGCTCCTACATTAAGTAAAGCAGACTACAAAAGCGGAAAGCCAATTATTGTGACGGTTGACACGAGTCCTACAGGTATTGGGTGGGCTATTGGACATGATGACGAGCAGGGGAAAAGGTATGCTATCAGATTTGGTGCCAAAGTCTTTAAGTGCTCGGCAGAGAGCATATCTGCAGGTAAAAAGGGAACTTTGGGGTGTAGCAACAGTCCTAAGGTGCGACAAGGAGTACTTTATTGGTGCTTCTGTAATAGTGGAGACATATTGTTTACTATTACTTGGGATGATCACAAGTTGTTCTACACCAGATATAGCTATGCTACACTGGATAGCATATATTAAGTCATTAAATCCCGAGTTTCATCATATTACAGGTAAGGATAATCTGGTAGTTGATATGCTGTCCAAGGCCAGATTTGAAGACGAAGAGACTATGATTTCGGAAGTTGAAGATGTGGGATTGAGGTTCTTTACCACTTCACAATTGCATGTAGAATGTAAAAGCATGGTTTTTGCACTACAGTCTTTTACAGAGGACAAATATGAAGGTGAATGGCTGTTGATTGGAAAATATTTGAGTGCACTGAGGAAGCAGGAGGACTAGATTGAACAAGAGTTTAAGCGAATCCGTAAGAGAGATTATGGATATTTCTTACAGGATGGGTTTTTATGGAAGCATCCAAAGAAGCGGAGAGAAACCCCTCAGTGAGTCGTTTGTGATAAGGTAACACTACTCCACATACTTAAAGAATTCCATGAGTCGCTATGGGCAGGACACAGGGGAATTTGGGTTACTTTTGCTAAAATCAAAGATCGATATTGGTGGAAGGGTATGTATAAAGATGTGGTGCACTTTGTTGAAACTTGTATTGTATGTCAAATGAACTCAAATGTAAAGCATCGTGATGGATTGCGTTCAACGTATCCATTGTGCATGCATTTCAAATGGGTAGTCGATTTGATTACAATGCCCACAAGGTTATGGCAAATGAGGTACATCGTGCTTGCCAGGGAAGATTTGACAAACCAGGTTGAAGGGAGGGCTTTGCGAACCATGGTATGCAGGTTTTGCTTAAAGATGTAATATGTAGATATGGTTATGTTGGAAGAATTATTGCAGATAGAGGAGAGCTGGATGCTTGCGAAGACAGAGAATTTTTTGCTCTTATGGGTGTTAACACTCACTACTGCATACAATCCAAAAGGGAATGGAAAAAGTGAAAGAGGACACAATTACAGGTTTCATGCCATCAGAGCTTATGTATGGACAGAGAAGCCTATTATGCCTCTAGAAGAGGCACTGACTACAAGGAGTATATTGCCTTGGGATATAAAAATGAGCAAAGAAGATTTGCTTGCTTTAAGGATTCGACAGCTAGAGAGGAGAAACGAAGATGTTGAAGCTGCGAAGAAGAAATTGAGGACTGCTCGTTTGAAAACCATGTGCTATTCAAGAAGGGGATTGGGTTCTTGTTTATGATAGCAGTTTGGACAATCAGTATACAGCTATGCGCAAGATGGTTAAGTGGTGGTTTGGCCAGTATGTGGTTAAACATGCTTTTCCTAATGCTACCTACAGGTTATGTGAAATGGATGGTACGGAGTCGAAGATCCCAATTGCAGGTAAGTGTATCAAGCTATATAAAAGGAGGAATGAAGAGCTTCAAATTGAAAATGTGGACGAAGATAAGGATTTAGATGATGAAGATGTGACTTTTGAAGAAGATGTTGTCTTAGATAACCTCTAAAGATTGGCACATACCGGAGGATCTACGGGTTTAGAGGGGGTGGATGTTGTGTCGCTTTGAGAGCACGAGATGAAAAACAAAGTTTTGCTTGTATTTTTAAACTTTGACAAAACTATGATCTACGTTAGAACTGCTTATGGCATCAGATTGACGGAAATGTATGCGTTATGTGGTTTTTTTTCAAACCAGAAGTGCTTCAAAATAGAGTGTGGGTTTTTTGCTCAGGAATGTAGAGCTTGACGCGTTGAGAAAGCTGGTCTAGACAGCTCATCAAATAGAGCTATGAAGTGAAAGATATGGATTCTCGAAGCAAGAGTGCATTGTAGATTTGAGACGGACAGGGCAGCTGGGGACAAGTGGTCACAGCCAGTTTGAAGTGATGGGGGTGTAGAGCTCTATTATGGAGCATGTCGGTCTTTTTGGATCGTCGATCGGAGTCTTGGAGGCCAAGATACAAAGATTTGAAGTTTCAGCAGGGGTTGATTCTGAGCCAGTTTGCCTGCATTGAGAAATGCGCCATCTGAAGGTTTTTGGGCCTTGACAGAGTTTTGGAGTGTGGTATGCAGTATATGGAGTCAACAACAAGTGACGGCTCTCCATTTTGAGTCTCGGGTGCCAAGTTATGGCTCATCAAAATTTGGGGCAGTCGCACGAGGAATGGTTGCAAATGATTTTCTCGTGTTTTGGCGGCCTCGATTGGCAGACCTGGTGAAGTTGGAAAGCGGCCAAGAGATGATGGGTTGAGGTGGGGAAGGAGAGCTTCCACCCGGTCATTGCGGCTCGATGGTCCGATCATGGGGCATCGAACTGCAGGCAATGGAAGTAGGAGGAAGAAAAGAATTCTTTTTGGTGCTTTTCATGAGGTTTTTTGAAGGCCATGCGGGCTCATGAGCTTGGAGCACCAGGAGCTACCACGTGGTGTTACATAATCCCATAAGTAGTGGCAGGAGCATTAGACATGGGATATTTATGAAAAAAGAGAGCATTAGGTGGAGTATCACTAAGGTGAGCGAGCTAGTGGACATGGCGTGTGCCTGGTGGCGCTGCGAAGGCGGGCCGTCCCCAGTTTTGGTGGTGCGACGGTGACACTAGATGGGGCCGACAGTGGACGACTACTGGATGGCAACATGCAGCCGGTTGATGACATGGCACATCCGTTGGCAGTTGATCCCGCGGCCCTTACGAGCGCCAAGTCTTTTGAAGAGGAAGCAAGAGCCCCGCTAGCGCTAGTGCTAGGGGGCCGTCCCGCGGTGCTGTGTGTGTGTGTGTGTGTGTGTGTGTGTGTGTGAGAGAGAGAGAGAGAGAGAGAGAGAGAGAGAGAGAGAGAGAGCCTGCCAAGGGGCACCTCACATGCGGGGAAGAGGAAAGAGAAGTCGACAAGCATCTAAGTGGCAGGTTCATATGTAAAACTACTAAAAAGAGAAGGACAAGTGTCTGGTTGGGCACGACTTACTAAAAATAGCCAAAGTGGCTCTATAAACACCAATTTTTGGTTGTTTTTGGGGGTTATTGTTGAGTTTTTTTTAGTTTTGTTCTTCGGAGCAATTTGTGAGTATCAAGGAGGGTTTGAAGGAGCATCAAGAGCATGGAAAGACTCGACGGTGGTTCAATTTTCAGGAGCTTTCTGATCCGAGGATTGCAATTCAAAGGGCATACCAAAGCGGGAGTATGCAGAAATCTAAAGTTGTATCACCTATCAATTGACAACATCTTTTGTGACTCGATTCTATGCTTCTTACTGCCTTAACAGTTAATAGCGCTCTTATTTGTAGTCTTTTCTCTTAAACTCTCTCTACTCACCAGTAATATGTTTATGAAACCTTAATTAAGTCTATCTGCACTCATTTGTCCTAGTTTGAGCGTCTGCTAAGCTCTTGTCTACAGCCAAAGGCCCGGTGCTTTCCCGGTCGACCCTCGAGAACCACGGTCTCCAACAACGTGAACCGAAAAGGAAACTGGCACCATGGCAAAGCAAAAAGATGAAGCTCCAACCAGGTTCCCCCAGACAATCAATAAGGTGAAGAGTGAATGTAGGCTCACTATAACCCACAAATGGTCAAAAGTCAGCATCTGAAGCCTGAGATTAAACAAAGAGCAAAAGAACTCTTTTAGTGTTTTTTGAGAAGACACATTTATTTGAAAGATGTCGATTCGAACATGTGTCAGTATAGGATACCACTGAAGCGAGCTGCAAGGCCACTACAAATGTAGCGATAGAATGAATCCAAGTGTGCAAAAAAGGTCACAGAAGGAATCAACCTTCCGAAGGCAAGTTTTCAGCTGAAGTAGACGGCCGTGATTGGCTTCCCAATTGTCCTAAGAAGAACTAGGAAACTCACGGTATGTGTGGACTATAGAAAAGCTTAATCCTCAAACCATTAAGGATCCATTCCCATTGCCATTTAGAGACATGATGATTGATGAAATGGGTAACCATGGATGGTAGAGAGAACACAACATTCAACAATGAATAGGGAGCCTCCATGTATATAATAATGCCATTTGGGTTATGCAATGCCCCTGCAGGATGGAGTTATTTGCTGAATTTGTACAAAAATTTCTTACAACACTAGAATAGCATGCATAAATTGTTTGTTGAGAATTTTTGCAAAGAGCTGAAGATCAAAGTAGAGAGCACTTTTCAGAAAACTGGCATACTGATCATATCCTTTGTCAATGCATATGCTTGGCCCTTAGCACTGTTACATGTGCAAGCATCTACAAATAGGGGTCTGCTCCAAACTACATCAAAGTATATTAGACTTATAACACACAAGCTAAGAACTAAAAACCTTTTGTATATGTACCCCTCAGGCTCTTGATACCCACCTTTTACAGCTCTAGTAGTGGTTCCATTTAGTTAGTTTCTTTCTTTTTTTCCAGATCTTGCATCAGATTCACCATGATGTAACTCTTTGGTCTCACGGGTCATTTTGGCCTTCAAAAGACATTCATTTCATTTCTGCCTTAACTTCACAAAACCTATCCGTGTTCAGAAGAAGAGTCACATGGAGCAAAGACAGTCTTATGTAATCTACTACACACAAATTTTGTCCTATGTAATCATTTTCTATGCAAAAAATTTCAAAGGGATACCATTCCTTTCATAGGACTGAAACGTCCTCCTTGTACTGACACCTTGTTGAAGTTCAATGCATGAAGATTGGCTCTTCTAGATAATTAGGCTAAAATAAGAAATTGCTAATACCAAGGCCAAAGGACCTCAAAGTGCTTTTGAATTAGCATGAAGCATTGTCAACAATTCTGTGACTTGACTTAGTTTCCAATTTTATTCAATGTAGCATTGTCAATAACAATTCTGGCAACATCTTCCAGATCTGTTATATCTAATGACATATTTGAAAAACAAACCAAGCAAGCCACTAGATTATAATGCCATCCAATATTGTTAAAGCTCACCTTTAGGCATGAATAAACCAACTTTCCATCTGTATCAACAGGCATCAAATGCAACCCACATCGTGACAATCTCTGGAATGAAGCAAACAGATAACTTAGCATTGCTATTATGTTACCATAAGAGATGAGCTAGTATGAACCCATTCTTCTGTAGCTTGAAAGTGAATTAAAAGTTATTAGTGTTTATCCTTACCAAGAGAGCTTTTGTACCTTGAGCAAAATGATTGGGTCCAAGTCTTGGCCGATGATATGTTTGCACTCACAAAATGGTGTGTCTAGGAGCTTGCAACACCGATTTCCAACTTCAATTTTAATCATGCTGCCATGGCTTTCCAGCACAAAAAGTGCCTTGATCTCTGAGCTAGGGATCAAAATCCATGAATGATAAGGATAGTATTTGACTCGGCTCTGGTCATGAAGACAAACAAATTTGAAGATGGATCTCATTGTAGCCAAAGGAATTTCCAAAGACAGCACATTATCATGTGATATTAATCACACAAAGGGTTTAATATGTGATTCTACTTTTAATTGGTCAAAATGTTGCTTGTGAGGGCTCATTTCAGTAGAAAGGTGTAATAAAATGCTCACTTGTATTATAGAATGCGGTCTTGCTTTTAGAGTTTGAAATTTCAAAGTTCGAGTCAGCTTGTCATATTCTACATCAGTAATGCCATCTTTCTTCCAACACTCTTCCTCCTGAAACAAGTTCTCATTAGAGTTCCTTCGTCAAATTTTTCTTTTCCTCAATGTTTGAGCAACTTAATTACCAATGCTGTTTCTAACTAGTAATATAAAAACTATGCATGGGGCAATAGAGATTTGAGGCTTGTGTACTACAGGTGTGACCTTCTTTGTATTACAAAATAGGAATGCTGACGCCTTTGGTTGCTATAGGGCTTGTAAGGGGGTCAGAATGGAGCATAATTTTGATAGGGCAAAACCCCCGGGCTTCTTGTATTCTATCTTATTGAACATCATAGTCACCACTCTATCTGCCCTTGAAATTTGAAGCCCATTTTGGGCTCTAAAAAACACTTTCAATTTTCCTCGACGGCATCACAACAAGATTGTGAAGTAAAGGTGAAAGCATCAAACGGAGCCTTATGAAAAGCCCCAAGGAGTGAGGTGTTCATACAAACAGACACACAGAAAAACACACACACACGCATTTCGTTTTTTGGTGAATCACTTTTGAATTACTAGGGGGAAACCTCAAAATGAGGAAAACCCAGAGTATATCATTTACAAGATATGCCCAAGTTCATAGTGATCAAAGGCATAGCCAAAACACATCTGAGAAAGGGCATGCAATGATGGGTCAAGACTCAATCTCTTGTAGAGACAGACAATCGTAACAAGACTGATACAAAGATTGTCTAAAAAAGGAAAACGTCCGTTTCGACAACTCACCAAAAACTGCTCGATTCTCGACTACCGAACAGTTCACATGGACCAATACCGGAGCCAATTAAAAAAAACACTAGACTGTCTGAGAACGGGAGCAAGAATGCCAAACAGCCAAAAACGTTTCCCAAAAGATGCACAAGGAAACGAGCTTGAAGGAAATCTGCTATTTGACCCATCAAATTGCAAGAGGCAGTACATTTCCATAATAGATGAGGAACCTTTTCAATAGACACACCACAAACATAACAAATGAGCATGCCACATGGCACCTTGCCAGAAAAGACCCAACTAGAAGAACTCTAAGCACGTAGCGTGCAATGTGCAGCAGAAGTGGATTTAACGTGATAACTCACGATGAGTGCTCAATGCGTACTGAGAGATGTGCAATAGACTAGAGAGAGAAGAGAGAGATACTATGAGTGAAGGTTCTGTGAGTGATAGAGAGAGAAAGAAGACCAGCACACCATAGCAAAAAAGTGTTGCTAAAAGAAAGAACAAGTTCATAGCAAAGATTGCGAGAGCCATGATGAAAAAGAGAAACATGCCATTGACTGACATCCACCACTTTACATATAGAAGGAAAGAGAGGGAGAGAGAAAACAACACCATAATGGCCCTTAAGACTTTTTGATACTTCAATATAGTGTCACATATAGCCAAGCAAGTGGTTGAACTCATTTGTTTTAATGCGAATCTTGGGAGATGCTTCGATTTTGAATGGAAGAGGAAAAGTGAATGGCATGTGGGGGGGAGAGAGAGAGAGAGAGAGAGAGAGAGAGAGAGAGAGAGAGAGAGAGAGAAATGAAATGAAATGAAATGTTATATTAACGTCTTCAAAAGGCCAAAGTGACCTATGAGACCAGAAAGTTACAATGCGGTGTATCTGATACAAAGTCAGATTGACAAAATTGTCAAAATAAATTCAACTAGGATAACAAAATATAAATATTGTGGAATCCTAAACGAATCTGATAGGTGTGAAAGGTGAAAGGCGTGAAATGTGTGAACTAAGCAGTATAATGTGTAGACAATATGGGAGGGAAGTAGAGATCCATCTTCATAGAGATCCACCCTCATCTGCACTCTGGACGACGAAAAAGTATGGCTCGAATCCTTTGCTGTAGCCTCCTTCGAAACTGTGTAGCTCCTCTTCTCCATCGGGGTCGTCTAGATCTCCCTAGCTCCAATGCTCGGTCTATGAGAATGCCAGTAGTGCGGGTAGACCTCTCCACTGTTGGCTGCTCCTCTGTCTGTTCTTCGGGGTGTACAATATCTAGTGTAAAGAAATCTGTGATCTGTCTCTGGGGTTGTCTCTCATTAGCTCTCCTAAGTAAAGTTTCCCTATGCCTGTGTAACTCAAGTAGATATAGCCCCAGACATCTTTGATCTTCATAACTCATGACCCTAGATAGAGGCCCAAAACCTTCTTTGAATAGACGATGAAAACGGCCTCGTATCTCATAGTACACTGTGCGATGACATATGTAATGTACCTCTGTCTCTCGCTCTAGATGGCATAAGCGGCATATCCTGCTATCTGCTGGTGTCCATCTGAATCTGCTAATCTCAATCTCGAGCTGACGTAAGGACGTGCGTATCTGGCCAATGGCACAACGCAAACCATGAGAAAGATGCGTATCCATATAGCTAGGTCTAATCACAAACCCATCCCCCGTGAGGTGGAGAAGAGATGCTCTATAGAAAGCCATCTTTGTGCCCAACTCCTCTATCAGCTCTATCCATGTCCTCCTCGTGTCCAGCTAGATCAGATCCTAACGAATGAGTCTATTATTCTCTACCCGTGTCAGAGACCTCAAGGGTGCCTGTAGAGAGTATTGAAAAGGAGGCAACCTGTCCATGGTGAAACCATGTGTCTGAAACCATGATGCCATTTGTGCATACCAGCACGATGTATCCCCATTAAGAGCTAATTGTCTGGAGGACTCTAGAGACATCCTGGCATATCTGTCTCTGGTAGTATCCCACAGACTGTGTACAAAGGAGACTGGTCTGGTAAGCGCCTCAATCTCCATAGGGGGGGCAGCTAATTCCGCTCGAATGATATCATGCGGTACGGAAGCCTTGGCTCTAATCAGCCGAGAGATCATAGATACCAGGGGCTTCTCCATACGCCTCCAACCATCCTGGCCTACAGAAGGTCCCCAAACCTGCACCCCATATAACATAGTAGAGGCAACCAAAGTATCAAAGAGCCATAACTTTGTCCTAGGTTCCTGGAACTGAACCTGCGAACACATCCTCTCCATTCCTCCCAAAGCCGCACCAGCTCTAGTTAGTCTAGTCTCTGCTGCTCTTCTCAAAGAAAATCTCGGCCCAGTAAAGACTACCCCCAGGTAAGTGTATGCATCTGTATACTCCACAATCTCCTGACCATATTTGAAAGTAGGTACTGATCTCCTGACCCATTGCGGTGTGGTGTTAAACACCATAACCTTGGTTTTACCTAGGTTTACACACGATCCCTGTTTCACTCCAATAGTAGAGTGAACTAAATCAGATACCCCTTCCGGAGTGCGTACATGTCCCATCACTGATCTGTACAAAGCCATAATCCCCCAAATCACCTCTATGGGCACCCCCATCTCCTGTAGTCTACGCATCAATCGAGCTCTTGGTACCATGTCAAATGCTTTGCGAAAATCCACCAAACTACAATAGATCCGTCTCCCATGTGCTCTGCCCTCCTCAATGATGGCCCTGAGTGTCAGAATATGATCAAGAGTGGAGAAACCCTTCCTGAAGCCGGCCTAACCCTCTGCTCGTACACCCTCGCCCTCTGCCCAATTACTCAAGTGTTGCTCCAGAATAGATGCATACAACCGTGCCAATGTGTGTTCAACCATAATAGTGCATAATAGTGCGGTAGTTCCCAGGCTCTGTAGGGTCACCATCCTTGAAGATGGGCACAATATTAGACAACCTCCAAGTCTCAGGTAATCCCTCACACATGGCCCGATTGAACAACACTGCGAGAACCTCCATCAGCATATCCCTGGCATGTATAAAGTGCTCCGCTACTAGACCATCATGATCATATGCCTTCCCGGTCCTCATCCTGTCGATGGCCCTTTGCACCATCTCAGGTGTAAAGAAAGTGCTCGTAGCTGGGCAAGGCTTGGTGGGGTCTGGAAGGGGTTCCTGTCCAGGAACCGTATATAATGATGTCGCATATTGGCCCCACACATCAGGTGAAGTAATCATTGGGGGAGGGGAGTGCTCATGGAAGAGTCGCCATGCCTCTCCTGAGTCCCTACTCAAGAACATCTTATATAAGTCTCGCTCCATCTGAGCTAGGTAAGCTCGCTTCTTCCGTCGCACAAGGCGTCGGAAAGCAATCCGAGACTGTGTGTAAGTGATGACTCCTAAAAGAAGATCCCTCTGAAGCTAGGCTCTCATCTCTCTACACTCCTCATCATACCAACTATTCTGGGGCATGCTCCCAGAATGTCGTCTCTTGCCCCGGCTAAGTGTGTGGGTATGACACTGATGCAGCCCCATGCAGTGTCTCAGTCAGTAGAGTGGTGCGCTCCTCCACTGAAAGGCCTGTACTATTTGTGCCAGCTGTGCCTTCCAATAGATGGTCCCAAATCTCCTCTGTATAAACGAAATCAGTCTCTGGAGTAAATGTATAGCGGGTGTGTGACCTGCCTCCTGATGTCTGGGTTGTACTATACTGAAATTTAACAGACAGTGTCAAGAGAGCATGATCGACTGCTATGCCCACTGGCTTGGCTCCCACTGTGAAATCTTGAATGCAGGGACAAGCTCGGTTGTGTCATAACATAATCCACTGTACTGGCCCCATGTCTGTGTGGAAAGCATGTGAAACCGGCTGCTCTAGGAAATTGCTGTAAGCCATTAAGTATGGCTAATCCATGTGTAGTCGTCATTTCCGTGAGGTATCTCCCATACTCCGTCTGCTCTCTGTCATCTGAGCATCTGTCAAGTCCCAACTCACCCACGTCCAGCTCTCTAAGCATCTCATCTGAAGTGTCGTGTAAGGTTTTCTGCGAGTTGCCCGTTCGGGCATTGAAGTCCCCTAGGAGAATGATATCACCATCCCTAGAAAACTCCCATATGTCATCATTTAGAATAGAGAAAGGTGACTGCCCTCTGGATGCACTATACACTAATGTATTGGGAGGAAAGTAACAGATGGCAATATATAGGAATCGACCTGTGTCAGCTCTCAATCTCACCCACATATATTTAGCATGATCATCTCTTCGTACAATATGTAGTAATGATTGTAGTTTCTCTCTGAATAGCACTGCTACTCCTCCTGACCCTCTACTCCCATGCTCAGATCTCGCATTTGTCCTGTAAGCTGTCTCCCATCTGTATCCCACCACATGTGGCATCACCTGTCCAGGGGCCTGATGAGTCTCTCAGAAGAATACAATATCCTTGTCTTTGAAACTGTCCTCAAATGCCCCCACGTCCAACCTCATAGACCCATTACAATTCCAGTTAGCCATCTTCAGTGTGGTCCCATAGGTCTCGCACCGTCATGCAGTGCGCCGCTCTAAAATCACCAACGTCCATCTCTGTAGAAGGCTATCTTTCCCTTCTCCCTTGCCGCTATAATCTCTGGCATTACCTCTCTCATATGTGCAAGCTGTGAGAGAGTCAGGTCATCACCGAGGAAAATACCCGTCTTTTTGAGAGTAGGCCTCTTCCTCAAGAATTCCTTCTTCTCTTCCAACGAGGGGAACCGTAGTATGAGAGCTCTCCCCTTTGAAGACTCTCCCGTGCCATCACTTTTCTTACCTACCCTCCATGCCTTTGTGTGCAAAGGCTTCTCCATCCCCATCATGGATGTAAGGCTTGTGACCTCTTTCTCCACATTGTTTATGTCCTTGAGACCGGTCACTCTCACATGCAATGCTCGCATCCGCCTTCTTTGTTTCTTTTCAAGGGTCATGTTGATAAGCGTCGGTGTACAAGGAGTTTCTTGACCTTTTCCTTTCTTAGCGACCTCAATCCATTTTTCGGCCTCGTCCGCCTTTTTCTGTGTCCTTGTTATCATCTCCGCCCATGAAGATGTCTTTGCCACACTCGGTTTCTCTTCCTCCGTGATCATCCTTACCTGGTCCTTGATTTCCTTGATTTCATCTATAACCGAGGGCCGAAATTCGCCTTCCTCTAGTCCACTGCTTACTCTATCAGCAAGCTCCTGTTTAAGGGCTGAGACTTCTTTTTTGAGTGTCCATATCTCGGCGTTTGGATTCTCCTGTTTGAGGGCTGAGACTTCTTCTTTGAGTGTCGGTATTTCTGCGTTAAGGCTCTCTTTCTCCTTCTTCCATTGTGTGCCTTCATTGAAGACCATCTGAAGGAGATTGGCCTTCTCCTTCCACCATCCTTCCATCTCTGTTTTCCACTCCTTCATTTCTCTCTCCATCTGCGCCATCCGCTTGTTCGTGAGCATGAAGGTTGCGTTTGCTCGCGATTTGCAAACAGGTGAGACATTGACGGCTTCCGTGTCATGTGCAGAGGAGATTGCTTCCATGCTTTGTTGTTCAAGAGATGTATCGGGCTCACTTACCATTCCGCACACTGAACTGTCCACTCAATCCTATGCGTATGAGAGATTTTTGACCGGAGATTCAATAGTCCGCAGCCCGAAGCGGGAAGAAGCACAACCCCAGCCCACTGTGGCCATCAACCATAAAGCAAGAGCAAGAAGCAATGACCAAAACTGTCCAACAAATAACACAGTCCCTTAGGTGGGACTTTTCCGTTGCCTAAACGCAGCCCCCTCTGTGGGACTGTCTCACGGCCTGCGCACGCAAAGAAGCAACCTGCACATGGAGACCCCTGCCAACTTGTTTGCGAGCTTCCTCCCCTGTGCAGTCATCAGTCCCGCCAGCCAAGCCTACTCGCGCGCGCGCGCGAGAGAGAGAGAGAGAGAGAGAGAGAGAGAGAGAGAGAGAGAGAGAGAGAGAGAGAGAGAGAGAGAGAGAGAGAGAGAGAGAGAGACCCTTACTTGATTAACGTTGCAAGCCGGTAAAGCTGGTGGGCACTGCAGAGGGTGACGGCGATGGGAAGTCTCTAGCGCTGTGTTGATAAAGAGAGAGAGAGAGAGAGAGAGAGAGAGAGAGAGAGAGGGTGCGCCAGTGACCTGCTCCCTTTTCGTTTCTGCAGCCCTGTACGTTCAACAACCCCAGCCTGCCTTAAAACCTGTGCGCTGTGGTACTGAGGCTGAAAACTTGCGCACTGTGTTGCTGAGGCCGAAATTTGCACACTGTGGTGCTGAGGCTGAAACCTGCGCGCTGTGGTGCTGAGGCTGAAGCCTGCTCGCGAGAGAAAGAGGACGACACGCTGTGGTATTGAGGGAGAAACTTGCGCGCTGTGGTGCTGCGCGTTACTGCTCACCCTACGCGCGCTGCTGCAGAGAGAGAGAGAGAGAGAAATGAAATGAAATGAAATGTTATATCAACGTCTTCAAAAGGCCAAAGTGACCTATGAGACCAGAAAGTTACAATGCGGTGTATCTGATACAAAGTCAGATTAACAAAATAAATTAAACTAGGATAACAAAATATAAATACTGCGGGATCCTAAACTAAGCAGTACAATGTGAAGACAATATCAGAGGGGAGTAGAGATCCATTTTCATCTGCACTCTGGACGACGAAAAAGTATGGCTTGAATCCTTTGCCATAGCCTCCTTCGAAATTGTGTAGCTCCTCTCCTCCCTCGGGGTCGTCTAGATCTCCCTAGCTCCAATGCTCGGTCTATGAGAATGCCAGTAGTGCGGGTAGACCTCTCCACCGTCGCTGGTTGCTCCTCTGTCTGTTCTTCTGGGTGTACAGTATCTAGTGTAAAGAAATCTGTGATCTGTCTCTGGGGATGTCTCTCTTCACCTCTCCTCAGTAAGGTTTCTCTATGCTTGTGTAACTCAAGTAGATAAAGCCCAAGACATCTTTGATCCTCATAACTCATGACCCTAGATAGAGGCCCAAAACCTTCTCTGAATAGACAGTGAAAACGACCTCGTATCTCATAGTACACTGTGCAATGACATATGTAATGTACTTCTATCTCTGGCTCTAGATGGCATAAGCGGCATATTTTGTTATCTGCTGGTGTCCCTCTGAATCTACCAGTCTCAATCTTGAGCTGATGTGAGGACGTGCGTATCTGGCCAATGGCACAACGCAAACCATGTAAAAGATGCGTGTCCATATAGCTAGGTCGAATTACAAACCCATCCCCTGTGAGGTGGAGAAGATGCTCTCTATAGAAAGCCATCTTTGTGCCCAATTCTTGTAACGGCTCTATCCATGTCCTCCTCGTGTCCAGCTGGATCAAATCCTGACCGATGAGTCTATTAATCTCTACCCGTGTCAGAGAGAGAGAGAGAGAGAGAGAGAGAGAGAGAGAGAGAGAGAGAGAGAGAGAGAGAGAGAGAGAAATGAAATGTTATATTAACGTCTTCAAAAGGCCAAAATGATCTGTGAGACCAATCTGTTACAAAATGGTGAATCTAATACCATGTATGGGTACAAAAGAACTAGAACAAAGATACTACTACTACTAGAATCCATCCTCATCTACACTCTGGATGTCGAGAGAGTATGGCTCGAATCCTCTGCTTTAGTCTCCGTCGATGCTGTGTAGTCCCTCTCCTCAATTGTGGCCGTCTGGATCTCTGTAGCTCTAGTGCTTGGTCGATGAGAGTGCCGGTAGTGGTCGAATGAGTGTGGGCCGAGCTCTGCAGTGATGGCTGCTCCTCTAGCTGTCCCATCTCTAGGGAAAAGAAATCTGTAATTTGTCTCTGAGATTGTCTCTCTCTATCTCTCCCTAAAAGTGTCTCTAAATCTGTGTAGCTCAAGTAGATATAGCCCAAGACATCTCTGATCCTCATAACTCATGACCCTACAGAAAGGATCGAAACCCTCTCTGAATAAGCAGTGGAAATGGCCCCGTATCTCATAGTACACTGTGCAATGACATATGTAATGTAGCTCTGTCTCTGGCTCTAGCTGGCATAAGCAGCATATCCAGCTGTTTGCTGGTATGCCTCTGAAACTACCAGTCTCAATCTCCAGCTGATGTGAGGATGTGCGTATCTGACCAATAGCACACCGCAAACCATGAGACATGTGGTGTAGCTAGGTCAAATCACAAACTCATCTCCTGTGAGGTGGAGAAGATGCTCTCTATAGAAATCCGTCTTCGTGCCCAACTCTTGTGGCGGCTCTATCCATGTCCTCCTAGTATCCAACTGGATCAGGTCCTGACGAATGAGTTTAGTAATCTCCACCCGTGTAAGAGACATCAAGGGTGCCTGAAGAGAGTAATAGAAAGGGGCCAGCCTATCCATGGTGAAGCCATGCGTCTGAAACCATGATGTCATATGTGCATACCAGCATGAAGTGTCCCCCTGAAAAGCTGACCGTCTAGAAGCTCAAGGGCCAGTCTAGCATATCTGTCTCTAGTAGTATCCCACAAGCTGTGCACAAAGGAGACTGGTCTGGTAAGCGCCTCAATCTCCATAGGAGGAGCAGCTAGCTTTGCTCGAATGATAGCATGGGGTACGGAGGCCTTGGCTCTGATCGGTCGAGAGATCATAGATACCAAGGGCCTCTCCATACGTCTCCAACCATCCTGGCCTACAGAAGGTCCCAATATTTGCACCTCATACAACATAGCTGAGTCTACTAAAGTATCAAAGAGACATAACTTTGTCCGAGGTTCCTGGAATTGAACCTGTGAACACATCCTCTCCAAGCCTCCCAAGGCCGCAAAAGATCTAGTGAGTCTAGTCTCTGTTGCTCTCCCCAAAGAAAACCTCGGCCCAGTGAAGACGACGCCAAGGTCAGTGTATGCATCTGTATACTCTACAATCTCCTGACCATATATGAAAGTCGGTGCTGATCTCCTGATCCACTATGGTGTGGTGTTAAACACCATAACCTTGGTTTTACCAAGGTTTACAGACAATCCACTATTCTCCGCAAAATTGTGTAATGCATCCAACTGTCGCTGCATACCCTCTGGTCAGTTAAAGATCAACACAATATCATCAACATATAACAACAATGGGATCCACGTCCTTGCCAGTTGGGCACCTCTATCACCCTCTCTGTCAATGTAATCAGACACCTCATCAACATACATACCAAATAGAGTAGGAGACAATGGGCAACCCTGTTTCACCCCAATGGTGGAGTGAACTAGATTAGATATCCCCTCCGGAGTGCGTACATGTCCCTTCACTAATCTGTATAGAGCCATAATCCCCCAAATCAACACTATGGGCACCCCCATCTCCTGCAGTTTGTGCATCAATCGAGCTCTCGGTACCATGTTAAATGCTTTGAGGAAATCCACAAAGCTACAATAAATCCGTCTCCCATGTGAGCTGCCCTCCTCAATGATGGCTCTGAGTGTCAGAATATGATCAAAAGTGGAGAAACCCCTCTTGAAACCGGCTTGGCCCTTTGCTCCTACACCCTCACCCTCTACCCAATTACTCAATTGCTGCTCAAGAATGGATGCATACAACCGTGCCAATGTGTGCCCAACCATAATAGTGCGGTAATTCCCAGGCTCTATAGAATCACCTGTTCTGAAGATAGGCACACTAGTAGACAACCTCCAAGTCTCAGGTAACCCCTCACACATGGCACGATTGAACAACACTGCAAGAACCTCTACCAACTTATCTCTAGCATGTGTAAAGTGCTCTGCTACTAGACCATCATGATCATATGCCCTGCTAGTCCTCACTTGTCAATGGCTGAGTGGTAAAGAAGGTGCTGATAGGTGGGCATGTCCAGGAACCGTATATTAAACAAAGGCCAAAATGACCTATGAGACCAAACTGATACAATCTTGGTGGATCTAATCCAATGTCTGGGCATAAAAATAAAATGTATGGGTACAAAAATAAAATGAAGTAAAAATGGAGTGAAAGTGAAGTAAAGTGAAAGACTAAAATCATCATCCTCATCATCATCATCCGTGCCCGAGAATGCCCGGCATCGGGCGTTGTCCGAGAAAGTACTGCATCGGTCACTGAAGAGCTTCGTCAATGTCCCCCTCTGTAAATAGTCGTATTGGGCGTCTCCCATGTCGTGCTAGAATAGTCCTGATCCTTTGATGAAGAATCCGTCGATGTCGTGGTCGCCCTCGTAGACGTGGGCGTCTAGCTCTCCCGAGCTCAATGGCTCTGTCAACTAATATACCTCTGATATAAGTGCGCTCTGAAGTCTGCTGTGAGGCATGCTCATCTAGCTGTTGAGTCCTTGCTCTGAAGAAGTTAGTAATCTCCCTCTGTGAATGTCTCCCATTGCCCAATCTCCTCAAGAGACTCTCCTTGTGTCTACGTAGCTCTAGCAAAAACAACCCGAGGCATCTCTCATCCTCATATCTCATGACTCTAGCCAATGGTCCAAAGCCCTCTCTGAATAGACAGTGAAAGCGGCTTCATATCTCATACTATACGGGACAATGACAAATGTGATGTAACTCTGTCTCTTGCTCTATATGACACAATTGGCATATCCTGGCCTCTGCTGGCACTCTCCTAAATCTGCCAGTCTCAATCTCTAGCTGATGTGATGAGATGCGCATCTGACCAATAGCACATTGTATCCCATAGGATAAATGAGTGTCCATATAGGCCGGTCTGATCACATATCCATCCTCTGTTAGTAAGAGAAGATGCTCTCTATAGAAAGCCATCTGTGTAGCCAAATCATGTGTCGGTTGTATCCATGTGCTCCTGGTATCTAGCTGAATCAAATCTTGACGTATGAGTCTAGTGGTCTTTGTCCGTGTGAGAGATAGGGAGGGAGCATCCAAGGAGTACTCGAATGAAGGCAGTCTATCCATGCTAAAGCCATGTGACTGAAACCATGAAGTGATCTGTCCATACCAGCATGCTATGTTCCCTTGTAGCGCTAACTATCGAGATAACTCAAGGGCTAGCCGAGCATATCTGTCTCTGGGGAGGTCTCAAAGAATATGCATGAAGGATACTGATCTACTAAGGGTCTCGACCACAAGAGGGGGGGCAGCTAGCTCCACTCGAATAATTTCATGTGGCATTGAGCCTTAGCCCGAATCATCCGAGAGATCATAGAGACTAGAGGCCTCTCCATACATCTCCATCCATCAGTGCTACTAGATCTGCCATGGTGGTCCACCAAGGGTCCCCAAATCTGAACCCCATAAAGAATAGCTGAAGCCACTAGAGTGTCGAAAAGTCACAGCTTTGTTCGAGGTTCCTGAAACTGAACCTGCGAACGCATCTTCTCCAATCATCCCAAGGCTGCATAAGCTCTCGTCAATCTAGTTTTTGTTGCTCTCCTCAATGAAAAGACCGGTCCACTGAAGACTACCCCAAGATAGGTGTATGCATCTGTATACTCCAGCATCTCCTGGCCATATGTAAAAGTGGGTGCTAACCTCCCGACCCACTATGGTGTGGTGTTAAACACCATAACCTTGGTTTTCCCTAGGTTAACAGACAGTCCACTATCGTGGGCAAATGTGTGCAAAGAATCTAAATGGCTTTGCATCCCCTCCGCGGAGCCAAAAATCAACACAATATCATCAGTATATAACAATAGTGGGATCCATGTCCCTACCAATTGTGCTCCTCTATCACCATCCCTCTCAATGTAGTTAGCAACCTCATCCACATACATGCTAAATAGCGTAGAAGATAGCGCACAGCCCTGGTTCACCCCACTAGTGGAGCGAACCAAATCAGAAATCCCCTTTGGAGTGCGTACATGCCCCACTACTGACTTGTATAGAGCCATGATCCCCCAAATCAACTCTTTGGGTACCCCCATCTCCTGCAGTCTTCACATCAATCAAGCTCTGGGCACTGTATCAAAGGCTTTGCAGAAATCCACATTTTGAGTGTCAGAATATGAGAGAGAGAGAGAGAGAGAGAGAGAGAGAGACAGAGAGAGAGAGAGAGAGAGAGAGAGAGAGAGAGAGAGAGAGAGAGTGTGTGTGTGTGTGAGAGAGAGAGAGAGAGAGAGAGATAAAATGAAATGTTATATTGAACGTCTTCAAAAGGCCAAAATGACCACTGAGACCAAACTGATATAGTCGTTGTGGATCTAATCCAATGTCTGGGTACAAAAATAAAATGAAGTAAGGTGAAAGACTAAACTAAAAGACTAAAATCATCAGACTGAAATCATCATCATCAATGCCCAAGGATGCCCCGCATCGGGCGTTGTCCGAGAAAGTATTACATCAGTCGCTGAAGAGCTTTGTCAATGTCCGCCTCTATAATTAATTGTACTGGGCGTCTTCCATATCCTGCTAGAATAGTCTTGATCCAGCCTCCGTCGATGTTGTGGTCACCCTCCAAGACGTGGGCGTCTAGCTATCCCGAGTTTAGTGGATCTGTCCACTAATATACCTCTGGTATAAGTGGGCTTTGAAGTGAGCTGTGAAGCATGTCCATTTGGCTGCTGAGTCTCTCCTCTAAAGAAGTCAGTGATCGCCCTCTATGAATGTCTCCCATTGCCTGGTCTCCTCAAGAGACTCTCCGTGTGTCTATGCAGCTCTAGCAAAAACAACCCGAGGCATCTTTGATCCTGATATCTCATGACTCTAGCCAACAGTCCAAAGCCCTCTCTGAATAGACAGTGAAAGCTGAATTGTATCTCACAGATACCAAACAATGACTGTGATGTAACTCAGTCTCTGGCTCTATATGACACAATTGGCATATCCTGGCTTTTGCGGGTACTCTCCTAAATTTGCCAGTCTCAATCTCTAGCTGATGCAATGATGTGCGCATCTAACCAATAGCACATCGTATACCATATAATAAATAAGTGTCCATATAGGCCACACTGATCACATATCCATCCTCTGTTAGTTGGAGACTTGCACTCTATAGAAAGCCATCTTCATCCGAGAGATCATAGAGACTAGAGGCCTCTCCATCTTCCTAGCTCGGTCGCTCGATCAATCAGTGTGCCTTTGATGTGAGGAGAGTGTGAGCTCTGTTGTGGTAGCTACTCCTCCGGCTGCCCAGTGTCTGCTCTAAAGAAATCTGTGATCCGTCTCTGAGATTGGCTGGTCTCTCCCTCTTCAGGCTCTCTCTCTCTCTCTCTCTCTCTCTCTCTCTCTCTCTCTCTCTCTCTCTCTCTGTGTGTGTGTGTGTGTGTGTGTGTGTGTGTGTGTGTGTGTGTGTGTGTGTGTGTGTGTGTCTGTGCAACTCAAGCAAAAACAGTCCCCAGACATCTTTGGTGCTCATACCCCATGACTCTAGAGGGTGGTCCAAAGCCCTCTCTGAACAAGCAATGAAAGCGGCCTCGTATCTCATAGTAAATTGGGCAATGGCATGTGTAGTGCAACTCTGTCTCACGCTCCATGTGACATAGGGGACATGTCCTGGCCTCTACTGCTCGAATAATGTCATGTGGTACTGAAGCCTTGGCTCTAATAAGTTGTGAGATCATACGGACCAGAGGCTTCTCCATGTCTTCCCATCCATCACAGACCAGAGGCTTCTCCATGTCTCCCAATCCATCAGTGTGACACGACCTCCCATGACGGTCCAGTGAAGGCCCCATATCTGAACCCCATAGAGCAATGCGGAAGCCACCGGAAAAATCACAGCTTCGTTCGAGGTTCCTAAAATTGAATGTCAACGCATCCGCTCCAATCCACCCAATGCTGCATAGGCTTTGGTCAGTCTAGTCTCTATTACTCTCCTCAATGAAAATGCCAGCCCACTAAAGACCACCCCAAGGTAAGTGTAAGCATCTATGTACTTCACTGTCTCATGGCCGTATGTGAATGCAGGTGCTGATCTCCTTATCCACTATGGGTGGTGTCAAACACCATAACCTTGGTTTTACCAAGGTTGACACACAAACCACTATCATGGCAAACCTGTGCACAGGACCCAAGTGACGCTGCATCCCCTCCGGAGAGTCGGAGATCAACACAATGTCATCAGCATGTAACAATAGTGGAATCCATGCCCCTGCCAGCTGTGCACCTCTATCACCATCTCTCTCAATATAGTCTGAAACCTCGTCCACATACATACCAAATAGAGTAGGAGAGAGCAGGCAGCCCTGCTTCACCCTGATAGTGAAGTGAACCAATGTAGATAACTCCTTTAAAGTGCGTATGTGCCCCCCTACTGACCTGTACAATGCCATAATTTCCCAAATCAGCTCTGTAGGTACTCCCATCTCCTGCAGTCTACGCATCAATATAGCTTTGGGCAATGTGTCAAATGCTTTGCGGAAGTCCACAAAGGTACAGTATATCCGTCTCCCATGTGACCTGCCCTCCTCAATAATGGCTCTTGAGTGTCAGAATCTGGTCAAGAGTAGAAAAACCTCTCCTGAATCCTTCCTGCCGCCCGACTGCGCGTATATCCTCTCTCTTTGCCCATCTGCTCAACTACTGCTCAAGAATGAAAACCACATGGGCAAAAGGGGGCGGCTGAGGAATGGTGCTAACTGCTATTAGATTGATCTTGGGAAAGGTAAACTCATTTTGGCTTTGAATTGGGTTCGAAGACATAGATGCACGAAGTTTGGGACAATCCTTACTGTAGTGATCCTTCGCTTCAAGGCAATGACGGCAGGGAGGGGACCCGTCTGGCAGGGGACATTTGCTTTGGTAATGGCCATACTCCCCACATCTGTAGCACAAAATGGGCCGATTCAATGGGCGAGTCAAAGGGTGAGGTGGTCCTTGCTCCTGGTGCATGGAGTTGGAGGTGGAGGCATAGAAGCTTTGAGGGGATGAGGGAGCATGGGCATGATAAAATCTCTGAGAGGGAAAAGTACTTTGCATACCTTGCATAGGAGGGGCTGTCAATAAAGGTGGCATGTGGTTTGGATGGCCACAGGGAGAAACCATGTTGGATGCAGGGAGAATGGGCATGATAAAAGCTCTGAGAGGGAAAAGTACTTTGCATACCTTGCATAGGAGGGGCTGTCAATAAAGGTGGCATGTGGTTTGGATGGCCACAGGGAGAAACCATGTTGGATGCATGTGCTGGCCCTTGTCGAAGAGTAGCACCAAGACTTTGTTGTATTTGTCGCAATCCCTTGAGGTAGTAGAAAACCTTGTCCTCATGTCCAGACTTGTTACAGAAGTGGCAGTAAGCCTGAAGGGGGGCATTCGTGTGGGGGGTGCCTTGGCGAACGGCATGAGCTACACCAAAACACAGCCTTAGTCTCTTGCTGAGACCTGAGCTCTTCTAGCTCGCGCTTGATCTGTTTCAAAGCCTCGTGATGTGGATGCTTCTCTTCTCTAAGAGAGAAGGACCTCTCCTCTTGAAGAGCTCGCTGGAACTTTAGGGCTTCTAGTTCCCTGTGTAAAGAAGTTAAAGGATTAGAAGGACTTTTCAAAGACATTGAGGTGGTCTCTACCTGAGGGGATTCAGTGAACATCTTTCTAGCTCCTATCCTAGTAGCAGCCGCGACAAACTCCTCTAGAGTGGCATCAGGTCGGAGACTCTCTCGGAGTTTTTTCTGAGAGATTTTGGGAAGAGCCTTCTCCACCCACTTCTTAACTATAAATTCACCTGGTTGCTGAGGAAGCTTAGCGACCAAAGACTTGGTTCTGATCATGAGTTCTACAAAAGTCTCATTGGGTTGGAGCATCAGGTTGGCCAATTAATCCAGAACCTTCTCTTGGAAGTCCCCTGGCCCGAAAGCTTCACAGAACTGTTGTCATAATGTGGCCCAAGTTGTAAAGTGGTTCTCTGCAAACTGACTGTACCATTTGTCGGCTAAGCCATCCAAGGTGGATGGAAAGAGTACTAAGTAGGCATCTTCTCTGTTGAGACCTCGCCGCCCCCTACAGAGGGATACAAACCTTCAAGCATGGTCGTCGGCATCCTCTGTAGAGAGACCTTTGAAAGTCGGGAACTTGATGTTCACTTTAGCGAGAACGCTTGTGAGCTCCTCCATGGTTGTCTGTGCAGGAGCTTGTTGCACTGGAGCTTGCTGTAACACGGGGGATGAGAACTTTATTGATGGGGGTGACAAGGGAGGTGTAGAAATGGTTGAGGGACAGGAGGTAGCTGTAGGGGAAGATAGGGGTAACGGGGCTGGTGGAATTCTACTTGGCACGAAGGATTGACGCTTTCTATGGTAATACTTCAAAGGACTTAATAGTGGGCTTTGTCACTCTTTTGACTGCCTTGTATGTATCATACAGTAACCAAAAGCCCACCCAAGCTTTGGACACGAAGACCTTTAACTTGCTGAAAACTGGTCGAATCGCCACTGGAACAAGGCGAGGGAGAGATTGGACCACTTGGTTGGACATGGACGAGAGAGACTAGACCAAGGCGAGTGACTGGACCACTTGGCTTGACCTGGACCAGAGAGACTAGACCAAGACGAGAGACTAGACCAACAGATCTAGAACTAAGACTAAGTAGACACAGTCTAACTCAATAGAGCAAGACAAGTAGAGAGCTAAAACAAGCAGCTCCTCGACTTGACTCTGCTCTCTACACGGAGTGAGATTTTAGTTGAGGTCCCACCGGGCGTGCCAAAAATGAGAGCACCTGTAGCGAGGAAAAGGTGTCGTGCTCTCTAGAGTGGGTGCTCCTCAGTGCAGTATGCATGAAACCTCACTCCAACAGAAGAAACATCACATTGGAACATGACTCAAACACAGAAGCGGAATATGACTCAAGGCATAATACAACTCAAAACACAACTACAGACTCAACTCAATGGAACTCGACAAGCTCAAAGAACCATACAACTCTGGCTGGCAGCACACACAACTCCAAGCTCAGGACTCAAGGTACAATGGGGGTGTCGAGGCTCTAATATGCAGGAAGAGTGCCAGTGGCGTGCAGGACTCTAGACTCAGGACACAAGGCTAGCCGCTAAACCATACAAAGTGGATGATGATCCCTCCCACGACTGGAACCAACCACTCATAAGTATCTCCTAAGAGCCACCAACAGCTGGCAGATATCCCAATCCAGCTAAGGCTATCTTCTAATTGAGGTGGTGGTGATCTGGCCACAGAGTCCACTGGACCACCATCCGTAATACATGCCACGTGTCATTGTCCACGCGAGAGTCCGCCCAGTGTGAACTCAAGCCCAACTGCAACTACTGCTTGTCCCATGCCAGTGACACTGTAGCCCTACTACACCTTTCTCTCGGGCTGTCCTTATCTCAGGCATAACTTCTTTCATATGAGCAAGCTGTGAGAGTGTGAGGCCGTCCCCAAGCAATATCCCCGTTTTCTTTAGTGTAGGATGCCTCTTCAAGAAATCCTTGTTTGCTTCCATGGAGGAAAAGAGAAGGATCAATGCTCTCTCCTTTAAAGTCTCCCCATTTCCTTCTCTCTTCTTCCCCACTCTCTATGTCTTTGTGTGAGTGGCCTCACTACCCATTATAATTAGAAGTTCTTTAACTTCCCCTCCACATCATCATGGTCTTTTAGAACAGTCACTCGTACATGTAGAGCTCTAGCCTTCCTCCTTTGCTCTTCCTCTAGGGTCAAGTTGATGATTGTGGGAGTGGGGATGACTGTTGGTTCTTTCCCTTCTACTTTCTTGGCGACTTCTATCCATTTCTCGGCCTCATCTACCTTCTTTTGGTGCTTTTGTGGTTATATCCACCCATGAGAACATCTTCGCCTCATGTTGCTTCTCTTCTTCTTTGATCTTCCGCATTTGTTCTTTGATGACTTTGAGTTCCTCTATCATCGAGGGCTGGATTTCTCCTTCTTCAAGTCCACTCCCCGCTCTAGTTTCTGCAAGCTCTCGTTTGAGGGCTGAGATCTCCTCTCAGAGCGCTTAGACTTTCGCATGAAGGTCTTCTTTCTCCTTTTTCCATTGCTTGCTCTTGTTGAAGACCATTTGGATGAGGTTGTCCTTCTCCTTCCACCATCCTTCCATCTCCGTTTTCCACTCTTTCGTTTCTTTTTACACTTTTGTTCATGACCATGAATGTTGCCTTTGTGACTGGCGGGGAAGACTTGCACATGGGTGAGCCGCTCTTGGTCTCCATTGCTGATTACATTGGACAAAAGTGGTTCAGCAGCTCATTTTAGCAAGCTGTCCCCCCTCCTCAGTAGGATGGAGCTGCCCCCTTGCTTGCCTTTGTATTAATCAAACAGAGCCTTAATATATGTATCGAAAGGCAGCATTGGCGACAACACAACCAGAAGCTCGTTAGGTGCAGCCCACGACCAGCAGAGAGAGCAGTGTGGCAGTAGAGGGTACTGTGTGCAGCTCATCACCTGCTTTATGTGCAGCTCGTCAGCCCACAACCAATTGATCACCTGCTTTGTGCACACACACACACACACACACACACAGGGGGGGGGGGGGGGGGGGGGGGGGGGGGGGGCGTTGCTCGCTGCCCTAAGAGCCCACGCTCTACTGTCTTGGTGCCCTGAGACCTGCGCGCTGCTGTTGTGTACTCGTGCTGAGGCTGAGGCCTACGAGAGAGAGAGAGAGAGAGAGAGAGAGAGAGAGAGAGAAAGAGAAGAAATCTTAATTAACATCTACCAGAGGCTAAGAGTCTACGCGAGGGAAATGAAATGAAATGATATATTAACGTCTTCAAAAGGCCAAAATGACCTATGAGACCAAGCCGTTACAACATAGTGAATCTGATACCAAGTCCGGAATCAAAAGAACTGAAACAAAAAATACAACTACTACAAGCGGGGACTGTATGGATGTGCCAACTAATACAAAAGGTGCCCAGTACAATGTCTAGTACAATGAGAGAAAAGAGGGGGGGGGGGGGATATGGTAGAGATCCATCCTCATCTGCACTTTGGACGTCAAGAAAGTATGGCTCGAATCCTCTGATGTAGTCTCCGTCGATACTGTGTAGCTCCTCTCCTCAATCGCGGTCGTCTAGATCTCCCTAGCTCCAATGCTCAGCCTATGAGAATGCCAGTAGTGGTAGTATTTGTCATAATAATCAATATCTAATTCTCCTAAATGATTTTCTCATGTTAAACTGATCATTTAATATGGGGAAGTGCCACGGGAGAAAAAGCTAGAATATTGGTTAAGCTAGCAGACCGGCCATGGTAGGGATTCAAAGGAGGGAAAATAGGGATCCAAAGGGGAGGCCATATGCAAAAGACCAATGTGAAACAATGGCAAAGACCCTAAGGTTCAGCCCATTAAGACTTCCAAAATGCTAAGGTTCCAAAATTCAAAGGTCAAAAGCCTAGGAAAATTGGATGCTTTGTGTGTGTCCCAAAAGTCTTTCTCAAACCCTATGAAGGAGGGGGCGAGCCCAAGAAGTAGGGGATGAGAGAGAAACTCACACACACACACACACAAGCTTCCTTTGTACACAAGGGGAAAGAGGGACACATGTCAGCTCCCTAGCCCATATGCCCACAAGGTGTACTCAAATCCTATTGGATGGCCTTGGAGGTGGACCAATGAGAATTAGGTTAGAGTAAGTATAGTTTAATTAATTAAAAAACACTTAATAAAAGAACCAATAGGAATTAAGCTCTCTAGAAGACTATTGGACAGTCTCCCAAGGGGTCCAATGAGCATTCAGCAGCCCAATGGCTTGCCTGATTCCTATTGGCCAGGAGACAAAGGGGTCCAATGAGAGTTTAGTTGCATTAATTAATTAGCAAAAGATCTCACAAAAGGGAAAGGGGGACACATGTCAAAAGGCTATCACTTATGCTGCTTAATTTCCATTGGCTAGGCCTGGGGAGGTCCAATAGGGCTGTAGCATGAGCGATTAGCAAGGGGGGTCGACCAAGAGAGAGAGGGGGCTGATTTTCTCAAGGCATTATTCACTTACACACTCACACAATCAATGTGTGAAGCAAGAAGACTCTCTCTCTCCTTCTCAAGCTTTAATGGAAAGCTTACCACCTACTCCAAGCTTGTGAGAAGGGAGGCCTGCACCAACAACTCTTGGCTTTGTGATGCAAATCCAGCCAAGAGCCAAGCTTCAATGCATGCTCATATCCTCTACCATGCTAATTACTAAGCTAAGATATGCTAATATGAGTGATTATGTGAGGAGATGTATATCTTTCTCGTAAGACTACTCCTTCCTCTCAATCTACTCTCATACCCCGCTAGCTCTCACCATCTTCGAAGGTGTGTGAGGTCTTAAGTCTGAGACCATGAGGGAATTGATGTTGTGTTTGATAAGTGTTTTGCTTAGTGCTTGAAGTTTCCATCTTCATTGCACTAGCTAGTATTGAAGGAACACAAAGAATTGTATTGTAAAATGTCTCTCTTGATGGGAGAAACCATAATACAAAGCCTTTTGGAGGGGGGACGGCTCCATGCAAATCCGGTCCTCAACTGTTGTCAATTGCTTAATTTCTCTCTTTTGAAGTATTGTTCATGCTATCTAACTAGGTGTTATACTTTTTGTTGCTCTCTCTCCACCCAAGCACTCTTGTTATTCTCATTAGGAATCTATTCTAATGAAATGCTCACTATGTTCATGCTATTTTCCGCTACACACAAGTTACTAGACCATTAAATGTTACAGTATTTGTGCGGGCACAGCTCTGCAATGGCGGCTGCTCCTCTAGTGGACCTGCATGAAGACCTTGCACAACAATGGACCGTACACACTGGACCATGTTGGGGGTCCAATTATGAAAACCTTGGCAATTCACCTTACTCAGACTTCACTTTATTTCACATACACATGGCTCTATGTGCCGCGTGGACATGCACAATTTTTTCACAGTAAGGTTTGTCTATTAATTCTAAGGGATTTTGTACCGGCAACTTTGTGAGCCTGTTTGCTGGACCTGCATGTTCAAACAATTCCATTAGATAGGTTTTTCCATTTCTAAACCCCCTTCATAGATGGTTTATACATGTGTTTGATGCGTGATGTTACACTTCAATGGGCATCCAGCAACACCAGCTTGTAGCCTAGGATAAGTGCCACGTGTCGGTCCAGGTCCTTGGTCAAATTCATCACTATGTCAAGGGATATGGGCCTCAGAATACCCTAAACCTATGTGTGTACGCATGTGCATATTTGTGCAATTTTGAAGGAAAAATCAATAACATGAGCTTTGAGGTTGGTTGCTGCAAACTTTAACAATTTGCTACCCCAAGCCTTGAGGCTAGTGCACAAAACTCAAGGTTTGTCTCCTCACACATCAATGTTCCAGCAAGAATCACCCTCTTGTCCAAATTGATGACTTCATTAAAAAAAAACATACAAAAAAAAAACTCATGGAAATCAGACATAGGAGCCTCCATGTCTTGAGATGGTATGGCCTGCTCAGAAATGGAACAAAATTTTCATGAGTCAGTCTATGGCTTGAAGCTGGTTTTTAGAACAGTAGGATAATTACTTGGCATTATTTTGGCTCGACATTAAGCTTTCAAGTCCTTTTTGTGATTCTTAGAAATGTCCCAAAACTGAAAAAGATATTTTTCAATAACAACTAGCCTTGAAATGGTTATGCTTGATTCAGGGCGAGTTTACATTCCTCCATGAGTCCATGACTGACATGACACTAGAAGGGTTATTTATGCCATTCTTTTCATCTACTTTACAAGGCCCTCTAATATGATTGTTCTGTGTCTTTTCTCACTGCTGAGAGAACCTTGGATTCAACCAAAACAAAAACTCACATTGCGTATTACTATAGTTTTTCATGAGCAAAAGCATTGTTTTGAACAAGATTCCATTAGGACTTGGAAAAAAGAGAAAAAACATCACGTTGTTAGTTATGAACGAGTCTCAATATGCTAGTTTTCTTTAGAGTATTTTGCAGCACAAAGAACTTGACATGCCTCAGCCAAAACATCAATGCATCTTGGAAAGATCATACTTTGGAGAAAAGCATTGTGTAGCACTCACATCATTCCACCACCCTATTTCGGGAATGGTTTCTGTCACAATCAGATTTGTGGGTAATGTTAATTCCAAACCAATTGAAGATGGTGCCCCTGAACTATCCCCAGCAAAAGGGTATCCAAGGTGCACTACAGAGCTTGTCATCATTGTAACTGCAAGACCTTTGGAGATTGTCAATTTTTTGCAAACATATATGTATCGAGTGACAAGTGTGGGTACTATAAAGCTTAGTTCACAAAACCAAAGCACAATGAAGGTAGAAGCAAGGGTAGGTGGATAAAAGAAAAACATACCATGCTCAAGCGTCCATCCCTTTGCTGACCGGGATGCTGGTGGAATGGACAGTATGTCGAGCCCAAAGATTCCACCCTACATCAAACTAATGCTATAAAATTAGAACATATTTACTCTGCATCAGTGCTTTTTACCATTTGCAAATAAAGCACAATCACCAATCAAGTGTGTGATTGAACTACTAGACAGCATAAGCATGTCGTCTACTTGAAATAAGAAATTTAGTCTACTTAGGCACCATACGTAATGCACCATGAGTGTGACACACTACATCCATAACCCTTTTTACACCATATAATTTTGCATAACTACTTTATTGACTGTACATATCTACATATGGGCTCATGAGTGAAACCAACCTAACACCAGCCTTGCACAATTAGATTTTACGTGCCCTTCAAGGCCCAGAGGAGAAAAACAAGGGACTCAGCAATGGAAACTGCATCACATGAAACCCAATTCAGATTTAATGGATAAATGCAAAAGCAGTATGTATAATGCTATATAGCGCACGCGCACACACACTTCTGTTTGGTCGAAAAGAAAAGTGTATTAAAGATCGATTTACAAAGTTGAAGAACTCAAGAAGCGGTTCAGCCATTAGCCAAAACATGCTCCATACAAAACTAACTAAGGTCTATGCAATCCTTGAGTGAGAAGGCTGTCAGACAAGGATTGATACAATGATCTTCGAAAGTAAGTGTACATCAAAAGAAGAAGGCTCGAAAATCACAGCATTTCGCAATTTACATGAAGTCCAGAGAAGCCAAATTTGAACCCAGGCGAAGAAGAACATATGACACTTCAATTGCATAGGAAGTGAGTCAAACATCCAGAACTGCCAGAAGATGGAGATTTAAGTCCGAGAGAAGATGACACCTGATGAATCAATTGCTTCGCAAAGGGACAAAACCAAAGGATATGTGGGGAGGTCTCAACTGCTCCTCGACAACAATGACAAGAAACTGAAGCTATTCTTTGTTTTAAGAGCAATGAGCCCGAAAGAAGAATGCCAAGAAGATAAATTCATAGGAAGACCCTTTCTTTTGATGGCAGCTTGCTGTTCCGTATTTTTGAGAGCCTGCTTTTCCATATGGTGAGAGAATCTGTACAATGCCAAACAGAATTTGCATGTGCTTCAAGCCAAGGCTCAGGTTGCAACAATAAGTACACGTGTTTGGCTGTCATATCATACAGAAAGCAGTTTTTATCCTGATGCAAGATGCACCTTGTTTCTGTTTGCAACGGAGGAAGGCTGTAGCATTTGATGAATTCTATGCCATAGGGGCCGATAAAGTTGCCCCAGTCCATAGGTCCTTTAGGCAAGATGGAAGACATCACATTGCCCTCAGGATACAAAATATCATTCAATCTGGATATACCTCTAGCACCAAGAAAGTGAGCTTTACAAGGCTCTACCATAGCTAAGGGCAAGTCAAATACCTTGCTGCTATGTATATTTTCAGCTCGGAGAGAATTGCCATCCGGTTCTTCTCTGCCGTTCCATCTAGAACGAACCAAAGCTTCCTTCCAATTTTGTACTAGTCCAACAGTGAACGGGCGAGCTCAGACTAAACCATGGAAATGACCCATAGACCAAACCTCAATATGAAAAATCCAATTTCCAAATGCATTGGTGGGAGGATTTGTTCCCAAAGCAACTAGCATTTTAGCAAGAGGCATGAAACTTTGAATATTAACTTGTCCAGATGATCAAAGGTAGAAAAAATTGGATGCCATCATAATTGATTGTACAATTCTGAGCCGAACATGCAAGGCCCAGGTGGAGAGCTTCCAGTAATCACATTTCACCCTAAACTTGTCCAATACCCATCTTGCCATCTGTTTAATCGTAATATTCCAGCCAATAGGGTATCCCAAATGCCTCGAAATAGTGTTAGAATCTAGGATTTGTCCTAGCCAAAGTATAGAATGCCATTGTTTTTATTCAAACAAGAAGCTTGGATTTCTTAAAATTTGCCCTTAGCCCAGCTATCAATGCAAACATTCCTAAGGCTTGCATAATACATTTGGAATCATTTCGATCATCCCAAGGAAGACCCTCATAGAGTTGCACTCCATGACGTTGATTTGTGGTTGTTAGATGGTCAGCAAGGGGTGAGTTGCAAGGGACATCCTTGCCAAATTGATTTTCCCAAAGACTGTGAGCGAGTGAGTTTAGAATTCAAAATAAGCTGGGCATGCCACGTCATAATTTTGTGACATTCCATGCCCAGACCAAACATATAGAGATACAGTACCATTTTGTTCGTGAGAAGACCAAGGATGGCTCTATCCGCCTAGAGTACATCCCAACTTCGGATAACCCTGCTGACATCTTCACCAAACCTCTTCCATAGGCGAAATTATCATCTCATGCCAGCTCCCTTGGACTCGTTTCCCGTCCACGAGCAGAGAGGAGGTGTTAAAGTCCAAATTCCTATCCGATGGTAGCTCCAGTAACTCCTAGGAGCAGATTAGAGAGTGAGGTTTGTTTTGTGGCTATGCCCAGCCGTACTTGAGGTAGATGTACCTGTTCACGGTGGTACACTTCACTATGTTGCTCACCAGGTAGGTTGGCATGACGCGAGACCCCCGTTCCTAGGGTTCCCTGGGATCAGAGTCTTGATTCTTTTGCAATTCTGCTACTAAATATGTGTGCCAGGTCACTTCTAGTGAGTTTACATATTTATTAGCATATTAGGCCATTCATCTAGGGTCGTGGAGTTTCTGGCTGAGATAGGGCGAACTGATAGTTTTCCTATATAGGCAACCCCCCCCCCCCCCCCCCCCCCCTCTTTAAACTTTTGGCATGTTGTTTAGTGCAGAGATCGAAGCGTTTGGGCACAATCTACTAGCATTTTTTGCTTGGCTCGCATTTTGTGTGCAGCGACTTCCTCTCTCTAGCATTTTTCTCTCTCCACATCGATCACCCTCTCTCTGGCATTTTCTGTTAGCAATCCATCCTCCCCTTGCTAGCGCTTCCCTTTCACAACGTATGCACACCCTCTTCGATGTGCCACTACCTGTGGTGTGCTCGTGCCCGTTCGGTGGACGGTACGCACTAGGACCTTGACGGCGAGGAGATCCATCGCGATAGATACGAGATCTATTGGCTGCCCGGTACATGGAGGTGTTTTTCTCACGGTTGCAGACAAGTTCATCACATGATTCACCCTTTTCTGTTGCACCTTTGATAGTTTGAGCATTAGGTACTCTACTCGAAAAGAGCTTTCATTTGATTCCCACATTGATGTTTTTGTTATCAGTTTTTCGCCGATTCTAGAATTTTCTAGAAGATTCTAGAATATTCTAGAAGCTTCTAATCAAGGGCTAGAAGAATCTAAAAGGAGTATTCCAAAAGAAAGATAAGTGTCAAGACACTTGTTACATGTGTAAGGACACTTGTCAAAGACAAAAGACAATTTACCTTTTTCCTCTTTTTACAAAAGGTAAGACACTTGTGCCAAGACACTTGAGACACTTAAGGACACTTGTCAAAGATAATTTATCTTTTTAGACAAGTGGCAAGACACTTGCTACCACATAACCGTTTCCTCATTTTGATGATCACCTCATTGCTGAAATTACTCTCTAATCTCAGCCAAAGAAGCCTCTACATTACCATCACCATTACTCTCTACATGCTACCTCTCTCTCCCTTAAGCTCTACATACTACCTCTCTCTCTCTCTCATTCAAGATTATGTGAGGAATGAAGACATTGGAGGAGGTGCTACCGTAGTGATCACATGAAGGAGAAAGCATGAGGAAGCCAATGCTGAATTTTTCTTCATCGAAGGACGTCACTCTTGCGCATTCAACGTGCAAGAGAAGACAACCGGTTGTGTGGCCCATTGGTAGGCTTTTGGGGTGACACACAAACGGGTGAGTTTCTCAAACTCTTGCATGTGCTTGCAAGGGCAACACATGCAAACAAGGAAAACCAAAAAGATTGTTTTCTTACTGATTCCATGCTGAATTTTCAGCCTATACACTTGTAATTTCTGGAGAAATAAACATATTCTTGTGAAGGGGCCCAGCAATTCCGGGTCAACGGTGTGTCACTCTCAATCTTCTCTCTCTATCTCTCTAATTTGTCTCTCTCAATATTTCAAGTTATCCATATCTCCACTCATGTATCATGCTACCATCTCTACACATATATGTCCCTCTTTGTTAAGCTCTAACCGGAGATTAGTATTTATCTTTTATGCAAAGTGGTTAATTGGTAGTAATAAGTAATAAGCTTGTGGTGTGTCAAGGATGAGTTTCAACAACTTTGGAAGCTCCTCCGGAGGTATGCAAGGATTTGTATCAGAGACCAAATGAATGATCACTAACTGCTCCAATTGGTCTAGGAAATATCTCAAAGTCACCAATCTGTGCAATCAGTTTAAGAGGGGACAAAACATAATCCGTTTTGCTCCTTCCATCCTCATGTCTCAAAGGATCATATCTCTAGGCCATTAAGAATGGCCAATCCATGTGTTGCCCCCATCCCTGGTTGATATCTACGTAGTCAGTCACCTCTCTTGCATCCTGTGAAGCATTCACAATGCCCGAATCATGTGTGTGAATCTCTTGTAATAGCTCCTCTGAGGTATCATAGAAGGGCACCTGATGATTCTTCATTTAAGCTATTCAACAATGATTCTCAACCATGGATTGATCTGGCTGCTGCAATCCTTGAGGACATTGGTATTGTACATTGTTGCTTCTTGGTGCGATGGTTTGAATCCTTCAAACTCGCACTTATGGTGGAAGGAAGTCATGAGCTTCACTACACGGAGACCTTCAGACTCTCATCAAGAAATAAACTCTCTCCTTGGCAAAAAATTAGCCATGTCTCGTGTCATTACTCGGCAGAAAAAATCCCATGGCTAGAGTTGGGCAAAGCATGAGTCTCTGAAACATTGATACCAGGGTACTTTTCAGTGCTATTTTTTTGACATGCATGCAGTAGATTTTGAGTACCTAGCAATAGAGATGTATTATGACACATTTGAAGCAAAAGATACAATGTATAGATCAGCTTTATAGAATCACCCCAAAAGAAAATTATGGCAGGTTGTGTTTGACATGGGCATCTTGCTAATAATTTTTTGTCATTATTTGGTGCAAGATTGAATTTGGCTTGGTGATGTTGCCAATAAAGTATGGAGAATGAGAAGAAGGGTATCTTGGTGGAAAAAACATCTTTGAATGCTTGGCATTGCAAATTCCTTTCAAGGAAAAATGTTTCTTCAGTGAGCCATGGTGGTGGGTTCAATTCTGGCAACAACCTTGAAACGGAGGAAACTTTCTCATGGTTTCGGTAGTTCCTATTTATGTCTTGTTAAGTGGCCGCCAATATGGAATTACACTTCTTCAATGTAGCATGCAGTAGATGGACATAATATATCATCATAACCATGGCTTTTTGGTTGTGATAACTTTGCAGAGACAAATGTGAGTGTTGTGATCTTAGCCAAAAAGGAGTGATGTGAAACGTTGCAACAAATTATCTGTAAAACTATTTGTAACCTCCCTAAACCTTGCCACTGCTTTGGAAGACTCTGGAAGAAGATTACCACATAGAAAAAGTGTTCTTAAAAGCACATGTAACAGTTTACTCTTGTGCCAACACAAAAGTGCATAAAGGGGGCGCACTATAGCACATTTCAAAAGAAAACACCATGACTACTTCGCTTACAAGCAACTTACCACTGATAAGTAGATATTTGCAGACTTCAGAAAAGGATTCAACATCTGATGGTAAGCCCGAATTGCAACATTAGCAAACGTAAATGCTTTTGGAATTGTGATAGTAACACCCAATGTCGGCTCATGTAAAGCACGTAAGCGGGGATTTTTCATATGATTAATCCAAAGATAAATTTTCCACTCGCCGGCCATTGCCCAAACTGTGCTTTCATTTGTTTGCTTAAAAACCTCGTATGACTTCTGCAAGAAGAGGAAAACAGCTAATCACTGTTGCAAGCACAACAGGAGAGTAGATCAAAGAGATTGTGATGCGCAAACAGATGCTTCTGTACATTAACAGATCAATGACGCCACGGAAAATTGATAATTTTACAGAACAAGTTAAGAATCAATTCCTTATATTTGCGATCTTGGTAATCTTGAGGTACTGAATAGAGTAATTTTAAGTCATTCTTCCAGCATCTATTACAAAAAGGCTTTTTACAACATAGAAAACATTGCTTTCAATTGGTGTTGAAGTGACTCTACACATTTTACATTATGTGGACCTTTGGGAACTTTTCATTGGCCCCAACCGCAATCAGGAGTCATGTTTTACATGGCTCATGGTGCAGACAAAGTTCTTTGCTGCACTCAAGTTGCACTTGAGTATTACAGGATAAGAAAATGGGAGAATTTGAGAGATGTACACAGATTTACCTGTTGACTAGCAATGCTCTGAGGTGCTGTTGTTGTACACGCATACTAGCCTTCAGCCAAGACTCTTGCACCTGCAAACTTATAAGAAGAGAGAGATGGTGTTTGATCATCCATACACCAAACAAGCCTGGGACTACCAGTATGCATGGCTCCTATCCAGCAGTCTCCGCTTACCATCAAACGTCTGTATTATAGTGTGCCAGCACCAGAGAATTGATTTTTGTTGATGGAAAACTCTGAAACACTTCAAAAGAGAGGGAAAACTCCAAATTGGAAGCTAGCTGGTTGGCCATTACATATAAGTGAGTTAAGCCTTTGAGCAAAGGTCTCTCAGTTCGCTACTATTGGAACTTCGGAAATGCAAGTCTGGATAACAGACCATGACAGCAAGCACTAATTTAGAGTGACCATGTATGGATGCCATGATTTGAAAGTATTAGACACGGTATAAAGACTTATGAGAGAGCACTGATAGTCTGGAGAGGCGCCGGGGGGGGGGCCCAGTAGAATTTTCCATAGAGTGGGACTTGAGATTCCATATGTTACGTGAGGAGATTTCTGTGGGCTTCTTTGACCAACTCTGGTATGCATCTTTATAGAGGGGAATGCTGCAGACATTGCCAAGGCCAAGTAGGGTGTTTTCCAATTATGTGGGCATCTGACAGCATCAGCAGGTACCTTAAGAAAAATAGGACACATGTCTCTAGTCTTGTAACAATCTGAAAAGTTATGTGTGGCTCCAAATTGGTCTTTTTCATCTGTTGCGTTTAAAGTGGGTCAGATTTGGATGGTCACTTATGTGGGTGAACCATAGAAGGGGTTGGAATTGCGTATGAAAGGAGGAGGCTGCATATTGAATGTGGAAACCTAGGGACATACCTGGCCTTGCAGGTATTCTTAACCCCCACTACTATCTTGCAGCAATATGGGGTGCAGCCTCTCCATTGTCCGATGGCTCTTCTTCTTTCCATCAACCCCTTCTATTCCCATCATCCTACCCCTCTCCACATCTGGCTATCTTGGCGCCATCATCCTGTCTTGTAAAAAATCAAACGCCTAAAGTTTGCATTTTTTAAGCTGTGGGGCAGATCTCCAAAATTGCTTGAGCCAAAGAGCCCCTGGTATGAATGCTGTCACCGCCTCTTGAACATTGAGAAACCCTTGCATGGTTGTTGTGGCATGGATACCTCTTTGAATAAAGAAACCCATGAACAAGGCACCAGCCATGCCAATAGTCCTCCCTCCTGCCCTTCTTTTCCTCCTCCCTTTCCAACCTCTCCTCTTTTATCTCCCAATCTCAAGCATATGATGATGAGGATGCTGATGGAGATCATGGTGAACCACAAAGAATCCCAAAGGCAAGATATGATAGGATTAGAGAAGAAACGCCGTTGGGATGAAGAAGCAAGACAAAATGGGGAAGAGAATCAAGCTCAATAAGAGCCTGATCAGAAAGCAAGGGTCGAGCACTGTACAAGTTCTCCACTGTAGAGCATTTCCACCCAAACACTGACAGCCTTACGCAAGTTTGAAGACTCAATGAAACGTCCGCATGCATAGGCTGCATCAAATTGCTGTATGAACTTCAAAGCTTTCAACCTTTCTTGCACTTTATTGAAAGTGCAAGAAATTTCACTGTCGCACCACGTCCCTTGTAATGAATCAACTTTAGGAAAGGTGCCAAGTTGTCATAGACAAATGGTTGCAAGAATGGTGCTCTAATACCCAATAACCCGTATTCACACCACCTCTCTTGCCTGCACTACATATAACTTCCGCATGAGGGTGAGAAAACTAGCCATCCCAAAGTGTTGTGCATGCTATTTGCTATACACACTCAAAAGCAATGCCCGAGAGGAAGGATAGATCCAAAGAAAATGTGCATCCTTGTAATATATCAACTTTAGGAAAGGTGTCAAGTTGTCATAGATAAATGGTTGCAAGAATGGTGCTCTGATACCCAATAACCTGTATTCACACCACCTCTCTTGACTGCACTACATATAACTTCTGCATGAGGGTGAGAAAACTAGCCATCCCAAAGTGTTGTGCATGTGCATGCTATTTTCCATAAACACCCAAAAGCAATGCCCGAGAGGAAGGATAGATCCAAAGCAAATGTGCATGAGTCTCCTCCACATGTCACCAACATGGACAGCGTGCATCTGAAATTTTGTGTTTAGCATGTACAACGCCTAATGGAAGCACTCCAACAAGCTGCCTAGGAATAAACGTCCCTTAAGAGGAAGATGACTTTTCCATATGCGTGTAATACATTTACGCCACCACATGGACATTGTGCATATGAAATTTTGCAGTTCGCACGTACAATGGCTAGTGGAAGCACTCTTAACAAACTGCCAAGGAATAAACGTCCCTTAAGAGGAAGATGACTTGTCATATAGGTGTAAGACATTTGCCCCACCAAGCATCATTTTTTGCATATGCCACTAACAATTGGTTACCTCAAGTGCTCGTAACTTAGCATGAATGGGCTGAGCTGAAAGCCAAGAAAAGGAAACTTCACAAAGGTGATAATGAGCCAATCTTTCTAGAGCATTCAAAGGTGGAATGGCAGACAAGGTCAAAGCCAATCACAGGTTCAATACCAAAAAGAGCGGGAATGACCACCCAAACCAAAATGATGTCGAGAAATGAATGCATTGCCCATTGTCATCCACTAGATCATCCAATATATTCACCTTTTTGGTGCCAAGAAATATACTTTCCGAGGCGCATGATTAGTTAATGTAGTTGGAAAAGCCATACTCCAATGTAAACTTTCCAAACAAATAAAAAAACTAGCCAAAACAGTTCTAAGATGCCAAGATAAGTGACGAGTGACTTATTTCTAATCAGCAAGAAGTTGGGTGGCATATTTAAAAATTTGATACGCAGACTAGCCGTAAGAGCATACAAATCCAAAGCGTTCATAGTCATTTAGAGGGATCATTACGAGGCACAAACATAGTCATCAGCATATGATTGTCCAAGAAATGAGTTCCAAGAAGGTAAAACTAATCTATGGAATTGACCTGTCGCAGTCAAAATGATCAATATATAGTAGTCCTAGATGAAAGGCAATCGCATGCAGTAGTACTCAAGGGAAAGCCTTGAAGCATCGAACATCCAACAGATCAAGCATTAGTAAGATCGGCCTCTGGTGACACAGTGATCGTACAACCAATAAACCACATTTCTCATACGAGGACCAAATCCAAGCTTGAACACTATCTCCACAGTAGATTAGGAATGAGCAGCATCAAAGGCTTTTTCAATTTCAACTTGCATAATAAGAACATCTTAGCATATTTTGCAGTCTTACCCAGATAGACATTGGCAATATTTATCAGTCATTAACAAAACTAAAGGGTATATCTTACACATCCTTTGATATATTGAGAGGAGTATCTTACATTTAGCAAGTAAGCAGTCGTGCGATCCATCTGTTTTTGCATCAACAATTCTAACTTTTTCATGTAGATCTCAAACCTACACATCAAAAGTAACAAAAGTGTCAAATAGCTTCTTGCTTCAAAGTTGACAAGTTCAAAATACTAATGTGCTTGTACAGTCTAGACTACAAGAATTACGATCATTTAAGTTTCATGAAAAGGATGCAAGAAAAAGCCACACAGATACAATGAAGACATAGACAATAAAGCCTTTACTTGCTTCAGCAAGCATTTTAAGCACGCAAAATGCTTGCTTGCTTAAACAGTTTAAGCCCTCACAAAATCTAGTTAGCTCCCCTTTGCTCGAATAAACCTAATCTAAAAGAGCTGCAATGGCACAACGACAAGGTACTTCATAGAAAATGACCCCTCCCCCCCAACCTAGCATCCAATTTTTTTATTGTAGCAAGGCTACAGTGTCACTTCACAGGACAGACAGTTGGACAATTAGCTACAGTTGGTTTGGTTCACACTGGACGGACCCTTTGGGCTGGGAGTGACACGTGGCAGGGTACCTACGATGGTCTAGTGGACATCGTGGCCAGGTCACCACCACCACTCAATTTGGAGATAGACTTAGCTGACTGGACATTAATGAGCCGTTGGTGGCTCTTTATGGTTGTACATATGAGTAGTCGTTTTGGGCCAGTTCTATTATCTTGTACGTAGTTGTCTAGAGTGGGTCTTTACACAGAGCACGTCTTCACCATCCCAGCACATCTGTGCCTCGACACCCCCATTGTACCTGTGAGTCTTGGGCTGGAGCTGAGTGTGCTGCCACGCCAGAGTTTGTATCAGTCTTTGAGATAGTCGAGTCATATGTTCTGGTCTGCTGTTGTGTCTTTGTGAGCTCTGTTGGCGTCTATTGTTTCCTTTCTATTCAGTATGTGTGAGGGAGATTCAGTCTGTTGAGTGAGATTGTCACGCACATTGCACTGAGGACCACCCACTGTAGAGAGCACAACACATTATCCACGCTAAAGGTGCTCTCATTTTGGCGATCACGGTGGGACCTCAACTGAAATCTCACTCTGTGAGGTGCAAATCTTGAAGCTAGTTAGGTTTATCTAGCTTCACCGACCTGCCTTGCATTGTTCTCCTATCGCCTAGTCCAACTGGTCTAGTCCCCTCTCGCCCTGGTCCAACCTGTCCTCGTCCCTGGTCTAGACCTCCTCGACCCTTGTCTAGTCCTCCTCGTCCTTGGTCCAGCCTGGTCTAGTCACTTGCCTGGTCTAATAGAGTCTAGACTAGTCTTCAGCCAGCAATTGCAAGGTTGTCTTACCCGAAGGTTGGTTGGATTGGTGGTCACTGCATGACACATACAAGGCGGTCAGTCGAGTGTCAAAGCGCACTACTGAGCCCTCTGAAGCACTACAACAGAAGACGACCTTTGGTATCGAGTAGAAGTCCATCAACCTCATCACCTATCCCTCCACATACATCACCCATTTCTTCATCCGCTTCCACATCTTCCAGATCACCTTCTCCAGTAAAGCTCTCCCCTATTCTGCTACAGGCTACTGTGCTACAGGCTTAGCAAGGGGCCATGGAGCCGTTGCCTAGTGTTTTGGCTAAGGTAAACATCAAGTTCCCTACATTCAAAGGACTCTCTTCAGAAGATGCTGTCGACCATGCAAGGAGGTTTGTATCTCTCTATACGGGTCGTGGTCTTAACAAGGAAGATGCTTACTTGGTACTCTTTCCATCCACCTTGGATGGCTTAGCAGACAAATGGTACAGCCAGTTTGCAGAGAACCATTTTGCAACTTGGGCAGCCTTAAGGCAACAGTTCAGTGCAGCTTTCAGGCCCGGTGACTACCAGGAGAAGGTGTTGGATGAGTTAGCCAACATGGTGCTCCAGCCAGAGGAGACTTTTGCACAGCTTATGACTAAGACCAAGTCTCTGGTTGCCAAGCTTCCTCAACAACCCGATGAATTCATGGTGAAGAAGTGGGTGGAGAAGGCGCTTCCCAAAACTTCTCAACAAAAACTCCGAGAGAGTCTCCGGCCCGACGCCACTTTGGAGGAGTTCATCACAGCTGCTACTAGGATAGAGGGGGCTAGGAAGCTGTTCAACAACTCCCCTCACATAGAGACCTCCTCTGTGTTTCCGGAAAGTCCTGTTGATCCATTGACTTCTTTACGTAGAGAACTTGAAGCCCTAAAACTACAACGCGCTCTTCAAGAGGAGAAAAATATCTCTCCTCGCTAGGAGAAAACCCCACATCTTGAGGCTTTGGATCAAATCAAGAGAGAGCTAGAAGAGCTTCGGTCTCAACAAGAGACTAAGGCTATGGTATGGTGCAGCTCGTGTCGCTCTCCAGGGCATCCTCCACAGGACTGTCCCCTTCGGCCCTTCGGGCTTATTGCCACTTCTGCGAAAAATCTGGGCACGAAGACAAGGATTGCTACTATATCAAGGGGTTGCGGCAAATACAACAAAGTCTAGGTCCTTCTCTCCAACAAGGACTAGCACCTGCATCGAACATGGTCTCACCCTATGGCCATCAAAACCCGTTGCCACCTCTGCTGACAACACCTCCTATGCAGCAAGGTATGCACAATAACTTTGCAAATCCCAGCTTTTATCATGCTAGTACTCCTTCAGTTCCCCAAAGCTTCTACACGTCAGCCTCCGGTCCCATGCAGCAAGGGTAGAGACCACCTCGCCCCTCAAATAGGCCAATTTTGTGCTACAGGTGCGGGGAGTATGGACACTATCAGAGCAAATGTCCCTTACCAGAAGGGTCCCCTCCTTGCGACATTGCCTTGAAGCTAAGGATCACTATAGTAAGGATTGCCCAAAACAACGAGCGTCCACATCTGCAAGCACAAGCCAACAAGAGTTTACATTTCCAAAGCTTAACCTCATCACAGTAAGCTCCATTCCACAGGCCCCGCCTTCCACTCTTGTAGTTGCCTCTCAAGAAGGGTTGAAGCAAGTGGAAGAGCCAGCTGGGGTGCTCACACGGGCACAGAGAGCTGCTCTTGGCCTCAACCTCCCTGGTGGTCCAATCTTTCCATCTCCTGTCACACAAATGAGTCAACCTCCAGTAGTAGCTGACAACCCAACAGTTAGTGTCAAGAGCCAGCCTACCTCGCTTCTATCAGATATTGATGGTGCTTTCATAGAAGCAATAGAGGGCTTGCAAAAGCTTAACATACCAGAGCAAGCTCTAATCAAAGGAAACAAGCCCACAATAGAGTCTATCTTAAAAAACACTTTTCAACAAGTGTCATTGTACGACATGCTTCGACTTGATGCAAATTTTAGAAGTGACACCCTTTCCATCATCCAGTCTCTATACCCTGGTGCAGGGCCTAGTGGCGGGCACCTACCTGTGCAGCCCTTGGAGTCCTACATGATTTCATATCCAGCTACTCCCCTCACCGACTATAAAAGTCCTCGTCTCACTGTGTCTATTCTTGGACATCAATTCTCAGGCGTCATAGTGGATGGTGGATCTGGGATCAATATGATGCCAGAATTTACTATGTTGGCCTTAGACCTGCAGCCTACCCGCCCTGCTCCATTCACTGTTACATCGGCAGACCAGAGGACATCTACCCTGTGGGCATAGTAGAGAAGGTGCCTCTGATGATACAAGACTTCACATTTAGCTTGGATTTTGTGGTGGTCAGTCTTCCTCAGGTGGAGGGAGGATTTCCTTTGCTGATTGGTCGACCATGGTTGAGGCATACTAAGGCACTTCATGATTGGGGCAATGACGCCATGTGGATACATACTCCTGGCTCCACCATGCAACCAATTCGGCTCGAAGGAGGTATGGATCCAGTGGCTCATCACAGCTCACTGTCAGTACAGTCCCCACCCAACCCTGAGTAGCACACCCCCCCTGACGGGTATGACGACGACCTGCTGCAGTGGTTGGAAGCTACCGCCTCGATGCCATGCTATATGGTCTCTATTCAAAACTCACATGTGCCGGTAACACTCTCTCTTCCAACTCCTCAGGAGGACACAGATGTCACAAATCCTACACTAGACAGTAGTCCTACAGCAGATAATGAACCAGTCCAAGCAGTAGTGGGTCAGCCCCAAATTCTCAAGATTCAGATGATCCTCCTATGGAAGGCCTCGGCCTCGGGGAACCTATCACACATCACCGAAGGGGGAAAAAATCTCCTCTGCATGAACTCGCCAATGATTCCCCCCTTCCTCTAACATCTCCCAGGTCGGATGCCCCGCTCACTCTAAAGCACCCGGTTATGTCTATGTCTGAAGATTTACCTATCGATGAGCACCTGTAGCGCGGATAATGTGTCGTGCTCTCTACAGTGGGTGGTCCTCAGTGCAATGTACGTGACAATCTCACTCAACAGACTGAATCTCCCTCACACAGACTGAACAGAAAGGAAACAATAGACGCCAACAGAGCTCACAAAGACACAACATCAGACCAGAACATATGACTCGACTATCTCAAAGACTGATACAGACTCTGGCATGGCAACACACTCAGCTCCAGCCCAGGACTCACAGGTACAATGGGGGTGTCGAGGCTCAGATGTGCTGGGATGATGAAGACGTGCGCTGTGTAAAGACCCACTCTAGACGACTAAGTACAAGATAATACCACTGGTCCCAAAACGACTACTCATATGTACAATCATCAAGAGCCACCAACGGCTCATAAAGAACATCATCTAAGTCTATCCCCACTGGGTGGCGGTGGTGACTTGGCCACGATGTCCACTAGACCACCCTGCCACGTGTCTGCCCAAGTGTGAACCGACCAGACCAAAGACCAACTGACCAAAGCCCAACTGTAAACTACTGTCGTGTGAAAGTGAAAGTGACATTGTAGCAGGCTACAGGTTGTAATGGAATTGGCCTATTTAATTTGAGAGTAGCGGAAATTAAAGAGAGTACTTTTGAGAAATGACTTTGTGAGCATAGCGGTTGAACATAATTGAAGGTAGCAACATAATCATAACAATTAGTTAACTTGGCATGAACAATACTTTTGCAAGAGAGAGAATTTAGAGAACATGACAACAGTTGAGGACCTGATTTATGTGGAGCCGGTCCCCCCTCCAATAGGCATTTGTATTATGATTTCCCCCATTAAGAGAGACTTGTTACAATAGTCTTTGTGTTCCTTGTGACCTAGGTGATGCAATGAAGATGGAAAGCTTCATGCATCACAAACATAACATAAACTTGAAGAAAGCTTTAACTATCCCAAGCCTCAGTCCCAAGACCTCAAACAACTTCGAAGGTGGAGAGAGCTAGCAGGGAATGAGGGTAGGGAAGAGAAAGAAGAAACATTTCGTAGGAGAAAGAATTAGTTCCTCACTTATCATAAGTCTTGTTGCTAGCATACATAATAGCATAGTAATGAAGAAGAAGGAGATGGCAAGCTTAAGCCATAGTTACCGGGGAACGCCCCCTAGCCCCCGTTCTGGCGTTCCGGGGGGGCAGTTTCCTTCCCGAACGTTCCGAAACGTCCCGAAACGTTTGACGTTCCGGGTGGCCAGTGCAAACCGGAACGGCCGTTCCGGAACGTTCCGAACGCCCCCAGAACGTTCCGGAATGCCCCTGGAACAGCCAACGGCTACAAACAAATTTGGCAAAATTTGAAAAAATTGAAGTAAATGTTTGGGCTTCTTTTTGAAGTGTGCAAGGCCTCAAGGACTCATAAAATGCACCCCCCTCCCCCTTTCTCTCCACAAGCTAATCCTCAAGGCTCAAGCTCTCTCCCTCTCACACTCTCAAGATCTCTCTCTCTCAAGACTCACTCTCTCAAGGCTCAAGGCTTTAAGCCTTCAAGCTCTCTTCCTCTCCCTCCTCCTCTCTCAAATCTCTCCCTCTCCCTCTCACTCTCTCGAGTCTCTCTCTCTCTCTCTCTCTCTCTCTCTCTCTCTCACATCATCTAGTCATAGCAAGATTGAATGGTCTTCAAAACGAGTTTTTTGTGAGTATTAGAGTCAAAGCACTCTAATACTCCTTGTATTTAAACACAAGGAGCTAAAAAATGCACTATTTGGGTGTTTTTTATACCTCCCGTTCCGCGCCGTTCCCGTTCCGAACCCCTAGCCGTTCCCCCGTTCCGCGGGGATCCCGTCGCCGTTCCCGTTCCGCGTTCCGGGTAACTGTGGCTTAAGCATTGAAGCATGGCTCTTGGTTGGATTTGCACTCCATATCCAAGAGTGTTGGTGTAGGCTCTCAACCTCTACTTGCTTGGAGAAGGAGAGGGAGCTCTTGCACTTTGCATAGCACACAATGAGAGTGCTTGTGAGTGTGTGTGGGTGAGTATACCCCCTAAGCAACCCCTTAGCTTGCTTGGGTCGACCCCCCCTTGTAGCTCATGCTTGAAGCTCATTGGACCCCTCCAGGCCTAGCCAATCACAAGCAGGAGGCATTACAAGCAACAAGGGTAGCCTTGAGACAAGTGTCCCCCTTTCCCCTTTGAGAGAGAGGGCTAGATAAATGTTAAATCAATTAATTAAATCTCCTAAATTATTATTGGACCCCTTGGGTGGCCAACCAATAGGCTTCAGGCACACCATGAGGAGGAACTTGACAAGTGTCCCTTTTGCTTTCTTTGTACCATGCATGCCTTGTGTGAGTGTGTGGGTGTTCTCTCTCATCCCCCCTCATGTAGGGCTCGCCCCCTCCTTGTAGGGATTGAATCTTTGACTTTTTGACACCTCAACCCCTCATGCATAGGCCCAGTTCCCACCACAAGCTTGGCTCATAAGCACTTTAAGCTTGGGGTGGGTTCTCACCTCAAGTGCAACCCTAGCATCTCAAGCATGTCAAGCACCTCAAGCATCTCAATAATTAAGCACCTCAATCATCAAGCACCTCAAGCACCTTAGTCATCAAGCATGACAAGCAGGACAAGCACCTCGAGCTGGGTCGGGTTCCCGCGCCTCAAGCTCAGCCCTAGCTTACCTAAGGTCAAAGGCCTTTTACACACATTATTGGAGGTCTTCAATGAAGCTAACCCTAAGGTCTTATGCTCCATTTGTTAGCCTTGCTCTTTGATAGACCATCTCTCATTTGGGCCCCTTTACCATTGGCCCCGTGTTAAGATAGATCTATAAGCACATGTCTATATCTTAACACTTGTTCCCGTTTATTCTCCCACATTAAGTGATCAATTTAATATGAGAAAATCACTTGGGTTGGTTAGATATTAGATATTAGATTTGATGACACAGGTTGCCCGCCACAAGACCGCTGCCCGTCCCGGAGAGCAGAACTGAAGAACTGAAATATCGGCGATCTACTGTTGGTGGTCGGATGATGGAGGAGGAGGAGGTTGATAGTAAGGTGGGTAAGGAGATGGAGGCCAAGTGTATGGTGAGGGGTAGTGGCCATGAGGAGGGTACATCGGGTATGGAGTAGCCACCCCATGAGCAGCAGGCTGCATCATGTGAGACGGTTGAGGGTGAGTAGGTGGAGCTGGTGGAAACCCAGGAAAAGACTAGGTAGGCTGCGAGGGTGGAACAAGTTGTTGGAATCCCGAGAAGCCGTAGAAGTGCTGAGGAAAGGATGGGGACTGGGAGGGGTAGGCCATAGAGGGACCATGAAATTGTGATGAGACCGATCCTGTTGGCTTAGACTCCATATTGGTAGGATTTGCTTTCTCTGCTGTTTGAGAATCCCCTGAATGTGCTTTGGAAACGTCCGTCTGTGTCGGTATCTGTGTTGCCATAGCAGGAACTTGCCGAGAAACCGGGGTTGTAGTTATAGTTGTAGCTGTAGCTGGAACTGCCTGTGAAATGGCTACAGCTTGGTATTTTTCACAAGAAGGACATAGTGTATGTACCACCGGAGAGAGGTCCTGAACTCCTGCGGTCATATCATTTGCCTCTTTTAACGGTTTTTTCTGAGTGTGGACAATATTTTTGAGATCCACTACCTGTTGAGTTAAGATTCTTATGCGATCTTGAGCTGTAGCAATGAAATTGTCCCTATCCATCGCTCGTTGAAGATGAGTTTGCACTTTCCTTGTCATACCGTCATAGCAAGCGCGATGCGGACCGCTGTTTCCTTGCAATGAGAGGACTGCATTGATAATTGTCGAAATTGCTCTTCTGTCTGCCTCTAAAAGTCTGTCGGCCTGAGGCGCAAAAGTATCATATATGTCATGCTTGTCAGATGTAGGCGTCCCAGAGCTAGATGCCCCTGCAGTATCCTTCGGTGCCCCAGCATTATTCCTAGGAGCCCCTGCACTAAGAGTAGTGCGTGGTGCTGGCGACACAACTGGAAGTTGTGTTTTAGTGACTGCAACACTACTCACAAGAGGTGGTGTGAAAGTTGAGGTGGCCACAGAAGTAGACATACGCACTGCTGGTGTTGTAGTATGGACGTCAGAAAATTTGACCCGTGATTCTGAGAAAGGTAGTGTTGCCAGCTGCTCACATGAATCTTTTTGTACCTTTGCCCTCTTGCGCAAGATGCCTTTCCCTTTGGCCATTTTGGAACGGTCTTGCTCTTTTGGATCATCTTGAAGGGTGAGAACTGCTTTTGTATCTGTCTTTTGCTGCATAATCTGTACTACCCAATACATAATAGACGTTGCATAGCAATTGAACCTTTCCGCTTTGCCTTTACGCTGAGTCCGAAAACGCTTTGCCCTGTCCTGTAGCGCTTTAAACAGCAAATTGTGAAATGGGTACGGCAAACAGTGGTAGAGACAAAAAAGAGCATCGCATATTGCTGGAGAACCTAGAGAAGATGGAACCCCTGTTCTTTTCGGTGCTCTCAGTAAAAAATAATACTGTAATACTGAATACAGTTGCTGACTCCTGTGATAGTCTGGATGTGAGTCCAACAAAAGTTCCTGACAAGAATTTGCAGTTTCTTCTGGTGAGAGATTCGAGAAGGTTTTGGTTGCGGGCAGAGGTGCCAGCATAGTCAATATTCCCATAGCCTGTCCGATATCCTCGGCTGTAAGTGCAGTATCATTCAGCTTTGGAAAAGTTAGCAAGAGGGAACATAGCTTGGCAGTAGAGATATTGGCAGACAAATCGGTCTGAGCCAAATTTTGAAGACCCAAGTGTATCAGTTGCTGCTGAGAGAACACATCCTTGAGTGCTAGATTCGGAGCCCGTAAATGATATATCATTATTAAAGGTACCTTGGAGAGGGCACCAGACGGGCGAGGCACCTGGAGAGTGGTGACCCTGTCAGCAGTGACGGATTGGGGCGAATCTTCCTCTGAAGATTCCTCTAAAAGCTGCTCTGAACTAGGAGTGTAATCTGATTTACTATCAGAGCTATCCCCAGAGGCAGAGGACTCTTCCTTCGATTGGAGATGCTTGTCTCTATTCCGAGTTTTAACCATCTTGTTAAACTGTGTCTGAGGATCTATATGATTGATGAGTCCCACTGTAGCAGGAGCAAGGACGAGACCCAATTCGGTAGTGGATGGACTGAATGGAGTACCAAGGTTATAATAAAGGCTCTCTGCTTTTCGCTTTTGCTTTTCCGGTTAAACGCTCTCTGCTTTTCGGTTTTGCTTTTCGTAGGTAATTACTGCCCTTGCTGAGAAGTGAGAAACGTCCTTATGGCGCTTTCTTTTTCGTTTTGGATTGTCTAAAGAGTCTAGAGGCTAGGGCGCTAGGAAGACTAGACGAGGGGACAGGTTAGGTCTAGGGACTAGGGACTAGAGGCTAGGAGCGAGGGGCGAGGGGAAGGTTAGGGCGAGGAGCGGGGGGTTAGTGCGAGGGCGAGAGGGTGAGGAGGGGCGAGGGGAAAGGAGAGGGCGAGGGGAAGGTTAGGGCGAGGGGCGGGAGGGTTAGGGCGAGGGCGAGAGGGTGAGGGGGGCTAGGGCGAGGGGCGAGGGGTGGGAGGTTTTGGGCGAGGGTGAGAGGGTGAGGGGGAGGTTTAGGGCGAGGGGATAGGGGGAGGTTTAGGGCGAGGGCGAGAGGGGGGCGGGAGGGTTAGGGCGAGGGCGAGAGGGTGAGGGGGGCTAGGGCGAGGGGCGAGGGGTGGGAGGTTTAGGGCGAGGGCGAGAGGGTGAGGGGGAGTTTTAGGGCGAGGGGATAGGGGAAGGGCGAGAGGGTGAGGGGGGCTAGGCGAGGGCGAGGGCCAGAGGGTGAGGGGGTGGGGGGCTAGGGCGAGGGGATAGGGGAAGGTTAGGGCGAGGGCGAGAGGGTGAGGGGGCTAGGCGAGGGGCGAGGGGTGGGAGGTTTAGGGCGAGGGCGAGAGGGTGAGGGGGCTAGGCGAGGGGCGAGGGTGTGGGTTAGGGCGAGGGCGAGAGGGTGAGGGGGAGGGTTAGGGCGGGGGATAGATAGTGCGGGGGTAGGGCGCAAGGGCGAGGGAATGGGAAAGGGCGAGGGCTAGGGGGAAAGGGGAAAGGGAAGGGTTAGGGCGAGGGGATGGGAAAGGATGAGGAAGGCCAAGACTAGGGCGAGGGCAAGAGTAAGGGGCACAGGCGAGGAGAGCGAGAAAGCGCTAGGGCGAGCATTAGGCTTAGGGGATGGGGTTGAGAGGAGAGACAGCGTAGAGAATAGAAAAATAAGGAGGGAGTTTTTAACGCTTAGAAAACTAACCCAGAGACCTTAAATATTTAGCTACGACCAGATAATAGAAAGCATTGATAAATTCGAGGTACTCAGAAGTGGCAGATAAAACGCGAATCTTTTCATAAATAACTATCCCACTCAAAGATACAGAGGCATTTATGCATACCAAAGAACTGAGTTTCACTTGAGAGACAAAAGCTAAGAAAAGGAATTGAGTAGAGATTGAGGGGATTAAGTTATGCCTAAGAAAGACAGAGAGTGAAGAATAGAGTTGATCCAATTTAGAATCAACCCCCTTGAGCTTAACAGAGTCTGCAGAAGGAGAGTTGTCTAAGGGGAGGGTGATTTGGTTATTGAAATGTTCAGGAATCGGCGAAACTCCACACTTGATGTAGCTTGGTTAGACCCTTGAGCGGCAGCTTAAGCATGATAGCATTTTATCCGAGATACATTGACTAAAGGCAACGTAACTCCTTCGAGAGTGGCTAATTGTACAGCGCCGTGGGGTAGAATCTCCATCACCTTATATGGTCCTTGCCATGTTGGGACCAACTTCTTTGCTTTTTTCAAAAACTTGGCCTGATAAAGTAGCACCAGTGCTCCTTGCGTTATTTGCGGCTTCTTGAGATGGCGATCATGCCAGGCTTTACGACGAAGTTGCTCTGCTTCTAGAGCCAGTGAAGCCAAACCTTGGCTTTCCTCCAAAAGGAAAAGACGAGAGACAAATGCCGACCCCAAATTTCCATTGGCACGAAGACTCCCCACTCGCGGGGATCCTGAGTTGAATTCGAAAGGTGCTATCGCTTCCAAACCGAAAGCCAATTGAAATGGGGTGTGATTGGTTGTGGCTTTGAAAGAAGTTCGATATGCCCAAAGTGTATCGTGGATAGCTTGAGCCCAAGTCGAGGGATGAAGATGACATGCTTTCCGCAGGAGTGCTATCAGAACCTTATTAGTGCTCTCTGCCTACCCGTTTGCTCTAGGGTAATAGGAACAAGATTTTCTGTGAAAAATCTTGTAGTTGGCTAGCAAGGTAGAAATTGTTTCATTCACAAAGTGACTACCCCTGTCACTGGTGATTTCCAAGGGACATCCAAACCTGCACAAAATATTTTCGTAGAGAAACTTGGCTACCGTAGTGCCAGTGCAGTCTGTTGTTGCAAGTACCTTAGCCCACTTTGTTGTGTAGTCGGCAGCCACCAAGAGATACTTCCGATTGCCTGGTTGGGCAGAGGGAGTAATTGGGCCTACAAAATCTATGCCCCATCTCTCAAAGGGTTGCCATGCCATAGAGACCTGCAGAGGACGGTTTGATTGTTTGCTTGGTTTAGGGCCACAGCGCTGACATACATAACATACCTTTACATAGGCAATTGCATTGCGGAAAATATAGGGCCACCATAAGCCACGCTGGAGAATCTTTTGTGCAGTAATATGGCCAGGGTAATGGCCACCAGTGGGACCACTATGGGCATCCTCTAAAATATACTCGACTTCATGAGGGGAGACACACCGCCTCAGAACACCATCTTGCCCTGATTTGTATAGCTGGCCCCCAATGAGAGTGAAAGGCGTCTCTTCTGCAAGGGAGAAGCATTCTCTGGGTAGAGGCCAGTAGAAAGCAGATACAAAACATCGCCGTACTATTCCGGGGTGGTATCCACCTTAAGGAGACTGCTATCAGGAAAGTCGTCAGCAACCCCTGTTGCTTCTTCACCAATGTGAACACGAGAAAGGTGGTCGGCAAGGACATGATGTTTGCCGGGCCTGAGTACCACTTCGAAATCGAACTCTTGAAATAAGAGTATCCATCACCATACTCTACCTGCAACCTGCGGCTTGTTGAGCAGATATCGCAAGGCATGGTGATCATTAATAACTGTGAAGTGGACCCCTAATAAGTAGTGCCGAAATTTTTGCACAGCATACACAATAGCTAAACCTTCCCTTTCTGTGGTGCTATAGTTGCACTTTGCCTTGGTGAGTAGGCGACTTGCATAGTGAACAGGGCGATCCAGGTTATACTCCTTACTAGGTTGAGTCAGCACCGCACCCACAGCCAGTTAACTGGCATCTGTATGCACATGAAAGGTGAGAGACCAATCGGGAGCTACTAAGATAGGTGCTTCAGTGAGGCGTATTTTAAGGTATGCAAAAGCTTCAGCCTCTGCCTTTGACCATTGAAAGGGAACAACAGCACTGGTTAGGCGGGTTAGGGGTTGAGCCACCTGTGCATACATGCGTATAAACCTGCGATGATACCCTGTGTGGCCTACAAAGCTCTGTACCCCTTTTGGGTTGATGGGAGGTGGTAACTTTAAGATTGCCACAATCTTCTCTGGGTCAGGCGCTAAACCTTTAGCAGACACCACATGGCCTAGAAGTGTGCCTTCAGTAACCAAAAAATGACATTTGTTAGGATTTAGCTTTAGGCGTGCCTCTCTGCACCTGAGGAAGACAACAAAGAGCTGAGTGAGGTGTTCCTCTAGGTTTTTCACAGGGGTTGAACATTGAGCACCTGAGAAGGTCGAAAAATCGTCCATGAAGATGCGAAGATGATCCGTAAGCAGAGGACAAAAGATGAGATATACCGCCCTATTGAAAGAAGGTGGGGCATTTTTCAACCCAAAAGACATTCGAGTGTATATAAAAAAACCCCAGGGAGTCACAAAGGCCGTTTTCAGCTGATCACCTGGATGGATGCCCAACTGATTATATCCACTAAACCCATCCATGAAACTGTACAATACATGCCCTGCTACATCTTCGAGCACACGCTCAGTAAAAGGTGTTGGGAAACCATCTGGGATAGTTACCTTATTCAGAGCACGGTAATCACACGGATTTTGTTGGACTTCTTCTTAGGCGCTATCACCATGGGTGATAACCACTCAGAGTGCTCCACAGGTACAATGATCCCTGCCTCTTGCATTTTTTCTAACTCTGCCTTGACCGCCTCATCATACTTCGGGTTGAGCTTGTAAGCTCGGCCTCTTACAGGCTTAGCCCCTTCAACCAGAGGTATAGTGTGGACACCCAATTCTGGTGGAATCCCCTCTAAATCTTTGTAGGACCAAGCAAAAACATCTTTAAAAGAGTATGAAAGAGACTACCTGATTGAGTAATGCGGGATGCTCCCATAACCAAGCTGCTAACAGTACGTGCTGAGGGTTGTCAGGATCTCCCAGGTTGACTTCTCTGACCGGGTGGGGGGGTGTAGATGGAGAGGGTGCTTCTAAAGATGAGAGGTTAGGTGCCTCTTGGAGCTTCAAGACATCATGTGTAGGTGTTTGATCGATTGGAAACTCTGCATATTCTTCTTGTAACCATCCCTGTGGGAGCTCCTCGAAGGGTAAATCTTCAGATGCAGACATGACAGAGTGATTTTGAAGGGGGTCCGACTTGGGAGATGCTCCAGGAAGGGGATTACTAGAAAGGTGAATAACAAAGGACTCCAATGTCTGACCCACTTGTGGGATGACATCAGCCTGAATTGGAAAGAGGTGAACTTTGTGGCCACCTATTTCACCTTAAAGGCCTTCGGTGATGTGTAATAGGTTCCCCAAGACCGAGGGCTTCCATCGGCGGGTCATTCGAAGCATGAGAATTGAGGGTTGACACACTTACTTCTTCGACTGTTGTACTGTCTACTGTAGGACTTTGGACATCTGTGTCCTGCTGAGGAGTTTGAAGAGAGAGTGTTACTGGCGGCACAGGTAAGTTTTTTAGTAGAGACCATGTAGCATGGCATCGATGTGGTAGCTTCCAACCATTGTAGCAAGTCCTCGTCAGACCCGTCAGGTGGGATGGACTGCTCAGGGTCGGGGTTGGACTGTACTGACAATGAGCTGTGCTGAGCCACTGGATCCATCCCTCCTTCAAGCCGGATTGGTTGCATTTGGGAGCCGGGAGTGTGTATCCACATGGCGTCGTTTCCCCAATCATGAAGTGCCTTAGTATGCCGCAACCTTGGTCTACCAATCAGCAAAGGAAATCCTCCCTCCACCTGAGGAAGACCGACCACCACAAAATCCAAGCTAAATGTGAAGTCTTGTACCTTCAAAGGCACCTTCTCTACTATGCCCACAGGATAGACTGTCCTCTGGTCTGCCAATGTGACAGTGAACGGAGCAGGGCGAGTAGGCTGCAGACCTAAGGCTGAGATGGTAAATTCGGGCATTAGATTGATTCCAGACCCACCATCCACTATGACGCCTGAGAATGACTGCCCAAGAATAGATACAGTAAGACGTGGACTTTTATAGTCGGTGAGGGGAGCAGCTGGATATGAAATCATGTAGGACTCCAGGGACTGCACAGGTAGGTGCCCGCCACTAGGCCCTGTACCAAGGTACAAAGACTGAATTATTGAGAGGGTGTCACTTCGAAGGGTTGCATCTAGCCGAGCATCTCATAAAGAGACACTTGCTGAAAGGTGTTCTTCAAGATTGCTTCTGCTGTGGGCCTAGCTCCTACAACCTGGGCCTCCTCGGAAACTTTGACATGTTGCGAGTCAGCTACTGCTGCCAGGAATGCTCCATCAATGTCCGAAAGCATAGAGATTGGCCTATTCTTTGCACCACTTACGGGTGTGACATTTTGAACAGGTTGCGGAAGGGTTGGACTGGAAGGTCCAGTTGGCAAACTTAAACCCAGGGCTGCTCTTTGTGCTCGAGTGAGCACCCCAGTAGGCTCTGCTGCTTGTTGTGGCTGAACTGTATGTGTAGCAGGCGCTAGCTGAGGGGTGGTGTTCACTGTGATTAGATTGATTTTCGAGAATGTAAACTCTTGTTGATTTTGATTTGGGCCTGAAGATGAGGATGCCCTTTGTTTGGGACAATCTTTACTGTAGTGGTCCTTAGACTCCGTACAATGTCTGCAAGGAGGAGACCCTTCAGGTAAAGGACACTTACTTTGGTAATGCCCATATTCACCGCATCTGTAGCATAGGATTGGCCGATTAGGCAGACGAAACGAGGGACGAGGTGGTCGCTGCTCTTGTTGTTGCATGGTGCTGGAGACTGAGGTGTAGAAACTTTGGGGAACTAAGGGAGTACTGGCATGATAAAAGCTGTGGGGTGCAAAGTTGTTGTGCATACCTTGCTGCATAGGGGGTGTTGTCAGCAGAGGAGGCAACGGGTTTTGATGGCCGTAGGGTGAGACCATGTTGGATGCGGGTGCTAGCCCTTGTTGGAGAGGACGACCTAGATTTTGTTGTATTTGCCGCAATCCTTTGATATAGTAACAATCCTTATCTTCGTGCCCAGATTTCTCGCAGAAGTGGCAATAAGCCCGAAGGGGACAGTCCTGTGGAGGATGTCCAAGAGAGCGGCAAGAGCTGCACCATACCATAGCTTTGGTCTCCTACTGAGACCGAAGCTCTTCTAGTTCTCTCTTGATTTGATCCAAAGCCTCCAAGTGCGATGGTTTCTCTTGTCTCAGAGAGATTGATTTTTCTTCTTGGAGGGCGCGTTGTAGTTTGAGGGCTTCGAGTTCCCTGCGCAAGCAAGTCAAAGGATCAGCAGGACTACCTTCCGAGAACATAGGGGGAGTATCTATGTGAAGAGAATTGTTAAACAGCTTCCTAGCCCCCTCTATTCTAGTAGCAGCTGCGATGAATTCCTCCAGAGTGGCGTCAGGTCGGAGGCTCTCCCGGAGTTTTTACTGAGAGGTTTTTGGAAGCGCCTTCTCCACCCACTTCTTAACCATGAATTCACCGGGCTGCTGGGGAAGCTTGACAACCAGAGACTTGGTTTTGGTCATAAGCTCTGCAAAAGTCTCCTCTGGCTGGAGCACCATGTTGGCCAACTCATCCAACACTTTCTCTTGGTAGTCGCCCGGCCTAAAAGCTGCACAGAACTGTTGTCTTAAGTCTGCCCAAGTGGAAAAATGATTCTCTGCAAACTGGCTGTACCATTTTTCTGCTAAGCCGTCCAAGGTGGATGGAAAAAGTACCAGATAAGCATCTTCCCTGTTAAGACCACGTGCTCTACAGAGAGATACGAACCTCCGTGCATGATCCTCTGCATCTTCCGAGGAGAGTCCTTTGAAGGTGGGGAACTTGATGTTTACCTTGGCCAAAACACTAGCCAACGCCTCCATGGCCCCTTGTTGAGCCTGTTGCTCAATAGCTTGCTGTAGCAAAATAGGAGAGAGCTTTACTGGAGAAGGTGATCTGGAAGATGTGGAACCGGATGAAGGAATAGGGATTGAAGGAATGGGAGATGAAGGAATGGGGGATGTCGTATGTGGAGGTATGGTTGATGAAGTTAAAGGACTTCTACTAGATACCACATGGCGTCTTCTGTTATAGTGCTTCAGAGGGCTCAGTAGTGCGCTTTGACGCTCAACTGACCGCCTTGTATGTGTCATGCAGTGAACAACACAGTTCTGACACAACAAGTGAGGATGGTGACTAGACCACCTGGTCCAGGACCAGTGACTAGACCACCTAGCTGGCAGGACGAAGACGAGGAGGGCTGGACCAGGGCGAGGACTAGACCAGGACCAAAGACCAAGGACCAAGGACGAGGACTAGGACTTGCACCAGGGCGAGAGAGGACCATACTTGCAGACTATCTCCACAGTGTAAGCAAGTGTGCAGAGCCAGGTAACAACCGATTAGCTTCACAATTTTATCTCCACAAGAGTGAGACTTCCTTTGAGGTCCCACCGTGATCGCCAAAATGAGAGCACCTGTAGCACGGATAATGTGTCGTGCTCTCTACAGTGGGTGGTCCTCAGTGCAATGTGCGTGACAATCTCACTCAACAGACTGAATCTCCCTCACACAGACTGAACAGAAAGGAAACAATAGACGCCAACAGAGCTCACAAAGACACAACAGCAGACCAGAACATATGACTCGACTATCTCAAAGACTGATACAGACTCTGGCGTGGCAGCACACTCAGCTCCAGCACAGGACTCACAGGTACAATGGGGGTGTCGAGGCTCAGATGTGCTGGGATGGTGAAGACGTGCTCTGTGTAAAGACCCACTCTAGACGACTACGTACAAGATAATGCCACTGGCCCCAAACGACTACTCATATGTACAATCATCAAGAGCCACCAACGGCTCATAAAGAACATCATCTAAGTCTATCCCCACTGGGTGGCGGTGGTGACCTGGCCACGATGTCCACTAGACCACCCTGCCATGTGTCTCTGCCCAAGTGTGAACCGACCAAACCAAAGACCAACTGACCAAAGCCCAACTGTAAACTACTGTCGTGTGAAAGTGAAAGTGACTGTAGCACGCTACCCCCAGCACGTTCTATTAGGAGCTTGGTTATGGGAGCATCCCGCATTACTCAATCAGGTAGTCTCTTTCATACACTCTTTTAAAGATGTTTTTGCTTGGTCCTACAAGGATTTGGAGGGGATCCCACCAGAATTGGGTGTCCACACTATACCTCTGGTTGAAGGGGCTAAGCCTGTAAGAGGCCGAGCTTACAAGCTCAACCCGAAGTATGCTGAGGCGGTCAAGTCAGAGTTGGAAAAAATGCAAGAGGCAGGGATCATTGTACCTGTGGAGCACTCTGAGTGGTTATCACCCATGGTGATAGCGCCTAAGAAGAAGTCCAACAAAATCCGTGTGTGCGTAGATTACCGTGCTCTGAATAAGGTAACTATCCCAGATGGTTTCCCAACACCTTTCACTGAGCGTGTGCTCGAAGATGTAGTAGGGCATGTATTGTACAGTTTCATGGATGGGTTTAGTGGATACAATCAGTTGGGCATCCATCCAGGTGATCAGCTGAAAACGGCCTTTGTGACTCCCTGGGGTATTTTTATCTACACTAGAATGTCTTTTGGGTTGAAAAACGCTCCACCTTCTTTCAATCGAGCGGTGTATCTCATCTTTTGTCCTCTGCTTACGGATCATCTTCGCATCTTCATGGACGATTTTTCGACCTTCTCAGGTGCTCAGTGTTCAGCCCCAGTGGAAAATTTAGAGGAACACCTGGCTCAGCTCTCTGCTGTCTTCCTTAGATGCAGAGAGGCACGGCTAAAACTCAATCCTAACAAATATCACTTTTTGGTAATTGAAGGCACACTTCTAGGCCATGTGGTGTCTACCAAAGGTTTAGCACTAGACCCAGAGAAGATCGTGGCAATCTTGAAGTTACCACCTCCTATCAATCCGAAAGGTGTTCAGAGCTTTGTAGGCCACACAGGATATCATCGTAGGTTCATACAGATGTATGCACAGGTGGCTCAACCATTGACCCGACTGACTAGTGCTACAGTACCCTTTTAATGGTCAAAACCTGAGGCTGAAGCATTTGAATACCTCAAAAAGCGTCTCACTGAAGCACCTATTTTAGTGGCTCCAGATTGGTCTCTTCCTTTTCATGTGCATACGGATGCCAGTTAGTGGCTGTGGGGGCTGTGCTGACTCAGCCTAGTAAAGAGTACAACCTCGATCACCCTGTTCACTATGCAAGTCGCATGCTCACCAAAACAGAGCGCAACTACAGCACCACAGAAAGGGAAGGGTTGGCTATGGTGTATTCTTTACAAAAGTTTCGTCATTACTTGTTAGGGGTTCACTTCACTATCATCACAGATCATCATGCGCTACGCTATCTTCTAAATAAACCCCAAGTTGCAGGAAGAGTGTAGAGATGGCTACTCATATTCCAGGAGTTCGACTTCGAAGTAGTTCTTAGTCCAGGCAAGCGGCACGTCATGGCCGACCATCTCTCTCGCATACACACAGGTGAGCCCAATACTGGGGTTGATGATGATTTTCCTGACAGTCATCTTTTTAAGGTGGACACAACCCCAGAATGGTATGGAGATGTGTTACATCTGCTCTCTACTGGCCTATATCCTGAGAATGCTTCTCCCTTGCAAAAAAGAAGACTCTTGCTGAAATCTAGACCGTTCTCTTTGATTGGTGGACAGCCCTATAAATCAGGGCCAGGTGGTGTACTGCGAAGGTGCGTCTCCCCTCATGAGGTACACCACATTCTAGAGGATGCACACAGTGGTCCTACAGGTGGCCACTATCCAGGTCACATCACGGCACAAAAAATCTTACAGACAGGCTTGTGGTGGCCCTATATATTTCGAGATGCTATTGCTCATGTCAAGATTTGTGATGTCTACCAGCGATGTGCGCCTAAGCCTAGCAAGCAATCAAATCGCCCTCTCCAGGTATCTATGGCGTGGTTGCCCTTTGAGAGATGGAGTTTGGACTTTGTTGGTCCAGTTACTCCATCTGCTCAACCAGGCAATCGTAAGTATCTCTTGGTAGCAACAAATTATGCAACGAAATGGGCCGAAGTGGTGGCTACCATCGACTGCATAGCTGCCACTGTCGCAAAATTTTTGTATGAAAATATTTTTTGCAGGTTTGGGTGTCCTCTGGAAGTCACCAGTGATCGAGGTAGTCATTTTGTCAACGACTTGATCTCCACTCTCCTCAAGAGTTACAAGATTTTTCATCGCAAATCTTGCTCTTACTATCCTAGAGCAAATGGGCAGGCTGAAAGCACTAACAAAGTGCTAATCACGCTTCTTAAGAAAGCTTGTCATCTGCATCCAACCTCTTGGGCTCGGGCTATCCTCGGTACAGTTTGGGCTTATCGCACCTCCTTCAAGGCAACCACTAACTACACCCCATTCCAGCTAGCTTTTGGCTTAGAGGCAATTGCACCATATGAGTTCAACTCAGGTTCAGCAAGAGTGGAAAGCGTTCGTGTCACAGCTGGGAGTGCTTCAGCAAACCTCTCGCGACTCTCAATGTTAGAAGAAAGCAGGAGATTAGCTTCACAGGCTCTCCAAGCCGAGCAGATTCGTCGCAAAGCGTGACATGATCGCCATCTCCAAAGGCCGAAAATAATGCAGGGCTCGCTGGTGCTACTCTATCAAGCTAAGTATCTGAAGAAAGCTAAGAAATTGATCCCAGCCTGGCAAGGGCCCTTCAGAGTACAGGAGATTTTGCCACAGGGGGCTGTCCAGTTAGTCACTTTGGAAGGCATTCCTTTGCCACTGGTAAATGGCTCCAGAATCAAGTGCTATTACTCCTCTGAGTAAAGGGTCTGCAACTATTCCGCCATCTGTAGGTTTTACATCCGATCTCTCTCCTCCCCACTATCCTTCCATCAGAACGGTGTTCTGTTACTGTCTCAGTTTCTGCTATGTCTGTAAGTTTCCGCCTTTCCTCTAAGATATCTTTTCTCCACTATGTCTTGGTAATTGGGTATTGTCGTGAACTTCTACAGTCCAGTCACTCCTCTAATTGTTACTATCCTCAGTGTTATTTGCTGTTAAGTACTAAGGTCCTTCCAGTTAAGCTTCTAGTCAAGCTTCTAGTCGGAGTGGTTTTGTTCAGTTTGAACTGCTTAGATGGCGATTGAGACAGTGAACATATGTAATCAAGGACTTGATGAGGCTCACAATGCAATAATGTCTATGTGAAGAATATGGCAAAGTTTATGTCAAAAAACTTTTGGTCCCGTTAGCAGCAGAAAACCTTTGGTTCCATTAGCAGTGCAGCTGCAGGAAGGGGCCATTAGAGTTCTGTCCTTTTGTGCTCCAAAACTTGCTACGAGTAAACATTGATTGCCAGCCTTAATCTCCTAATAGCCTTCTTTATCTGGAAGCAGAAATTTGTCTTCTCTTTGTATCTGCTCACTGCATCCCTTCTCTTCCCGGTTATCTGCGCACTTACTCTATCCCTGGACCCTATCCCTCTACCCAACCTCTCGCCCCTACGATCTACTCTAACCCCTCGCCTTACTTCCTTCGTCCATACCCTCCTGTTCTCGAACTACCCTTCCCTTCAACCCTCGCCCTACCCTCCTATTCTCGCACCTATCCTAACCACCCCCTCGCCCATACCCCCTCTCGCCCCTACCCTACCCACCCTCGTCCCTACCCTCTAACCACTCCCCCTCGCCCCTACCCTCTATCCCTCGCCCCTACCGTACCCACCCTCGCCCCTACCCTCTACCCACCCCCTCGCCCCTAACCTACCCTCCCTCACCCCTACCCTCTACCCACCCCCTCTCGTCCCTGCCCTCTACCCTCGCCCATAACCTACCCTACCCTCCCTCGGCCCTACCCTCTACCATCGCTCATACTCTCTCCCTCGCCCCTACCCTCTACCCACGCCCTCGCCCATAACCACCCCCTAGCCTCTACCTTTCTGTACTTGGCCCCTACCCTCTCTGCCCTTAGCGCCTATCCACCCTCTCCCTTCTTTCCGTTGTCTTTCTACCCACCCATCGCCTTACCTTTCTATCCACCCTCTCCCTTCTTTCCGTTGGCTTTCTACCCACCCATCGCCTTACCTTTCTACACCACCCCTCACTCTATTCCCTTTGGCTAAAAAATCGTACCACAAATCTGACAAATTTGAGAAACGTACCAGAAACCAGAACACTCAGAAACGTGTCTAGAGAATCTACTGCTCCCTACATCAACATCGTTCTACTGTGGGGATCTCGTACCCGACAAACTCTTTCAATCCTACTCACTATGGCAGGAGGTAGCAAGAAACAGACAGCAGAAGGTGGTAGCAGCAAAAAAGAATTGTTGCGAAAGAAGAAAGTTGTGGCTGAGGAATCAGAGAGTGTAGATGTCAGCCAGCAGTAGCCACGGCTTGGATGACATAACTTCCAGCGATCCAAGTGATGAAAGCTACAAAGCAGACTCTCCCTCTGAGTCAGAAGCACACCCCGAGTCAGATGCTTCGAGTGATCAAGAGGACCATACAAGAACAGCTCAAAAGAAAGGGAAACAGCCAATCATGAGTCATATTATCAAGAGGCCTGCAACATCCAAAAATCGCACCGCATTCTCTTTGGATTTTTATTTACAACAGCCTCGACCATCTCTGAGCGAGGTATTTTCCAATGCTCAGCTGCACACTCTAGGTCTCACTGCATTGGCTGATGCCAATCTACCAACATTGTTCCTGTGGAGATGATACATCAAATGTTAAAGGATTTTCCCAAAGTAAGGGGCCACAAGTTGATAGCTGAGAGGCTTGGCCATGCCATGGGAATGACTAGCTTTCCATCTGTGAAGCCGGCTACACGCACTTTTTCTAAGCTGTCCAAGGATGCCACAATTCAAGCATGTCAAGAACTGCTCAGTTCGGATCACCCAAACTATGAAAGGAACAAACGGATTCTGGCAATCTTCAGGTATTACTTTCTCGCTAGAGAAGCCAAAGAAGATAAAGAAAAAAGTGATCTTCCCCACTATCTTCTCCCACTGCGACGGCCTCTACTGTTTAATCCACACCATACCCTGTGGATTCCACCAGATTCTCTTCACCTCATTGCAGTCTAGGGCTAAAAGATTTCGGGCCCAAGTGCAATCTCTGCAGTTAAGTTTCAAATGTTTTGCAGCACCTCTTTTGGCATGGGTCATAAATATTGAAGACCACAGGAACCCTCGAAAGGGAAAAGAAAATCTGTAAGCATTCAGGCTGACCCTACAATTACCAAGAGGAAGAAGATAAAGGCAAAAGTGGCAAAGGATACAGTGCAGTCTTTACTCTCCCTGCCCGTTTCGGAAAGCCAACAGCTTCGAGTGAAGCAGCCTGTTCGACGTTCCTCGCATACGGTCGCTACTGATTCGATGGTAAGTTCAGGTGGTGCAGATCACACTATGCATGTCACAGCTGTGGCTTCTACAGTGTGTGTTCCTCTCTCTACTGCTGCTATTTTTACCCCTACCACAGTGACTAGCTTCCACGTCCCAGTGGCAGTTGCTTCTTCTCCTATGCCTAGTCCTGCTACATCCACTCCCACCATCTCTACTCCGACAGAGAGGCATGCGCCGAGTCCACCACGAGCAGTCCCACCAGCTGTACCACTTGCCAGCTCTCTTCACCCTGACAATGTTAGAGGACCTTCCACAGGGTCGGACTCTACATCATTTTTTCGGCTATCGGAGGATATATTGCAAGAGTCTAGGCAAGCCATTGCCACCATTGAGCTTGGAGCAGAGCGTTTAGCAGCCACACACCAGCGTCACGCAGCTACTTACGCAGCTATGGAGGGAGCTCTGAAGGTTGCTGAGAGCGCCATCGCCGATAGGGATGCCACTATTTTCACACTCCAACAGGCCCTGAAGTTAAAGTCTCAAGTGATTAGTGACCTTCAAAATCAAGTACAAGGATTTAGAGAATTGCTCTTACATGAAAATAGGACAACATAGCCTACGATGATGGGTATGGGATATGGGTGGACTGGAGCAGGTACACCAGTGCAGCATGCAGCAACGGGTCCTTCTCAGCAATTTATGGGACTTTACTCACAGACTCCAGTTCCCGTTCAGTACCACAATCAACAACAACAGTATCCTCCTCAGGGGTTTCAGTCGTCACCATTGCCTCAGATGCAAAATATGCCTTGTTGTGACGGAGTTGCTGGAGCGCATCGCCATGGCTGTGTTACTCGACGTCCTCAATACACTACAGGACAGGTGCTACCATCTGCCCAGCAGCAGGTGGCTGGTCATTTCCCAGGAAGCACACTTACTGACAGGAGAGCTCACATTCAGCAGGGCCCCACAATCGATTTGATGGCTCCACCTCCAGAGGTTGATACTTCGGATGCAACAGTGGCCACCACTCTATCTCTTGGATGACAGATTCGATAGCTCACCATTGTACATACTAGTAGTTTTCTTTCACAGTTTCAGTCTTCCTCTCACCGAGACAGTGAGCGGTCTTGTGGCGGGCAACCTGTAGCAGGGCTACAGTGTCACTTCACAGGACAGACAGTTGGACAGTTAGCTACAGTTGGTCTGGTTCACACTCGACGGACCCTTTGGGCTGGGAGTGACACGTGGCAGGGTACCTATGGTGGTCTAGTGGACATCGTGGCCAGGTCACCACCACCACTCAGTTTGGAGATAGACTTAGATGACTGGACATTTATGAGCCGTTGGTGGCTCTTTATGGTTGTACATATGAGTAGTCATTTTGGGCCAATTCTATTATCTTGTACGTAGTCGTCTAGAGTGGGTCTTTACACAGAGCACGTCGTTGTTTTGGGCCAGTTCTATTATCTTGTACGTAGTCGTCTAGAGTGGGTCTTTACACAGCACGTCTTCACCATCCCAGCACATCTGAGCCTCGACACCCCCATTGTACATGTGAGTCCTGGGCTAGAGCTGAGTGTGCTGCCACGCCAGAGTCTGTATCAGTCTTTGAGATAGTCGAGTCATATGTTCTGGTCTGCTGTTGTGTCTTTGTGAGCTCTGTTGGCGTCTATTGTTTCCTTTCTGTTCAGTTTGTGTGAGGGAGATTCAGTCTGTTGAGTGAGATTGTCACGCACATTGCACTGAGGACCACCCACTGTAGAGAGCACGACACATTATCCGCGCTACATTTATAGAAGCATCTCTCCTAACGAATGGTTCTCAAGATGGGAGCGTGAAAGCCCCATACATATCCTGATCGACCCTTCCGCTAAAATCCACAAACATGCATCCTCTGCCCCTGCTAATAATCGTCACCAACAAAAACCCACCCATGCTAATCGAGTTATATGTGTGTTAAGTTGGGCCGCACCAAGTCAATAGCCTACGACGTGTACAATTGTCGCACAGCTCCATCTTGTGCTACAAGCCTCCTAAGCTCGACATGACAAGCGTTATTAGTCATGTAGTCCAGGACACCATTACCATTGTCATCACCACCATGCGTAACCATCTTACTAAGCCCTATAGTCAATCCGACATTGCCAGTCCTATCACCCTTGGACTGTACCTATCGATACACAGATATCCCCACACCAGCAGGTATTTCAATCGATTTTGGGGATGCAGTGGTTGGCAAGCGTCCATTTAAGCTTAAATGGGGCAAATTTGCAAATTCTTGCTTTCGCTGTGGCAAATTTGGTCATATGCAGTCCGAATGTCCGAAGTCAAATCTGCAAAGCAACCACCGCCTTCAGCTGTTTCTACTCCTCAATCTCACTCACCTCCGAAATCTTCTGCTGAGGTTCAAACCAAAGGTGTTTCAACCTCCTCTCCGACAGCTGGGGAAAAAAAAGGCAAAGGGAAACAATTACAATTGTCTGCACTTTCTGCTTCTCCAAATATTAAAGACAAAGGCAAAGGACAGGTTTCAACCTCTCAAATTTGGATAGTGCCCAAGAAACCCGCTAAAGCTGCTACGGCCTGTATTCCGGCATCTTCTCGTAATTATGTGTCCCCTTTGAAGAATGTTGCTCAGAAAAAACTCCCTTGTAATGACAACACTTCTTTGGCTGAAACTTGGGACAAGGTAGTCCGCTCTTACAAGGAAGTCGTTACACGAGAAGCCTCTTCATCGCAAGGTGCCTTTATTTTCAATCATCCGGGTCCAGGTCTTGACCCACCTCCTCAGGTGCCTACAGTTGGGGAGGATGTGTCGATGGGCACTGGTACTTGAGATTTCTCCCCTTTTTCCCGTTTCCTCACCCACTGTATATACCATATCAGAATGCATAGTTCTTTGAATTGCATCTCCTATAATGTGCGTGGGTTATGCCATGGCGGCTTACCTGGCACTATGTACTACACGTCAAGCAGACATCGTGGTTCTTCAAGATCATAACCAGCATCAATTTGCAGGACAGACTTCTTATATTGCGGGTTATTGGATAGCTTATGCAGGATCAGCTGGCTATTATGGAGTGCTTATACTTGTTCGACATGAACTCTTCCCAACCTTAGTTTTCAATGACCCAGCTAAGAGATGGATGGTCATCCAATGTATTGTTAATGGGGAAGTTTTCGAATTTGGAAAATTATATGCATACACAGCTTCTGCAGATAGAGCACGGTTGTGGAGTGCTATCTCCTCTTATTGTTGGCGTTCCAATGCATTTCTCTGTGGGAATTTTAATAATGCACCAAAACTTGTGGATAATACTACTGGGCATTCTCACATGCTTCATATGGAACGGCAATCATGGGATAAATTTATGTTGACATGTAATGGTCTTGATTTGTGGCCGTTCTTGCATGCGATTGATCCAAGAATCACTTTTCAACATAATGCTCAATCTATGTATCGCGCTACTAGGCTAATCATTCTTCTCTTACTGACACTCAAATGACTAAGTTGTTTTCTGTTCGCGCTATGTTACGGCACAATGATGAGAGGAAATTGGCCAAATGGCAAACTCGAGCTCGACAACAGGCTTTTGCAGATAAAGAATGTGCTTTTAAATAATTTTTCCTGCATTTGCATCACTCCAGGCAATCTCAAGCTATACGGAGAGTTAAATTACCGTCGGGGGAGTGGACCTCCACTTTCCAAGAGCTAGCACTAGCCCTACATTCTCATTATGGGATTTTTGATTCATTTGCAATGGAATTTTCCACATCAGCTGCACATTCATACAATCCTGCCATGTCATCAACGCGTCCATACAAACCTGCCACGTCATCATGTCCATATTGCCACATCTCAATTCTCCGTTAAATTCTATGCAGCTTCTATTTGGCCTTCTAGCCATGTCATCATTCTTGATATACCCCAATAAAGTAAGATTAATCCCCTCAATTACACTCGTCAAATCATATGTCGCACAGAAGCTCAGACACTGACAACATGGAGACATGATCAACACCATCGACACCAGACAGTACACACATGGCATACACACCAAGACATGCATGGATCGTTTGATCAAGATTTCACATTAAAACTTAAATCCTGGTCCAACATTAATAGACTCATCCAAATGTTCAAATGCACTAGCCAAATCAAAGATCCCGTGTTGCAACCATTCATCTCACAATTTTATTTTGACTAAAACTTTCAAGAGTTTACAATGTTCCGACAATACATACATATAAATCACATTATCTAGGTAGAGTGCTAACAGCTCAGTACCTCTGAAGTGCTACAACCAAATGACTACTATACACACAATCCCGTTTATCTGTTAACAACGGAATGGAGTGGTCCCCTCTATGTAGTTGGAATTGCACAAACTCAACCACTGAAACCACCTTTTTTTTTGAAATGGTAGGATTCAGACCAGGATTGACACGTCCAAGCATCTGATGCTAGTACACTCCGATGTTAGTACAGTACAAAATGGACCGAGCCAAGGCTAGTACAACATGTACGATGAAAGAAAGAGAGAGTCTAGAAAAGAACTTAGGATATCAAAGTTGAAAGGCCCAAATAGCATCTTTGCAGCACACAAGGCTTGAACTTTGTCCCTACACTTGAACTTTGGCCCTACACCCTTGAGCCTTGGGCCTTGGGCCATGTGACAATAGTGGGCCAAAAGGACCCAAATTTGCCCAAAACATTAGCCAATCAATCAACATTCAAACTTACTAGACACCTAACATACTAGTTCGGATGTACATATGGGACTAGACGGGTAGGACACGGGTTTGTTTGCGTCGGACATGGACAACCCCGCTCCAAAACAAAAGCCTCAAGGTAAACATCAAACAACTAAGGATGATATGTCAAGTCCCCTTCCTCCAATTGCTTGGCATCCAAAGCCGGATAATTCTTGAGCTTTACCAAGTTACCTCTGAATCATCTTACCCTTCACACTTCTTTCCTTACATGCCAAAACCTGCTCAAGTTGAAGAATTTCCTCTATTTCTTCAGCTTCTTGTTGCTCATCTGCAATCATATCCTCTTGCACCTCTCCTTAAAAAGGTCTAAGAAGACTCACATGGAAGGCTAGTAAATCTCAAATAGTCCGGCAACGGTAGTCTAAAAGATACAACATTATTTATCTTCTTAGTGAGCTGGAAACGACCTAAGCATTGGATAAAACTTTTCCTTTCCCAAGTCTCGCCTTCTCAAATCTGATCACCTTCCTTGTTTCAAAGCTCAACGATGTTTACCTGCTTCCTTCTTATTCATGTGTTGTGACTTCTAAGAACCTGCTTCACTTTGGCAATAGATGTAGCCAAATCCTCTAAAAAATGATATGCCCAAAAGATCTTGTCTTTAGTGCATAAGTATAGTGGAGCCTTCTTTCTACCTTCCACAATTTAAAAAGGTGCCTTCCCTTCAGAAGTAAGAACGGTATAGTTATAGGCAAACTTTACAATGGCAAGTTTCAAAAGGTGCCTTCCCTGTAGAGTTATGAGCGGTATAGATCTAGGAAAACTCTACAAATAGCAAGTATATGTCACACTCTACCTTATCGTCTCACAAGTTAACAGAATAAGACTCTTTGTATATTTTTGGGTTCAATGGGCTAGTTTTCCTCTAGAAAAAAAAAAGGGGGGCTTTGTAGAATGAGCTATTTGGTTACTCACCTTGCTAAGAAGTCACATGTGTTGCCCTTCTCCATTTCTAACAGTAAAATCTCCTCTGTGGTTAAAAAGACCTGCAGCTTTTACAGAAATAGGTCAAAAAAATTGTATACAAGGTTAAAGCTGATCCTTAACAGAATTGTTTCTTACTGCATGAGACAACAAGGTTTAATTTTCACTTTTGGAATGAGAAACTGAAAGCAACATGAAACTAGATTTTGCATTAATATTCTTAAAGGCAATCTTACTGCCACCCATGCAAGTATAGCCCAAGCATACCTGATAAATGCTCTTTACTGTTGATAAAGCTGCAGTGTAACTCTCGTCCCAAGAAGTCTCTAGGCAATCAAAATAATTGTTCATATTTCCCTCATTAGTTGGATGTGGTATGCCTCCAGCTTCCACAAACCTTGTCCACTACGTAAGATAAATGTGACAGCAAATCAAAATTCTAAATCATGCTGGCAAAGAACTTTGTGAAACGTTTACAGAAACTTCAAACTAAACTATGAAAATTTAATTATAGTCAGGACAAATCAATTATATCTGAAAAGAACCCCCAGAAGCCAGAAGGCAATATTGTAGCGGAGATAATGTGTCGTGCCCTCTGTAGTGGGTGCTCCTCAGTGCAATGTGCGTGATATCTCACTCCACAGAATGAAAACATAGAAGACAAAGAACAACAGAGCAAGAACAGTATGACTCAGCAGATCATGAACAATGCGAACATCGACAAACTCAAAGAAACCGATACAGACTTTGGCATGGCAGCACACTCAACTCCAGCCCAGATCTCATAGGTACAGTGGGGGTGTCGAGGCTCAACTGTGCAGGGATGGTGCAGACGTGCTGTGTACAACTCTGATGAGAGACTCTAGATGACTGACCACACAAAAGTAGATGATGATGCGTCCCGACGATTGGAACTAACCACTCATATGTATCTCCCAAGAGCCACCAACAGCTGGCACATATCCCAATCCAGCTAAGCCTATCTCCTAACTAAGGTGGTGGTCATCTGGCCACGGTGTCCATTGGACCACCATCCGTAACACTTGCGACGTGTCACAACCAAGGCGAGAGTCCGCCCAGTGTGAACTCAAGCCCAATTGCAACTAACTGCTTGTCCCATGCCAGTGACATTGTAGCCCTGCTACAGGTTGCCAACCACAAGACCACTCACCGTCCCGATGAGATCGATCAGTTAGACTAGAGAGAACTGTGCAACACCACACTTTGACAGAAGAAGGTGATGTTTGGAGAAGATTTTGAATTTCTAGGAGGAAGTACCAATGAAGCAATGCCGATATTTGCAAGATATGCTGAAGAAGTAATGACCCCGGCTCAATGAGGTAAGCTGACCAAAAAGTAGAAAGCCAAGATGAACAAAGTGGTGGGCTGTGGTTTCTCCTCTTTGCAATTACTGACATGACCAATTCTCACCAAAAATTCATTCTGGGCCATATTTAATCACTCTCGAGGAGAAGGGGTAGGAGGGGAGGGGTAAGGGGGTTGGGCTAGATAGGGGCCAGGGGGCTAGATATGGGCGAGTGAGAGAGGGTAGGGGCGAGAGGGGAAGTGGGGGTTGAGTAGGGGCGAGTAGGGGCGAGTAGGGGCTGGGTAGGGGCAAGTAGGAATTGGGTAGGGTTGAGGGAGAGAAGGGGTGGGTAGGGGCGAGTAGGAGTGAGTAGGAATTGAATAGGGGAGAGGGGAGTGAGGGGATGGGTAGGGGTGAGTAGGGGGAGGGTAGGGGTGAGTGAGTGTGAGGGGGTGGGTACGGGCGAGTAGGGGGAGGGTATGGGCGAGTGAGTGTGAGGGGGTGGGTGATAGTGGGTAGGGGCGAGGGGGGTGGGTAGGGGCGAATAGGAATTGGATAGGGGCGAGGGGAGTGAGGGGGTGGGTAGGGGCGAGTAGGGGGAGGTTAGGGGCGAGTGAGTGTGAGGGGGTGGGTAGAGGCAAGTAAGTGGAGGGTAGGGGCGAGGGGAGTGAGGGGGTGGGTAGGGGCAAGTAGAGGGAGGGTAGGGGCGAGTGAGTGTGAGGGGGTAGGTGATAGTGGGTAGGGGCAAGGGAGGTGTGAGGGGTTGGGTAGGGGGTGAGAGGGGGTGAGAGGGGGGGGGAGGGAGGGTGGGTAGGGGCAAGGGGGGTGTGAGGGGGTGGGTAGGGGCGAGGGGACGAGGGCAAGAGAGAGGTGTATAGGGTGGGGTGTGGGGAGGTGGATAGGGGCTGGGTAGGAAACATCAAACAACAGACAAAAGCAAGAGACACAGACACAGACACAATGAAAACATAGCAGATACCACTTGAGTTGTCAGAATGGCAGCAGTCCTCCTACTGTGCTCCTTCGCGAGCAAACCCAATGTGAATGCTTTTAGTAAAGGGCCAACTGAGCAATCAACTTCTGTGACTTCTACGCTAGTTGTTGGCTCAAGTGGCTCATTGGGCTCAGTTACGATAGGAACACAGGAAAAGGGTGTGACCTCAGGCAAAGGTCGAATAGATAGTCCATAACAAGGCATAGACTTGGTAGCTTCCAACCACTCTAACAGATCTTCGTCTGACCCTTCAGATGTAGTAGGTTGTTCTTGTTCAGGGTTGGTTTCCATTGACAAAGAACTATACTGCACCACAAGATCCATGCCTCCTTCTAGGCCAATGGGTTGCATTGGGGAGCCAAGAGTATGTATCCACATTGCGTCATTTCCCCAATCATGCAGTGCTTTAGTATGTCGTAGCCATGGTCTATTGATGAGCAAGGGAAATTTTCCCTCAACCTGGGGAAGACGAACCACAACAAAATCCAAGTTAAAGGTTAAGTCTTGTACCTGCAGGGCACTTTGTCCACTATGCCCCCTGGGTAGACTGTCCGCTGGTCGGCCAATGTAACTGTGAAGGGAGCATGGCGAGTAGGGTGTAGACCTAGAGCTAACATAGTGAACTCCGGCATCTGGTTGATGCCGGATCCACCATCCACTATCACTCCTCAGAATTGCTGCCCCAAGACAGACACGGGGAGACGAGGGCTTCTATAATCAGTGAGGGGAGTAGGGGGATGGGATATCATATAGGACTCTAATGGTTGCACTGGGAGGTGCCCGCCACTAGGACCTGCTCCGGTAAAGTGATTGAATAACTACAAGATGACCAAAACGTGCATGCCAAAGTTTTGCATCTGAAATAGCCCTTGAATCTGCAACAGCATTTGCAAAATTTTGTCCACACTTGTCATACAAAGTGAGCTTATACAGCCCACAACACAAAATCCCAGATGCAACGATTTCATCACCACAACTGAGATCATGAACTGTACATCTTTCATCCACAAATTTAACTACAAGTCCAAGTCTAGCAAGTGCAGATACAGACAAAAGATTCTTCTTGATTCCAGGTACATAAAGTGCATCAACAAGTGTGAAGAAACTAAACACTAGAAGCACATGGATACAACCGACACAAGAGTTGGGCACAAAGACGGTTTTCTACAAAGAGCATCTTCTCCAACTGACAAAGGATGGATATGTGATCAGACCGGCCTATGAGGACACTCATTTATCCTATGGGATATGATGTGCTATTGGTTAGATGCGCACGTCATCGCATCAGCAAGAGATTGAGACTGGCAGATTCAAGAGAGTACAAGCAGAGGCTAGGATATGGCAGTTGTGTCATATAGAGCCAGAGACAGAGTTACATCACATTTCTCATTGTCCAGTATACTATGAGATACGAGGTCGCTTTCATTGTCTATTTAGAAAGGGCTTTCGACCATTGGCTAGCATCATGAGATATCAAGATCACAGGTTGTTTTGCTAGAGTTGCACAGACAGAGGGAAAGTCTCGAGGAGACCAAGCAGTGGGAGACATTCACAGAGGGAGATCACTGACTTCTTAGAGCATGGACTCAGTAGCCCGATGAGCATGCCGCTAAGCAAACTTCAGAGCCCACTTATACCAGAGGTATATTAGTGGACAAAGCCACTGATCTTGGGAGAGCTAGACACCCACGTCTATGGGGGCGACCCGTCATCGACGGAGGCTCCATCAGAGGATCAGGACTATTCTAGCACAACATGGGAGACGCCCAGTACGACTATTTACAGAGGCGGACATTGACAAAGCTCTTCAACGACCGATGCAATACTTTCTCAGACAACGCCCGATACCGGGCATCCTCGGGCGTTGACGATGATGATGATGATTTTAGTCTGACAATTTTAGTCTTTCGCTTTACTTCATTTTATTTTTGTAATCAGACATTGGATTAGATCCACAAGGATTATATCAGTTTGGTCTCATAGGTCATTTGGGCCTTTTGAAGACATTTAATATAACATTTCATTCATTTCATTTCATCATCTCTCTCTCTCTCTCTCTCGGCAGAGGATCCACAGGATTCTAGCACGACACCCAGAATGTCGATCGGGATAGGCTTCATTCTACTGCTATATTGTATCATGGTGACACTTATCCCCATTTTGTACCTTTATGGTGATACCATTGCTCAGCCTACCAGCCACCCATAGGAGTCGGTAGCACTCCTATCAGTTCTTTGTTTGTAGTTTTCTTGTTTGTACCCAGACTTGGTACTAGACTCATCATTGTAATCAGTTGGTCTCATAGGTCATTTTGGCCTCTTGTAGAAGTTAATATATCATTTCATTTCTCTCTCTCTCTCTCTCTCTCTCTCTCTCTCTCTCTCTCTCTCTCTCTCTCTCTCTCTCTCTCTCTCTCTCTCTCTCTCTCTCTCTCTCTGTTTTTAGTTTTTACTTTTCTTTGTTTGTACCCAGACTTGGTACTAGACTCACCATTGTAATCAGTTTGGTCTCATAGGTCATTTTGGCCTTTTGTAGACGTTAATATATCATTTCATTTCATTTCTCTCTCTATGTGTGCACTTGCCAGTGGCAGCCCAAGTCCCATGTTCACAAACATGAGCCACAATACAGACAAAGAGGGCACCTCAGCACACGACACTTGAGAGCAAAGTGAATTCTCAACCTTCCAATCTTTATCCTCCAAATACTAAATCCGTGCCTCCTTGCTTGAGAAGATTCTTAAATTACTTACTTCTCACTATCACTCCATAAAACATCTAGTTCATGTCTCTTTGTTAGCTTTTATCTGCCTTATCGTAAAAAATTTGAAAAATAGGGCAGAAGCAAAGCGGCTTTACATCTTCCTGACTTGAAATAGTAGCTTCTAACTTTGCAAGAGTACTAGATCGCCATTCAAAAAAGCTGCTTAAATCACCCTTTTCCTGTAAAATGCATTCAAATTCCGCTTTCAGACGAGCTTGCTCTGCTTCCGATGCAAGCCTTGCTTCCTCTTCAAGCCTTTTTGCCTCTTCCTCAGCTAACCTCTTTCTCTCTAAAAGAAGAACAAATAACTTTCGTAAAGATATACATTGCAGAGGAGGAAAAATCTGAAATCAATCACAAAACTACATAGATAACCTTCAGCTAGCTTCTTGGCATCTTCCTTCTTCTTCTCTGCACAACAAAAAACAATTCTCACGAGCTTTTCGCTGATCGCAGTCTGTTTAGCTCAAAACTGTTCCTTGTGTGCAAAAAAAAATTAAAGTATTTACAAATGCAACCCACATGGTGCCATTGACAAAGATTAATTAATATGAGATTGTTTAGATGCCTGACTCAACCCTGTTGTCCAGTAAGACCAAGGTTCAGCCTGAAAAATGGTTGAAGAATGTAAGACTAGGCAGGCACTTAAGACAAAAAATTGCTAATGGACATTGTTTCTTTTCACCACTTGCATGGATCAAACTCGAAGTTCATTCATTGCCTTACGGGAGTTCAGACACACAGAAGTCTACTGAAGGTAATCTCGTCCTGACATTTTGTGTCTCTTGTTCAACGGTTCCCTTTGGCATTATAGAAATGCCAAATTAAGTACAGTTTCTCGTGATAATTCTTTGACCTTTATTGAAAGCAAGCTTCCTTTTCTCTAGCTTTTCTAATACTTCGCATGCATTTATTCGCATGAGCCAACTTATTTAAGGTCAAAACATCTCCAAAAATATTTTCTTGCCATAGCCTTCAAACGTGTTGAAGATGACATTTCACTACAGTCCTACCATCAAAAAGAAATCGTTTTGGAGTACGTGGGATTGCCTTCTAATTGATGAAGCACAATCACTTCATGGTAATACAGGTTAAATAACATTAGGGGTGCTTTTCAGGGATATGTCCACCTTGTACATAAAGATGTTATTGGCAGATTACACTCAGGCCAGCAGATCAACGGACACCTTTGCACACCAAATGCACCAGCCAACGATACTCACCAACATACTCGAAATCTCTGTATAAATACGAGCCCTTGCCTCCATCCAACTGGCCAGTGAAATTACATGTGCAGGACCCACCTTGTATCAAAACGTAATGTCCTTGGCAGCCTCCTAGAAGAGATGCATACGTGGTCAAACCAAAAACAAACACAAAGCTCCTCGCCTCATGTATCCATTTTTTCATGCAACTTTTTGGAAGATCTCACAGGGTCCTCTCCGAAAGCAACAACACAAGTCAATAGGCAATTGCATCTGATACAGTACACTATCATCCCCATCCCAGTCAGAATCTTTGGTGCATAAAGGGTACCCTCCACTAAAAACCTTAGTTTCTTGCAGAAATTTGAAACACATGAATCCCACATACTAACCGAGTCGGTGCAAGATCTCTTTGCCAAACACTAACCAAGTGCTAGGTGCAGGAGCGGATTGTAATTAGGCAACCACTGCCTGCAGAGCCGAATGCTTGTCTCAAAAGCTCTCTTTTCTCAAATTTGGCAATGGATTGAACTGCATTATGGTAGTCATGCCACTGAGTCTCAATTGTTTCACTAAGCCCTGCTAGGTACTGATACACTTATTCCATCTCATTGATGGCACATGCTCTTGCCCTATATAATGTGGCCACTACTCTTTCAACATGCCGCTTCTGGTGCCTCTGTACTGAACCCATAGGTAGAATACCGTCACCTTTGGTCTTCATCCTGACCCCCTCTCCTTTTCAGTTTGTATGCACAATTTGTTAAGCTTTTATCGCAACCTGGATTTTGAGAGCCTGTTCAGTGGCGCTCGATGCTAAATCTTAATTTCTTGCTGCTCATGAGCATTCCTTCATAGCAAATTGACTGGTTGGCCTCTTCATCCTTCAGGATTAAGTGACGTACTGCACTTGTTCAAATCAATGCATGGGGATACAAGATAGATGGGCTTTGTCATTTTGTATAAGCATTACAGAATACGACCGATGTGGAAGGTGCCATGCCAAAATCTTACATATCTGTTCATTTTCTGTATGAGTCTAAGGCAATATTTGTTTCCAGTAATCACTGTAGTTACAACATGGGAGCGCAAGGAATCAGTAGACCAGGAAAGGGCTCCCAATTTCTTGCCTTAAACATGCAAATACTGCCCTTCGACAGGAAGCTTCGGAACCATCCTATGAAACAAGGACTACCACCCATCAGGCTTCCATTTCAGCTATGCACAAATGAACCAGAAGGCCGCATTACAAAAGATAGCACACTACGGAGATAGAGCACTTTGCCTTTCTGCTCTTTCTTCTGCGCTTTGAGCTCCTGTTTGCTTAGTTTCTTGTTGGCCGGTTGCTTCGGCGGCATGATGATGGCGGGGTTTTGGTAGTTAGGATATCTGGGTCACTGCAGGAAAATTTCCACTTCAGCAGATTCCTTTCTCTAGAAGGTTTGAATCAAAAGAAGTTACCTCAAAAGCAGTGTTCGGGAAAAATGATGTTCGGGAAAAATCATTTTTCCCGAACATACAAAACTCCTTTCCTTGATTTTGTCAGGAGGATATTTTTAAAAATTAGTTTATTTTTTCGAGTTTTTACACTATTTTACTCTACTTTGGGGCGGAATTTCTCCCTTTTCCCTTGCCCTCAACCGGCATTTTAGAAATTGAAAACGGCACGATATTATGCTGAGACACATTTTTTCCCAAACACTGCTCAAAAGGCACTTTTTTTGAACTACATAAGTAATCCTTACTAAAGCGTTGGATTTTTGGGACCATTGCATAAAGCTGGAGGATTAGTGCCACATGGCAAGCTAATGATGACAAACTTCTTTTTAACGATTTTTTGTAGGTCCTTGTGAGAGGGTGTTGTTCAGGGGCTCATTGGGTATTGGGTCACACACAATCTTTTCCATCCAATTTCTCAATACCTTGTAATGGATCGAAGTGTGGTTCTATCTATCATTTTTTAATCTTTTGGAATATATTATAATCTATATAATTCATTGTTATATTTCTTTTCAATAATCTAATGCTTTATTGTGACAACAAATGTCTTAAAATGCTAGTGTCATTTTCTCTCTTAGAGAGAACTCTCTTGTAATTATTAAAGCCCTCTCAATAGCCTTATGTAGGCCATAGTGAATTTTCACCTTGTTTGTCATTTAAATTGGTACGGTGGGTGGCTTTGTAGATGGAATGGGGTATGCACACTATTGTGAGAATGATTAGAGCACCCAAATCTTGGGTTTGTTTTTTTTCCAAAGAAAACCAAGATTCTTTAACTCTTAAAAACTCTCCAAAATTGAAAGGAAAGTGGTTGCTATGTTTATTGTGATAGCAAGTTTTTGTTATTATTATTATTAAATAGCAACTTTGACTTCTAGGGAAGGGAGCAACCGGCCCCCAAAAAAAATTAAACCCCCCTGTCCCCCCTTCTTTTCTCTTCCACGCACTGTCTCTCTCTTTCTTTCAATTCTTTGTACTTTGTGTACCTAGACGTGGTATTAGATTGACCACATGTAACCTTTTGCTCTCATAGCTCATTTTGGCCTTTTGAAGACGTTAATATTACATTTCATTTCTCCCTCTCTCATGGTGGCCATGGCACCGACGGTTGCGTCCCAGCAGGTTAGAGGAGAGGAGTCTCTCTCTCTCTCTCTCTCTCTCTCTCTCTCTCTCTCTCTCTCTCTCTCTCTCTCTCTCTCTCTCAATGCATGCAGTAGTCGCTCTCTCACTCCGTGTGCGTGCGGGGTTGGGTTGGGCTGGTCTGTCGCCACCTTCGAGCTCCGATGTAGAAAGTCCCCTCTTCAAGAAGCCACTAACGTGCCTTTTTGTATGAGGTAGTATAATTGTAATACTACCTTTTGTGTTGTGTGGGTGAATTAATTTTCAAGAAAGTGGACCGTGGTGTGAATAGGCCACACAAAAGGTAGTATTATAAGGGTTGTATTACAAAGGTAGAATATGTCATTACAATATCTTTTAGAACATCCGACTAGGGATAGGTATATAATTATGGGCATTCCAAGGATGTTAGGATTCCATGCAATAACAGCAACTTTTGATCATTCTTTTAATCATGCAAAACAACGCACATGATTGCTCAAAAAAACACTAGTCCCTTCTAGGTCTACAAAAAATAAAACCCCTATTTGTTCCCAAGATTCACCCCACACACACACCTACGCTCCCCTCTCCCACTATGCTCTTCCCCTTCTGGTCCTCACCTGCACCCCCTCCCCCCCTTGCTACAGCTCTCTCCACTTTGTTGATATCATGGGCCTCACTGGCCTTTTATTTGATTTTGTCGAATTCATAGCTTGCATCAATTCAAAGCCATGCAACCACGCCCCTCTCATCTCATAGCATGTCTACACACACAAGCCACCCCTCTTTGTCTCCTTTTGTCTAATTCCCAAGCATGTGCATCTCTCTCTCTCTCTCTCTCTCTCTCTCTCTCTCTCTCTCTCTCTCTCTCTCTCTCTCTCTCACACACACACACACACACACACCCACAAGCCACCCCTCTTTGTCTCTGCTTGTCTAATTCCCAAGCATATGCATCTCTCTCTCTCTCTCTCTCTCTCTCTCTCTCTCTCTCTCTCTCTCTCTCTCTCTCTCTCTATATATATATATATATATATATATATATATATATATATATATATATGTATATATATATATATATATATATATATATATATATATGTATATATATATATATATATATATATATATATATATATATATATATATATATATATATATATATATATATATATGTATGTATGTATGTATGTATGTATGTGTGTGTGTATGTGTGTGTGTATGTGTGTGTTGTTTGGTTTAACAACACACACACACACATACATACATATATATATGTATGTATGTCCTCCTAAGCTTGATGCTAATACAAATCGCTTTTGTGTGCTTCGGGATACGGATGTTCCCACTCCTGAAGGTATTACTGTCAATTCGGGAGACCCACTCATTGGAAAACGTGCAATCTAAATGTTCTGAGCCTATTTTGCTTCTGTGTTGCCTGCTATTCCCTCCAATCCTCAGGGTAAAGGAAAGTCTGCGTCTACTCATGAAACCAAAAACAAGGGAAAAAAGGTGGATTCGGCGGATGGATCTCCTTGGGTGACTCCCAAGAAAACTGTTAAGATGCGTTCACAGCCTTCCTCTCGTAATTATGTACCTCCTGAAGTGAAATCTGTGGGGCAGAAACCTCTTCCCTGTAATGATCATCGCACTCTTGCGGATGCATGGAATAAGGTGGTGCACTCTTACAGAGATGTTGTGGTTCATGGTACTTCTCAATCACTTGCAGGCCTTGTTGCTTCTGAGACGGGCTTGCAGAATACTATGGTTGAGTTGCGGGTTGTTGATGTTGATGTGCTTATGGGCACGTCAACCTAGTCCCTCCCTTTACTTGCCTCTGTGCATATGTTTTCAATGCATAGTTGTGTTAAATGCATTTCATATAATGTGCGTGGGTTATGTAACCCTGAAAAATGGAGATTAACATGGCACTATGTACATACATGTATGGCATACATTGTGATTTTGCAAGAACACAATCAACATGATTATGCTGGGCAATGCTCCTACTTTGCAGGATACTAGATAGCATATGCTGGTTTGTCGGATTTTTCTGGTGTTTTGATTATGGTTAGGCATGAGTTGCAGTCAGTTCTGGCGTATAATGATCCAGAGGGTCGTTGGATGGTGGTCCAATGCACAATCAATGGTCAGATTTATGAATTTGGTAGAGTGTATGCGTATACAGCCTCGGGACAACGAGCTACTTTGTGGCATGAGATATCTTCTTATCCGTGGCTATCCAATGCCTTGCTTTGTGGTGATTTTAACAATGCACCCGCTTTTTCGGATAATACCACATGACATTCCCACATGCTGAGTAGAGAATTGCAGGCATGGGAGAATCTTGTTGCATGCACACAGATGTTGGACTTGTGGACTCTCTTGCATACTAACGTTTCGGGATACACATTTCAACATAATGCCTTTTCTACATATCGTGCAAGATTAGATCGGTGGTATGTCCTCGGCATGCAACAATTTGATGAGTTTGTATGTGAAATGTGAATAGACCATTCTTTGCTTTTATCTGATCATGCTCATGTTGTGATGTTGTTGCGCTATGGGCAAATACACTCTGATCAGCCTCTTTCCAAGAAACGCCTATTGCATATCAACAATGCTTATCTTTCGCATGAGGCATTCCGCGGAATGATTTATGATGTAATTCCCCCCTTGGTTGCTCAAATGTATCTTGATCCTGATGTTTCTTGGGTTCGCTTTGTTGCACGAGTGCAAAGTGTAATTCAGGACTATGGAAAGCACTACATGTTTCAATTACGCGGTGATGTTGAGGAGGCGAAACATATGTATCAACAGCTCCAACTCATAGCTGACGCACGTCTGTTATCAAAAAATGGATTGACAGACCTTTGTCAGGTTAGAGTGAGTCTGCAGCATAATGATAAACAAAAATTGGTTAAATGGCAGACTCGTGCTCGCCATCGAGCTTTTGTGGACAAGGGATGTGCTTCGAAACAATTTTTAAAGCACTTGCATCACTCAAGGGCTTCTCAAACTATTAAGCGGGTCATGTTCCGACCTGGAGCCTGGACAACCTCAAAGCGTGAGCTTGCGGATGCCATGGTGTCACATTTTAGGAATGTTTTCGCCACCCCCCCCCCCCCCCCCCCCACGGCATTTGCTGAAGTTATTAATGCACGCCATCTTTTGCTATCTACCGTGCATGCAATTGTCTTGCCTCATGATGCTTTGGCCTTGGAGGCGGATTTTACAGAAAACGAATTGCATTCGGCATTGCTTGCTCTTGGTAGATGGCGTTCCCCCGGTTGGGATGGGCTCACTGTGGAAGTTTTTTATCTCCTTTTGGGAGCCTCTGAAAGAACCTTTGCTTTACATGATGAACATTGCATGGGCGAAGCAGTGCTTGCTGATGTCTTGGAAAGAAGGTTTGCTGAAGTTACTGCCCAAACAACCACTTTGTGAGAAGTTCTCGCACTGGCGGCCGATAATGGCTAAAATCGTTGTGAACCACATCAAGGAACCTCTTATGGCTGGTATCCATTCTGCGGAGTATGGCTTTATTCCTCGTCACCAGATTTTGGATAATTTGGCTAATGTACTGATTGGAATGGAATATGCAAAGTATACCCAACAAGATGTACTTGTGATGCAAGTAGACATTGAAAAGGCTTTCGATACGGTTCAATGGGATTTCATTGCTGCCACAATGCAGGCCCTTGGATTTGGTCCCAAGATGGTCAATGTGGTATACTTCTTGTATGCTCACAGTACATCTTCGGGTCTCCTTGATGGGGAGCTGACAGAACCTTGGCCTCTTGGATGCTATGTGAGACAGGGTTGCCCGCTTAGTGCTTTGTTGTATGCCATTGCCACCCACCCCTTGTTGCTGTATTTGGATCATTTGATTTCACTTGGTCGTCTTCATGGGTTGCAATTACCGAATGGCAAAGACTTTGCAGACCAGGCCTATGCTGATGATTCATTGTTCATGCCTCGTAATAACCAAGGTGATGTGCATGAAATTATGCAGGCATTGGATACATTTGGCCTGGGAGCTAGCCTTAAGGTTAACTTTCACAAATCAAAACTCTTGCCTCTGGAGGTTTGTGACTGGCATCATCTTCTGTGGCCTGGTGAGATTCTTGATCTGCATGTGGTGGTCAGGCACTTAGGATACCCTATCGGCTGGCATGTAACCAATACACAACAAATTGATTGGGTTATGCAACGATTGAATATCAAGTTGCACTATTGGAAACTGTCTACATGGCCGCTACATGTTCGACTTTGTATTGTGCAAAGTATCATGATGGCGTATGTTCAATTTTACTTGCCCTTGTTGCACTGGCCTCGCTCTCGTCTCTCACTGCTGATGTCTAATATTGTATCTCACTTGTGGTGCACTAGTTCTCATAAGAAAGGCCTCCGTTTGTTAGCAATGCAGAAGCTTTGCACTCTGAAGCGTCTTGGGGGCCTGAATATTTTGGACCTTCGCCGATATGCATTGGCTAGGAAGGCAATGTTATTACCAACTCTTGTGCGGCAATCTCAGCCATGGACAGTTATGGTTGTTGATTTATGTCGGCACGCTACCACTCCCACTTTTGGTCGTTGGCAGACTTCCCTTTGGGAGATAGTGTTTGGCAAGATGAATGGTTATGTTCCTGGTTGCTTATTCACCTCTGCCTTGCTTTCCGCTTGGAAACATGTTGTGGATCATCTCTACTGGCATGGCAGGTAGCAAGCAGATGCGAATTCCTTACGATTGGGAAGCATTCATTGGAGTAAGGTGTTCTCTATTACCCTGGTCAATCAATCGCCTTGTCAAGCCTACTTCCTCTCTGGTCGTGGCGTATGCACAGTGGATGATGTGGTGGATTCATCTGGGAATTTGCTTACTTTTTCTCAGGCAGCAGCACGCTTTGGGTTGGGCATGCATTATCGGCAAATTTGGAGCCTGCTTCAGCGTATGCAGGCTGATTTCCTCCCTATTCCGCCGCTGGCAGGTGGTTGTCCTATGCAGGATTGGACTTTATGGGACACTCCTATACATGCGATTTCTGCCCAACAGATTTATGCTTCTCATGTACAAGACTCTTGGCTGGCTGATCACTGTAATACGCTTTGGGCTTTGCGCAAATCTAAACGATGGTGGAGACAGGCTCTCACTGTGATTTGGAAGTCTCACTTGCCGCTTAAGGAGCGTTTGTTTCTTTGGCGTTGTTTGTTGGGAGTTCTTCCGGTTGGAACTCTCCTTGTAGCGCGTCACATTAGCTCCTCTCGTTGTGTCAGTTGCTCCGTTGCTGATGAGAATGTCAGACACCTGCTTTGGGATTGTCGCTGCAACAGGACATTCCTTCGATGCGTTTCTGCGTGTATGAATCTTCGATTTCCCTCGATGGTTTTCCACAAACGTTTCTGGCTTTTTGGCATTCTTCCGACTTCCCTCCAACGTTTTGCCATCTTTTTCGCATGGGTCAGGTTTTGGTCGTTGTGGTCTCTGTGGCACCATCGCAATCTCCGTATGTTTCACCGTCGAGAGGTGGATCCTTTTCCATCCTTCAAGATTTCACTGAGGCAATCGTTACATTTTGCTTTTGACAATGGGGACATATCCCTAGAAATCTTGCAACTCTTCTATGTTTGCTTTTAGCGATTTTACATTGCAGAACACACTTGTGTTCTCTCCCTTGTATATGATCTTTTTGGTGGGTTTTCCTCGCTTTGAGGTTTCCCACTGGTAAATTAATCAAATTAGATTTACAAAAAAGTGTGTGTGTGTGTACCCGCCTTGCCCTCTCCTCTTCCCCCCTCTCTATTTGACACGCCACCAATATTGAAGGGATAAAGGGTAGGGATGCATCTGGCGACTGCAGACAAAATCAAGCCGCCGTTGCAGATCCATACACATCTAGTAAATTTGAAAATTTTGGTAAATTCGGGGTAGGCAAAATGTAAACTCGGGCTCGAGTCCCCCCCTCCACCATCTCGAGACTTGAACGCGTGACACCTCGCTTGGCAGCCCAATGCCCTAACCACTCACCCATGCGTGCTTCGTGAAATTAATGGAAGCTCGCACGGTTTTGTAAATGCATGCAAAATATAAATTGAAAAACTTTGATCAATTTCGGTGCTCAGGCGGCATTTGTAAATTTTGATCTCTAATCCACAGCCCCGATTTCATCCATGCCCATCAAATGCACCCCCACCCTTGATCCACTCAATATTAGTAGTGTATCATAGATAGAGGAGGTATGGCAACCCTCTTCACATCACATATCTTTAAGTATCATGACCAACATCCATAGTATTCAAGAATAAGCATTAATTTTTAAAAAGATCTCTTTGAGAATCTGGGTACTAAGTTGAAGTTCTCCTGAGCCTATCACCCACAAACGGATGGCCAAAGTGAAACAGCAAACTCGACCATTATTGATCTACTCAAAACCTATGTTATGGAGGTAGATAAAAGAGATCAATGGGAAAATTATTTGCCCTTGGTGGAATATGCGTACAATGATATTGTCCATACTGTTACCATATACATGTGGTAGTGATGTGTGTGAACACACTAGGACCGCCGGGGCATTTTTTCCCTCTTTAGGAGGTTTTTCCCCCCGTGCATTGTATATACGCCCATCACTCTAGGGCTAACTATCTTTCCATTGCACACTAAGTAACATACTCTCTATTGTGTGCCTTGAGCTTCCTTCATCTTCTCCAAGCTGTGTGTGTTTCTCTGCAACCCTAATTCCAACAATTGGTATCAGAGCAGGTCACGTCCTCCCGGGCTTAGTCGCCAGCTGCTCCAGCACACGCGTGCTCACTTTCTCCGATTTCAGTGAGCTTTGGTGAGCGTTCGCAGGTCGACAAATAATTTCGGCCTCCGTTTCCACTACAAGCAGTACTGCACAGGCTATTTCGTCATTTTGTGCAGATTTTCTGTCAATGCCGTTTTTTGCATAACAGGTGCCTTATAGTATTCTACGGTTTGTGCTATATAGCACAAGTTGTTCCCGCTCCATTTCTCCTATTTTCGGGCAGTTTTGACATCAGGTGCAGCATTTACCATGGCTGACAACAACAACACAGATGTGTTCAAGATGTTTGCTGCTGAGGACAGGTTGGATGGGGACAACTACCCTATGTGGGCTTATATGATGCAACATGTTCTTGTGTCAAAAGGTGTCTGGAACATTGTGCAGGGCATTGATGTACGTCCTGGTTCTGAAGATGTAGGCGATGTTGAGGATGTTGCAGGTCTTGCTGCAAGGATTGCAGCTGTTAGAGTTGTTTTGCCTACGACAGAACAAGCTCGTTGGGATGTTAAGGATGCGCAGGCTCATGCATTGATTGCGTTGTCTGTGAAGCGCACCATTATTCCTCACATCCGTTCAGCAAAATCTGCAAAACAGGCTTGGGATATTCTAGCAGGTCTTTATGCAAGCCGCAATGAGGCTAAAATTGCTTTGCTGCGTAAAGAGCTAGAGTTGAAGATTATGCATGAGGAAGATGATATGGACACTTTCCATGCTAGTGTCAAGGATATCAATGAGCAACTCATTTCTGCAGGTGAAGTCATTTCGGACAGTTCCCTTGTGCAGACTGTTCTTGATGCCTTACCAGATTCCTACCAGACTTTTGCTAGTACTTGGAGACTGATGACCCAAGGAAATCCTGAAGTTGTCAAGTTTGATGCATTATGCACATTGCTGTTGCAAGAGTCACTTTCTAGAAAAAACAGGACTAGGCAGCGTGCAGTTGAACAAGCTTTTATTGCTTCTCAAAGAAAGGGTGGTAACAGTAATGCAGCCACTTCTTATGGTTCTGCTGCGAGTGGCAAAAATTCTGTTCCTAATGCTTCTGCTGGCAGCACTTCGTCTGGCAATTCTGGTGATAAGGGCAAAAAGAAAATGCGTTGCCATTGTTGTAAAGCCAATGATCACTTGATCAAGTCGTGTCCTAAGTTGAAGGCCAAAGAGGCTAAGAAGAAAGAGGGTGGTTCCACTGCAAATGCTGGTTCCACTACAAATGCAGCCATTGTTGAGTCTTCTGTGAAAGGAGATTGTGATGCTGATGTTGATGCAGAATGGGCTTTTAGCGCAGAGTGCACTTACAATCCTGCTGTCCATGATGCATGCTTGTCAGTTGCTGCAGATTCACATGTGTGGTATTTCGACAGTGGTGCTACAAAGCACATTACCTCACATCATGAATTGTTTACCTCTCTCGAGTGTGTCCCTCATGGGAATTCAGTCACTTGTGCCAACAACGCCTCTTATCCAGTTCAGGGAGTTGGAAAGATTGTGCTCACTGCTGCTAATGGCAGTTCCTTCACACTTGTTGATGCACTTTATGTACCTGGGATCAAGAAGAATCTCTTGTCTGTATCCGCACTTGCTAGACTTGGACTTGTAGTCAAATTTGTGGATGACAGATGTACAGTTCATGATCTCAGTTTTGGTGATGAAATTGTTGCATCTGGGCTTTTGTGCCGTGGGCTGTATAAGCTCACTTTGTATGACAAGTGTGGACAAAATTTTGCAAACGCTGTTGCAGATTCAAGGGCTATTTCAGATGCAAAACTTCGGCATGCACGTTTTGGTCATCTGAATTTTGCCAGTTTGCTGCGTTTGCAGAAATCTGATATGGTTGCTTCTTTGCCGCCTCTTGAAGCACCTATCGAACATGTTTGTGAAGGCTGTATTCTGGGTAAAATGCAGCGTTCTAAGTTTCCAAAGGATGGTTCAGTTAGGGCCACATGCAGGTTGCAGCTTGTGCATAGTGATGTTTGTGGGCCCATGCAAACTCCGTCCTTGGGCAATTACCTGTACTTCGTGACTTTCATTGATGATTACTCCAGGCATGCATGGGTATTTCCGCTTAAAGCGAAGTCCGAAGTTTTTATGTGCTTCAAACAATTTTTGGCTATGGCTGAAAATGTCTCAAAATGTACTATGGGCACCCTCCGTTCCGATCGAGGGGGGGAGTATATGTCTCATGAATTTAATGCATTTCTGGCTAGTCGTGGGATAAAACACCAATGTACAGTGCCTTATACACCTCAGCAAAATGGTGTTGCTGAGAGGAAAAACAGGTCACTAACGGAAATGGCACGATGTATGGTCAAAAGTCAAGCTTTGCCGCATTCTTTTTGGCTTGAGGCCATCATGTGTGCCACTTATGTACTTAACAGGTGTCCTACGAAAGCTTTGCAGTCTATTACTCCATATGAAGCATGGCATGATAGAAAACCTTCTATTGAGCACATGCGTGTTTTTGGCTGTTTGGCATATGCTTTGGTGCCACAAGTGCAGCGCATAAAATTGGATGATAAGGTTGTCAAATGTATTTTTGTTGGTTATAGTGCTGAAAGCAAAGGTTACAGGTTGTATCATCCGCAAACAAAACGTATTCTGGTTTCACGGGATGTAGTGTTTGTGGAAGACTCTGTTCAGCCCTTGCTGTCATGTACTAGAGACAGTAATGTAAGCTCATAGGACATTTATGACACTTTGTTGCCTCTTTTCAGTGATGGAAATACGAATGTAAGTTCCAATGAGGCAAATGTACAGCCTATGGGGGTTTCTGAAAATGTTTTAGAACAGCCTATTACTGATGCAGATGTACATGATGTACTTGATGAGGAAAGGGCTGAAAATGAGCAGGCTAGAGGTATGCCAAAATGGCTGGTGCACACTTTGCGTGACAGTAAATTGGATGCACCTTTATCTAGTCGTACTCGTTCAGGCTCTCTCCATGCATCTTATGCATCAGTTTGTTATGCTTTGGCTGTGTCTAGTTTACATGATGTTGAGGAGCCTCTATCTTTTGATGAAGCACAGAATTCAGAAAATTGGATTGCTGCCATGAAATCAGAATATGATGCACTTATAGAGAATGACACATGGACTTTATGTGATTTGCCTCCTGGCAAAAAGGCCATTGGTACGAAGTGGGTTTACAAGTTGAAACGCAAGCCGGATGGTGAGATCGATCGCCATAAGGCTCGACTTGTTGCAAAGGGTTATGCACAACAAAAAGGCATAGATTATGAAGAGAATTTTGCTCCCACTTGTCGTATGACTACTGTGCGTTTTCTATGTGCATTGGCAGCTCATTTTGGTTGGGATGTACATCAATCAGACATTGTTACTGCTTTCTTGAATGGTGACATATTTGAGGAAGTTTATGTAACGCAGCCTCGCGGTTTTGTCATAAAAGGACAAGAGGACAAAGTGTGCAAATGTAAGAAGGCTTTGTATGGGTTGAAGCAATCTCCTCGTGCTTGGTATGAGAAAGCTGACACTCATTTGGTTAAACGAGGCTTTCGTAACAGTCCAACAGAAAGCACATTGTATGTAAAGCGTGAGGATGATGTATTTCTCATTGTGGTTCTTTATGTTGATGATTTGCTGATCATTGGACCAAATGAGAGACATATTGCTGAATTTAAGGCTGATTTGAATGCTACTTTCAAGATGAAAGATTTGGGGCTGTTGCATCATTACTTGGGTATACAGTTTAAGCAGTGTGATGGTGGTATTGCCTTGTGTCAGAAAAGTTACATAGAGACATTGCTATGTAAGTTTGGACTTGAGGATTGCAAACCTATTGCCACTCCCATGGAAACAGGTTTGAAGTTGAGTCTACATGATGCTGGCGATCCTGCTGATGTCACTCTTTACCAAACTACTGTTGGCTGCCTCATTTATGTATGCAACACGAGGCCAGATATTCAGTTTGCAGTCTCGCAGGTCAGCAGATTTATGCATAGCCCAGGGTCTAAGCATTGGCAGGCTGTCAAGAGGATTTTCCGCTACCTTAGTGGAACTTTACATCTTGGCTTGTTTTATCCCAAGGGGGGATCATTGCCGCCAGACTTACATGCTTTTTCGGACTCAGATTGGGCTGGTTGTTTTGACACGCGAGTGTCCACAAGTGGTTTTTGTTTCATGCTTGGCAGTTCATGTATATCATGGTTGAGCAAGAAGCAACCTACTGTGGCCACTTCGAGTTGTGAGGCTGAGTACAAGGCAGTCTTCACAGCTACGGTTGAGTGTGTATGGCTCAGACGCCTTATGGTTGACTTGGGTGTTGGACAGGACACTGCCAACACTATCTACACTGACAGTCAGAGCGCATTGGCAGTTGCGAGGAACCCAGTTTTTCATGCTCGCACAAAGCACATTGAGGTGCATTACCACTATGTCAGGGAGAGGCTCTCAGCAGGAGAGATCAGCTTGGCTTATGTGCCAACACAGGACAACCTCGCAGATCTTTTCACAAAGGCATTGTCTCGTGAGAAGCTTGAAGCTTTCCGCAAAGCTTTGGGCTTACTCCCCTTTGTGGACTGATCCTGTCCTCAGGGCATGGCACTTCCCTTTACTCATGTGCCAGCTCTCGTTCACCGCATCACTCCAGGGGGGATTTGTTACCATATACATGTGGTAGTGATGTGTGTGAACACACTAGGACCGCCGGGGCATTTTTTCCCTCTTTAGGAGGTTTTTTCCCCCGTGCATTGTATATACGCCCATCACTCTAGGGCTAACTATCTTTCCATTGCACACTAAGTAACATACTCTCTATTGTGTGCCTTGAGCTTCCTTCGTCTTCTCCAAGCTGTGTGTGTTTCTTTGCAACCCTAATTCCAACACATACTTCTATGAGAAAGGCATTCCTCGAAGTTATTGAAGAAGACCCAAACTTCCATTGATAGTCGAGACACTTGGGAAGATCTTTGTTGCTGATGAGTATAGTAGAGACCTTAAAGAATCCTTTAATAAGATCAATGAAGATATATACATCACGCAACAGAAGCAAAAGGCTGTTGTTGATAAGCATAGAAGTGCCTGACCTTCAAAGACAATGATTGGGTATTGATTTAAGTTTTCCAAAGCACGCCTAAGCCATATAATCGATAAGGGGAAACAAGGACATTCAACAAGTCATAAAAAATATTATGCTAAGATAGCAAAAAGATATTATAGTCCATTTCAAATCCTTAAGCTGATTAATGAATCGGCTTATAGACTAAGGCTACCTAGCACTTGGCTCATACATAACGGCTTTTATGTGAGACTTTTAAAACCTTATACGGGTGAGCCACTCAAAGACCCAATAATTGAAGATCCACCCGAGTTTGAAGATCAATAAGAGATCTTGCAGGGTAAGAATTATCCTTTAGAAGATGCTCCATAAAGAATTTTGTGTTGTTTTGACTCTGAAATTTCTTTGTATTGTCATAAGTTTCTTCAAGTGTATGCATACAATGAACCATGCTTGCGACAGACATGTTTCTCTCAAGCACCAAGTAGACTTTGCCGCTCTACTATGGAAGATCATTATTGCTAGGTAGTGTGCATGATTATGGCAGCTTAGTCCATTAGGAAGGGAATGGGGTCTAAGGGGGCCTCTTTATTTTCCATGGGATTAAAAAGGAGATTATGGACGGGGCAAATGGGTGGATGCCATGTGGGCTGAAATAGTGGATATGGCAGGGCCTGAAAGTAAGTGGTCAAACTTGTACTTTTTTTTATAAAATATAGAAAGAGAAAATTTAGGTAGTTGGGTAAAAACCAATCCTTTCTCTCTCTAGTGGCTGCCAGTTTCTCCCCCCTCTCTCCTAAAAGGGGGTCCCTCCAAAAACATGTTGATCATTCCCTCTCTCTCTTTCTATTGTACCATCTCTCACTTCTCTTCACTTCACCTTGCAAGTTGCTTCTCTTTCCTTCCTTTCACTTTTCCCTCCCAAAAGCTTTGCAGTAGAAGTTTGAACCTCCTTTCCCTCATCAAGCTTATTGCATTCTCCTCAAGCTTGCTGCATTCTCCTCAAGTTGAAGTTCTCCATTTCTCCATGAGCCTCACTAAACACCTCTACCTAAAGCTGAAGATCTGCAACATATCCTTCTGCTAGATCATCCCTCTTTCTCTCCTCAACAAATTTTCCTACTCCTTCTTCATTAAGCTCTCTAAAGAGGATCTACTTCCCTCTCAAGATTTGCAACATTATCTTCCCCATTAAGTCAACAACTGGGTGGAGCAGTATAGCAATAAGTGGCATCAATCATCTTTCTGTACCATGAAGAATCTTGCTCTTTATACATCTGAGAACATGGTTAAGCAGTGATTAATCATAAGTGTTTTTTTGCAAGTTGTGCCACTATTCCCCATGGCATCATTAAGTACTCGACAATCTAGGAGTTTCATTGACTCCATTTCATGTAGCAATGTACAAGACGATAGTGGATGTTGGGTGACGATGGAGTTCAAACGAATGATGTGGGTGACAATGCAGCTCAGCTCAAGAGGTGCACACAAGGTCTCAAGGAGACACATGGCTTCTCGAGCATACCGTTGGAAAGAAAGAATCATGGCGTTCAAGCAAACACAAGATGGCAAGAGGCTTGCGAAGGTGCAACATGTGTATGTTGTTTCACAACAACTGAAGATAGAGACAACAGTGGCTCCATCGAGGTTTCCTGCAAGCTTTAATTTTACTCCTCTGTCAAGTTTTTAGATTGTTTATTTAGTATTTATTTCGTGTACGTTGCTTTTGATGACTGTAAGATTTCCATTGCTTATTCATGTTTGTAGATGTTTTTCCATCCGATTTTGTAGAGTGGAGTCACAGAAACTTTTGAGGCCATCCACACTGACCTTGGCAAATTGGTCTATGCTGACTGTCCATTCTCTGAGCTTGTCTCATGGGAATTTTTTTTATAATCATACTTATGTCACGCCTAGGAAAACTGGGTATGGTAATCTTTCTCCGGTCCACTCGCCAACCTTGGAGAGTCTGGAATGGCCTAAGCCAGACAATGCCTTGATCACAACAATCAAGAATCGAGGCGGATGTACAACCAGCAACAATGAAGTGCACCTATGGTTCCCACAAAGCCACATTAACATTCTTTATGTCTCTTCATGTGTTTGTGTTTATCTTTCGACTTCAGAGTGTGCACACGACACCAATAATGTGGACTTGCAAAGGGGGAAGTGTGATCAACGGATTCCTTGTAGTTGGATGGGAGACTAAGGTGGTCAACCACCAGGGAGATAGAATCAAGTGCTCTATAGTTGATGAGAATGTGGTGTTCAGATACCATATTATGAAGCAAATCTTTTCAATGGCCTTTCCCTACAGAAGATGGAAGCTAACAATGGGAAAATGGGAGGCACTAGACTCTGATGTTGATGCTAGAGAATCAATTGACCTACAAATATGCCTCCACAACGATGTAGTGTACGACATTGCATGGAATAATGACTGGCACCTCAGTCACCTTCGCAAGTATCTTAATCTCAAATATACATTGGCCAAGCAATATCTCTTTGTAATCAATGAAATGTTGTTCGCTCCAGAAAAGAGAAGATATTTCTGTGTGAGACATTCCGTTTTCGTGATGTATTTTTGTAAAAGCTTGTAACTAACACGGATTTTGCTCCCATTAATACATACGATGTTTTGAATCTCGTCTCTGTGTGCATACTTGTTTATTCTCAACTTCTTCAAGTTTTCAATAGAAATGTGCAATTTCTTTTATGTGGAGCACAAATGTTTTCAATGTTGGTGTCTTTCAATGCTTTGTTGCGTGATTTTGTTTAACATTATAGTTTTAAGTTATTTTGACGTCAATTTTAAGTGCTTTTTAAAAAGTGACCTTGGGTATATAAATGAATTTTAGGTTTTTAACTTGATTTCTCACATTCACAAAACTCTAGCTCTAAGCTCTCTTCGCATCTTCTTCATGAACGAACCCATGGCAACGTCTTTTGATGCACTTCTCACACAACTAGAAAAGGTAGGACTTGCAGATCAAGCACGTGAACTACTCAGTGTGTTCAAGGGGACAATTGACATGCAGACCACTGCCAACCTTCATGCAAAGGCATTCGAAAGCTTTCTTGACTACATGGCGCAACACATGGAAGAATATGCCATAGTCTTTGAGGGATCCGACACGGCATGGCTGCCAGTGGACTTCCTCAAGCATCTCTATGCGGTCGATAAATTCTTTTGCTTTTGCTTGTTGAGGTTTATTAAAGACCTCACAGAACAGGATTACATGATTGAGGATGAGAATGATCTCATAGACTTGGGCATGGGGTGCATAGGCACTCTATTCATTTCTTGAGACATGGTTTTGGCCTTACTTGTGATTGAGGGCATGGATAAGGGAAAATCAAAGGAAAAGTCCATCCAAAGACCGCATGTGAGCATTGTGGTGGAATCAAATGAAGTTATCAAAAAGGTTGATGAGAGAAGCATCTATGACACTCGTCCTCTTGCAAGATCCCAGAGCCACTGAGGAGGAAGATCGGATGATAGAGGGAGATGACGTGTTGGAGGAAGTCCCAGACCTCCAAATGCTCACTTTTGTGTGCAATGGTGGTGGCTGATTATCAATCTCCATTTTTTGTGTGATGTTGGTGGTGGTGGAGGAGCCGCTTGCCTGGCCCATTGAGGAGGATCAATTTTGTACTTTTTCCTCCTCTCCTCTTGGGCATGTTGTTCTTCGGGCATTACCTTGTTCTTCTTCCTCTTTGGACATTGCTTGGCTCTTTGAGGAATTTTTGAAGGCCTTGAGCTCCCAGCCTTTGCTTGTTGGGTGGCTTGTGCTCTATCCTTTGCCGCCTTCCTCTCTGCCTTTGTTGATGCTTGTAAGTTTTCCAAGTGATCTCTCTCAGCCTTGGCTCTCTGCCATTCCTCTTGCTCCCTCTGTCTTCTCTGTTCTTCTTGCATTCGTTGTGCTTCCTTCTCAGCTACCTGTTTCTTTTCAATCTCTTTCATTTTCTTCCTTCTCTTGGCCTCTCGTACTTTAGAAACCGGGTCGCCTTGTATTACTTTGATTACCCTTTGTTTGTATTGCGGTTCAAATCTTCGCGGCGTGGTTTTCGTGGTTTCCTGAGCACCAAGTGTTGTGACAACTTGCGAGGGCTTTGAATTTTGCAACGAACCCCGGTATTCCTCTTTGGTTGCTCTTGTTTCTTGTGTGGCTCTGTGTAGAGATGAAATTGGTGGGGGATCTGGCAGAGGTGTGTGGTTGGCATGATTTAGTGGTACGAGATCACCAAAGATCTATCGCATGGTGGTTTGATCATCTAGATTCGATGGTTGGGGAGGGGTTGTTGGGGGTCTGGATCAGGTTGCAGTGTTGGGTTATCCACTTGGCTGAGGATGTGGATTTGAAGGCGTAGAGTCTACATGGGGTGTTGGTTGTGGATTTTCAGTGGTGTGAGTGGCTGTGGTGGTATCGGTCTGCTCGTGTGAATCGTCCATGTGGTGCAAGATATGAGTGCGTTCTCGTTTGTGCTCAAGAGGATCTTCTAGAATGTGCAAACAAGAAATGAACTTCAAGTTGTGAGTTTTGACTTATATAGTACTTAAAATTTTACCTTAAAAAACTCAATAATACTAATAAAAATGTTTAAAAACTCTAAAATAGACGAAAATTGACTCACGGGACCACTGATTGGGGCGTCAACAAATCACTTGACATTACAATGCATGTTTATAATAGAAGTGGTTAGTGTCAAAAATTTATTAGTTTTCCATCCAACGCCTACCATTTTGTTGCCTTGTCTCCAACCATCGTTGGAATTGATCTTTTGCATTCGAAGCATGATATGATTGTGATCGCCTCACACTAACCACTTTCTCTATTCTGCATTTCAAACTTCTTTGCATTCTAGTCTTCTTTCTCTCTCTCCCTGCGAAAACTCTGTAGAACCAATTGAACATCTCGTGTAGGGCATTGCTCTTTTTCCTTCCACCTCCATGCCGTGTATTTTTAAAATACACTACTTTTGCTTGATATTGTGAGCGCTCCATTCCTTGGCTACTCTAGATGCCCAATGAACCGTATGTGTCAAGAAAAAATGAACTATGTGCAAAAAGAATGTGCTAAAAAAACAATTAAACTTTAGTTCAAACACTGATGTTCTTTTACTGAAAAGACAAAGTGTTCAACCCACCATGTAATGTGTTATGTGCGTCTACCCCCAGGCATCCACCATTTGCGCTCTAAAACTATTGATTACAAACTTTAAGGTGGATATCTCAGCACATGTTAGCTTTGCCTTCTCAAGAAGACAAAAAATATCATCTACAGATTGCCACACACAAGCACGCTTAATTCCTAGGGCTGTTTTGTTACCTCTTGTAGGTGGTAATGTCACACACCGTTTTCACAATTGAAACTCATTGGGACTTTGGGAGTCATAATAGTTTGAAAGCAAATGCCTAGCTTTACTACCACCCATATATATTTTATTATGACAATCCTGTGTTTTTCTAGATGCCTTCTTCTCCTTTGAAACTCAACTGCACCCCCATGTAGACCAACACTTGATATAATAGATTCGATTTCTCTTATACACTCTTCTCTTCTTTTTGCAGGCTCCATATTCCAAGCATAGTTAATATGGAGCATAAGCAACTTGTCAAGAATTTCTAGACGGGCATGAAGGGTGCACAGATACACATTTATCAGTGGAATTGGTAAAATAGGATCCCAATTTGGATCATCCCATGTCTCAATTAAGGGGCACGCTCTGGTTACAATTGAGGATACCTTGAAACCATCGTTGTAGTGCTTTATCCATTGTTTGTGTAGTGGGCACACCTTTTGTAGAGTTGATTGCAACTTTGCCACCCTTACCCTTGCCGCCCTTTGACTTGCTGGCCTTTGCACCCTTGTGTCAACCCATAAAATCTAATCATTGACTCATGGAGCTATAACAAGTCAACATAGACATTGTTGAGCTCATTGTAACGGAAGGATTTTTTATCTTCTAATAGCATGGCATCCTCCACATATTGAAATCCACCCAGCTTCAACAGGTACACATAGACATTGTTAAGCTTGTTGTAACGGAAGGATTTGCTATCTTCTAATTGCATCGCATCCTCCACATATTGAAATCCACCCAACAAGCTTGCAACTTTATTATTGACATCCTTTTTGCAATGCTGACACTGTAAGGTGATGGTAGCAACCTAAACAAATCTTTTGACCTGTGACCTAGTGTGACAATTCTATACAAAGCTTCATAGGCCTTGAACTTATTCTTGCGCTATCACACACCTCCATGATCTCCTGAGGTGATACAATGCTCTTTAGCTTACTGAAATACTTATGGCGTAAGACATTAGCTTCCACCATTGGATGGATCATGCAATAGCTCCACCAAGTCCTTTCGCTTGATGATATGCTGCAACAGAGTATGTCCAGTCGTTTGAGCATCAAAATTGATTCCCATCATCATCCGAGCCAAGTTCCTGCATATTGAAATAATATTACAACAACCTGCAAGAAATGTAAGAAATTAGAAGCTTGCATTTGTACCCTTATCGAGTTTGACGATTACGTTCCTATTGAGCTCCACCGCTTGAAGATAGCATAGACATCGTATGTCTCTTGCGCTTTACAAATGTGGTAGCCCAATGGAATGTGTGTGAGATGATCGATTTGTCGGCGCATATTACATGCAATGTGTTGTAGCTGAACGTAATAGTCTAGCCGATGCTCTTGCTCCATTTTTTTATTCTCTACTTTTTTAGTAAGCTTCGTCATCTTATTGCTCAACTGCTTTGTCTTCTCGTTGGCTTCCTCTCTGACTTGCTGAATGTCTTTCACATACTTCTCTTGCAATGAAGAATAGGCAAAAAAGAGATGTTTTCTTGCTATCCTTTCATTGACGAAAGCTGAATACAATCTCTAACAGTAGCCAAACAATCTGTCTTTCCCATCTCCAATAAAATGTAGTAGCTCACTGATGTCACAGAAGGGCACTGATGCATTGGTCATTGGATCACCACGGTAAGTATGGCCATCAACCCATAAGTTGATTTCCTTGCACCCAATGTTTTGTAGCTGATCTGCAGCATTGGGATTAGATGTGCCAAGTCACACAGTAGCGTACTCCTACTTCAAATCAACGTTTAATTGATATCATTTTGTCTTGTTAGTAATGTCTTGCAGTGGTAGGGTATTGAATGACATTTGTGTTAGCTAATCGAGAGAGAATGTGTAATGGTGATTGCTACAAGCAGGTGAAGTTGGCTATGGAGGGAAGAAGTGGAGAGTACTGAGAGATAGGAGAAAAGGATTATGTTGTGGAGGGAAGAAAGAGAGGGAGTGCAATTCAATCTCCTTTGAATTCAAATTGTTGAGCATGAGTGTAGAGAGAGAAATGCTGATGCACATAGAGGTAATGGAGTTTTCCATTGCTCTCACATGGAGCTAGAGTGGGAGACGCATGAGGGGAGAGAGAGAGAGAGAGAGAGAGAGAGAGAGAGAGAGAGAGAGAGAGAGAGAGTTTTCCATTGCTCTCACATGGAGCTAGAGTGGGAGACGCATGAGGGGGGAGAGAGAGAGATCATTGACTCTCGGAATGAGAAACCTATTCTTAATGGTGATCTTGTTTAAGGCCCTGTAGTCAATACACATATGAAAGGTTTCATTTTTCTTCTTAACAAAAAGTATCGGAGATCTGTATGGGGAACTAATAGGTCTAATAATTCCTCAGTCAAGTCAATTTGTGAATTGGGTTTGTATCTCCCTATATACGGTTGGGTTTACATGATAGGATGCTGTGCAAAGAGATTCACTACCCGGGATAATATCAATTTTATGGTCTTTAGAATGTAATGGTGCTATTTGAGGAGACTAATCATGCATGAAAAAATGTTTAAAGTAGAGAGAAATCATTGTATATAAACTGACGAAGAGGAGTTTTGAGTTTTAGCACAGAGTTGGCTTACAAGTATTGTCATAAAAACTAATATCTAATTCTCCCAAATGATTTTCTCATGTTAAACTGATCATTTAATATGGGGAGGTACCAAGGGAGTAAAAGCTAGAATATTGGTAAGGCTGCCAGACCGGTCTCAGCAAAGATCCAAAGGAGGGAAAATAGGGATCCAAAGGGGGGCAGTCTGCAAAAGAGAAATGTGCATCAATGGAGCTTAAAAAGACTAAGGTTCAGCCCCATTAAGACTTCCATAGGCTAAGGTTACAAAAATTAACTAATAAGTCCAATGGCTGGAAAATATTGGATGGTTATGGGAAGACTAAAAAGTATTCCCACATCCCTAGGAAGGAGGGGGCAAGCCCTAATGGTAGGGGATGAGAGAGAACACACACACACACACCCAAGCTCTCCCCAAAGGGAATAATGGACACATGGCAGGCTCCTAGCCTAGTTGCCCCCAATATCCTCTCAAATCCTATTGGATGGCCATAGAGGTGGACCAATGAGAATCAGGCTAGAGTAAAATTAGCCTAATCAATTTAAAAATTCTTGATAAAAGAACCAATAGAAATTAAGCTCCCTAGAAGACTATTGGACAGTCTACCAAGGGGTCTAATGAGCATCTAGCAGCCCAATGGCTTGCTTGATTCCTATTGGCAAGAAGACTAAAAGGTCCAATGAGAGTTTAAATAAATGATTTAATTACCTTAAGCTCTCACGAAAGGGGAAAGGGGGACACATGTCACAAGGCTAACAATTATGCTTCATGGTTCTGAATTGTTATTGGCTAAGCTTTGCAGGAGTCAATGGGAAGCCAGCAAGAGCATTTTGGGAGAGGGGTCGACACAGAGAGAGAGAGAGAGAGAGAGAGAGAGAGAGAGAGAGAGAGAGAGAGAGAGAGAGAGAGAGAGAGAGAGAGAGAGAGAGAGAGAGGATGGCATTTTTACTCTAACTCACTTTGTTACACACACACACACACACACACACACACACACACACAACTCATGTGTTGAGCAAGAACTCCATCTCCTTCTCCAAGCATTGAGAAGTAGAGGCCTACACCAAAAACTCTTGGCTATGGAATGCAAATCCAACCAAGAGCCAAGCTTCAGTGGCATGATCATCTCCTCTACCATGCTAATTACTAAGCTATGCTATGTGTTAGAGTGATTATGTGAGAAGAATACTTCTTTCTCGTAAGATACACCTTCTTCCTCCCAATCTTCCACATTCCCTGCTAGCTCTCACCATTTTTGAAGGTGTGTGAGGTCTTGGGACTGAGGCTAGGGACACTAGGTGTGTTTTTCAAGCATAATTTGGTGCATGAAGCTTCCATCTTCATTGCCCCAACTAGGTATGTTTTTCAAGCATAATTTGGTGCATGAAGCTTCCATCTTCATTGCACCAACAAGTTTTGTCAAGGAACACAAAGATTGTATTGTACAAAAGTTTCCTTTGATGGGAGAATCTATAATACAAAGCCTTTCTGGAGGGGCTCCATGTAAATTCGGTCCTTGACTCTTGTCAATTGTTCTATTTCTCTCTCTTTTCTAGCATTGTCTATGCTAAATTATCTAGGCGTAAATTTCTATGTTGCTTTCTCAAATTAAGTACTCTCTCTATGCTCATTAGGAACATGTTCCTAATGAAATGCTCACAATGTTATCAATTTCTGCTACACACAAGTTACTTGTGCATTAAATGTTACATTGGTATAAGAGCTATTGGTTTCTCTTTTCTTGCTCAAGAAGAGAGGTCCTCAAGCCGGCTACAAATGGTTGGTGTTATTAATTGCAAAAGAGTAAGTAGAAAAAAAAAATTCATCCTTGAAGCACGCTTGCTTCATGCAGTTAACGAGGATACCATCGAGAGCTATGGTCTTAATAATGGAGTCCTACGGGGCTTGCCGGCCTACTGCACCAACAAGTCGATACAACCTCATGCAATTCAAGATACAACCTCATGCTCATCTTCTATGTTGTCATTCTTCAAAGTTTCTCCTGAACCACTAGCCACTATCTGCTGAGAAGCTTCTGCTTTGTCAGTTGCAGCAGGCATTGCTGGCACACGAGGCACACGAGGAGCCATTACAAAAAAATCATCTTATTTTTCATCTTCTGAGTTCCTGCTCACATCACCGCCTTCCTCCGTTTTTTTCATGCTTTCATTTGGCATCAGCTGGGAGCCCTCATCCACCCCTTCACTCCTTGCACCCAGCTCAACACCCTTCTCCATCGAAGGGTTCTCACCTGTATCCAGCTCATCACTCTCCTCGATCGAAAGGTCCTTCATTATAGCCTTTCCCTTGCCCTTCGTGTCATGCACACTGCCCACATCACGGAGGGACTGCCCCAGGCCTGCAACAAAAAATGTGGATTAAGACTCATATAAGCATGTCATGTATGCTAGAAAATGTTTGATATGTTGTGACTATGTGTGCGGCCTGGCATACATTGGAATCCATTATGCTGACAAGCCCAGTATGCTAATTCGAATTGCTCAGTATGCTAACTAGCATATCCAATATGCTAGTTTGCATCTGGAGATGGTAGCTTACTTACTAGATTTGCCACTATGACAAACTTACTCTAGTTTGTACACTGAGCACAAGTATGCTAATTAGCATACAAGATATGCTAATTAGCATACTGGGTATACTAATGAGCATACTGGGTATGCTAATTAGCATACTAGATATGCTAATTAGCATACTGGGTATACTAATGAGCATACTGGGTATGCTAATTAGCATACTAGATATGCTAATTAGCATACTGGGATTGCTAGTAGCTAGCATACAAGGACTGTCTTCAGTATGCTAATTAGCATATCCAGTATGCTATTTAGTATTCCCAGTATGCTAATTAGCATACCCAGTATGCTAATTAGCATATCCAATATGGTAATAAGCATATCCAGTATGCTAATCAGCATACTCGGTACGTGAATCGGCATTCCTAGTATGCTAATGAGCATTCCCACTATGCTAATTAGCATACCCAATATGCTATTTAGCATATCCAGTATGCTAATTAGCATATCCAATATGCTAATAAGCATACCGAGTACGCTAATCAGCATACCCAGTATGCTAATCAACATATACAGTTTTCTAGTTAGCATTTGGATATGGTAGTTAACTTACTAGATATGCTAATATGCCAAACTTACTCTAATCTGTTCACTGAGCACAGGGTATGCTGATTAGCATACAAGATATGCTAATGAGCATATCCAGTTAACACACTCAATATTCTCATTGGGTATGCTAATTAGCATACCCAGTATGCTAATTAGCATATCTTGTGTTCTAATTAGCATATCCAGTATGCTAATTAGCATACCCAGTATGCTAATCATCATACCCAGTATGCTAATCAGCATACCCATTATGCTAATCAGCATACAAGATATGCTAATTAGCATATCCAGTTAACACACTAAATATTCTAATTAACACACTGGGTATGCTAATTAGCACACCCTGTACAATCTTACCAGATGTTGGTGTGATTGGATGTCTTTGCCCTGTGGATTTCCAACACCATTCTTGTGGTATCCTTTGCTGGCAGGTCACAGCTCTACATTTTGTCGACAAGGAGCATGCAACTGCAAAGTAGAGAAAGTGGTAGCTATGCCCACAGGGCATCTTGACCGTGGCGGAGATTCCCTGTACTTCAAGTGGCAAACTGCAGCCACTGCACGGGTTGATCATCGTCCCATCGCATACCCCTTCTATACTTTCTATAAAAGTGCCCATAGCCATATTACACAGGGCAGTGGGAATGGAGGAGCCTTGTAGCATCTTTCTCATGTGCATTAGGAGCTGTAGTTGACCTTCACATGCATTCACTTTTGCTTCCATAACCTCCACATTAATCTGCACACCAAAAAAAAGAGGAGCATGGTAAGTACATAGGTTTGTTGTGCACATATTCCAATCATACGATAGAAGCATAAAAGTCACGCACTTACACGCTGACAAGTTGAGTCAGCAGCAAGAGTGTCCTCACTGTCAGGAAATGTCAAACCTTCCAATGTCTCTATTTTTACTTCACACTCTATTTCCCTCTTTGCATCCACGCTGTCACTCTGTAGTAACCTCTGTAATTCATTTTCAGCGTCGTGAAGCTTTTGTCTCATAGCAAGCACAATTGGGGTGACCCTAGCATTGCTTGCTTGGACAACCCTCGCAGATTCAAAGTCAGATTTTGGAGTTAGAAGATGTTATTTAGCATCTTGCAGTTGTTTGCTGAGAATTTCAGAGGCAACCTTTATGTGCTGCAAATTCTCAACGCCAAAAAATGACAGGCTTTCAGCCTGTTGGTGAGTGCTGTGGCGAGAGATGGGTGTCTCCTTGGTATCCTCCTTCATTTTAGCTTGCGCCTCCTCGATGTTTAGACATACATTGCGCATCCTCCACTTTTCGACATGGGCCTCGTAGTACCCTTTCTCTCGGAGGTCCTGCAAATGCTGGACAGCGAATTCAGCCCAATTGAATTGCATGGCTGAGCTACTTGCAATTGCCGCCGGGCTGAATTCTTTTACAAACCTCTTCGCGAATGTAGAGTTGATCTCCATGTTTGTTGGGGGCTTCTGGTACACCTTGTAATGCAGCTGCATCACCTGGTCGAACATATCAGTACGCAAACAACTGCATTTAATGCGATAGCGACTACGATTCTTTGACTCTCTGAAAACACTGAACCACTCCACATCACTGATCTGATCCCACCTCACTAGTTTGGGGTTGGCACCAGCCAGGGAGAGGCCATGAACATCATTGAACTCTTCGGCTATAATACAGAACTTGCTCTGTACTGGGACTGTAAAATTTGGAGCTTTCCATTGGCTTGCACACCCCCAATGTCACAAGATTAGCCATAGGAAAATGCAGTATTGAGCACTTCCTTCCAATTCAAGGTTCAAATCAAACACTGGTCTGTGCTTCTTGAGCGAGACTTCGACTTAAGCGATTGTATTTCAAGTGACTATTCACAAGATGTCTTACTACTAAAGCTGAAATCAAGGGACAACTCTCCAGCCAAGATAGCACCAGGAACTATCCTCGCAAATCATAATGAGGTAGAGAGAGAGAGAGAGAGAGAGAGAGAGAGAGAGAGAGAGAGAGAGAGAGAGAGAGAGAGAGAGAGAGAGAGAGAGAGAGAGAGAGAGAGAGAGAGAGAGAGAGAGAGAGAGAGAGTACCCGAGTCATCCTTCCCCTTTGTATGCAAGGTCTTTGCCATTGGGGATGTTGGGGAATCAGAGAGATTCACCCTTTTTCGAGGCGGAGAAGAAGCAGCAGAAAGTTCAGGGGTTGACTTTGTTTTTGGTTCTCTCTTACCTCTAGCCCCTGCACCCCTCTTACCTCTGGCCCTTGCGTCCCGCTTCTCTCCATGCATGTTGACTGCCCCACTCCGCTTCTCTCCATGCATTTTGGCTGCCCCACTCCCCTCAGAGTAACATTGCGTAAATGGTCAGGAAAGTGGATTCAGGGTGGTCTCCCTATTTTGAAATATTTGATGGATTTCCACACGTTTGAAAAGTTACACTCTCATTTTGCTTACAAGATATGCTTGTTGCCACATGATAACTAGCACAAAAAGCATGACAAGTTAACATGCTTATACCCGACAACCCTTTTGGTATTTCTTTTTAAATCAATTCTTGGCAAAGTACAATGTCTGAGGGTCCTCTCTCTCTGCTCAGTGCTCCCAAGCCAATCTAATGGAGAGAGGCCTTGGCAATGAGTTTATAGGCCCATGGCCTTCTAAAGTAGTTACATGAAAAGTTGCAGGTCCAAAAGCATATGGTCTCAAGTCCCTAGCACCAAAAGTTACCTGCACAAATTGCAAAAATCCTTACAAATGCCATGTCAGTAGCCATTGCAAATTGTAGAACTGTTCGTACATCACTGCCACATCAACAGGTCCACACAATTTCTTTATTTTAATGTCCTTGTGTTCTTTGGGCCCCATCCGATGGGTTTCCATAAGTTGGAACAATTTATAATTTTTAAATCTGTTAGTTTCACTTGGGTTTGTCCGATTGAACATGCCACATCATCACTTTGTATTGTGACAGATTCACAATGCAACATAGATGATTACAGATGCAAGCACAAGACAAGAGACATAAACTCCCCCGTGGATACCCCCCTTCGAGAGCCGAAGTTCGGGCCATGAGAAATATTAGGACCGTATACAACCAAATGCTCCTAGACCACAACTTGCGTCGTTTAGAGGTTTCTAACTCCCCCCATGACCGAAGTCTGGGCCTTGGGTTATTCATAGCTCTAATACAATTAAATGATCCCCATGCTGCAGCTTGCGTCATCAAGAGGTGTTCCAAAACAATACTAAAACCAACATCAAAATCAAATCAAGCAAATTAATTGACACAAGACAAGTTCAAAACAAAAACATTCTATTTCAAACAATTTTACAAAAACAACATTCTCAAATAGAGCTCAAAAAGTCTCTAAATGCAAAACGAAAGGAAAATTATTCTCGGTTTGTCTGGGTCGGTCAAACTCGAAGTGTGACTGGCTTTCCATTTTGTACCAAAGTGATGGTTCGGTTCCTAATTTGGATGGTAGCATCGTTCTTGTCATGTCAAGGCATGCCCAAAAGAGCATCACGCTACCCTAACTTCATGATGTGCAAATCTGTCTTATCATGGTACCCTTGGATGGTGATCTAAAGAGCACCAGTCAGTAGTACAACTCTTTGAGTTTGCCTTGTGGCTAACGCGGCCTCAAGTTCTTCAACAAACTGATCATATTCAAAGTCCATCTGCTTGAGGAACTTTGGATGGATGAAATTCTTGATGGTTCCTAGGTCAAAGAAGATATGCACCTTGAGGCCACTCATCTTTTCATATGCTCTACACAATTCTTTGGAACCATTGGGTACAAAGATGCCTAAAATATCTGGAACGAGTCCTATTGTAGTTTTGGCTTTCTTAGCAAGAGGTTGTTTTGGAGTATTATCCCCCCTATTGGGGCATACGTAAGAGGTGTGTCGCGTTTGGAAACATTCAAATGTGATCACCTAGATCATGGCAATGCAGCCCTAGCGTTTTCTCTACCCCCCCCGGCCCCACCCCCAACACACACAAAGAATTACAGCAACACACAAGCAATAGATGAGCAGCAGGGACATCCCCCTTGCATTTTTCTTAGAGTATCTACATGGAGATGATGTGATCACCTAGACCACAACAGAGGTGCAAGCAATGGAGAGGAGGTGTTCCATGTTCTCTACATGAGACATGCCTCGTTCTTTCTCCATACCAGTTCTCTTGCTAGATGATACTGCTAGAGCCTCGCTTTCTCAGGAGGCTAGGGAAACCCATGTGTAGGCGGTGTCAGTGGTCTCATGTGCAGGAGAAATTGGTAGTGTCAGTAGCACTCGCAGTTGTGTGTACCTCAGGCCTATCCATTGGGCATGTGAGATCTCTGCCAGACTACCCTTGGTCACTTGTATGAGAATTTTTTATCAGCTTGGAAAGCGTTTCCCAAATTTCTCTCTCTCTCTCTCTCTCTCTCTCTCTCTCTCTCTCTCTCTCTCTCTCTCTCTCTCTCTCTCTCTCTCTCTCTCTATCTCTCATTGTTAGATGTCATTAGGGAATGTCGGAGGTCATTTGGAGGGCCTTCTAAGAAAATGTATTTTTTGCACTCTCTCTCTAGAAAAAATGGCAAATAATAGAGCTGGGTCTTTCATAGTAAAAGTTCAAAAAGTTTCCTTTAAGTAGATTCCTTACTCTTCTAAACATTCGTTCGTAGTGATTGAGGGATAATCCTCTTTTCAGTTGCATTGAATGAACCTCGTCAATATGGAGGGAATGAGGCTAACATGGAGGGACGAAGGCGCAGCCGCTATTCACTTTCCATTAAACCTGCACATTTGGCTAATGGCGCACTCCTCAAATGGCACAAATGTTACCCAGAAACGAGCCAAATATCACCTTCACATTGATTTGGACAATGAGTACCAACCATTGATTAAGCGTAGTAAAACAAACACACATATACCTCCCGCTTCCATAGACACGCTCAGAGCTCAGGGAGCTAAACACATAGATATCTGGACGAGAGGCTCTCTCTACCCTAAGAATCCAATGACTAATGCGTCTCCACCATTTGTCAATCCTACAAGCTTATTGACCTTTGCTGGTGATGGAGAAAAGGGCCTTCTGGGTTATTGTAAATCTCTTACAAGAGAAGCTGAAACTTACAAGGGCATTCTCCAAGCTCAACAATGTGAGATTGTTCGCCTTTCACATTTACATTCTACAGATCAGGTTACCATTTTGCAACATAAAACAGAGGTACAAGAACTGAAAGGAAAGGTGCGAAGTTGTCAAATGAAGGACACCATCTTGGGTGGTCGTATTCGAAAGAAGAAATTGCGCAATCTTGAAACATTGCAGGTTGCATCAGGAGGTCTCAAGAAAAGAATCCGAGCATTAAGGTGATGCTTCTTGGTTGGCTACATTGTCTTAGTTAAGTAATCTTTTTGTTTTTTCTTGTTATGCATTGTTTTCATGTGCCTAAATAGTGTTAGTGAAGCAAATTTTCTGTTATTTACTTATGCATTGTCTTCATGTAGAGATTCAATCTATCCTGACAAGGAAAACATTGACCCCAAAGCCAATATAGGAAAGAGATTGAAGCCACTTATAAGTAGAAGCCTGGCAACAGATATAGTACATGACAAGAAGTTTAAGGTCCTACAACGAAATGTAGTGGACCGCTTTATTTCAGAGAACTCAGTGCTTGCAAAAGAGATACAAGGCACACTTGATTCACTTGGTGTAAGCAAAAGAGGATATTCGGCTATCCAAAAGTCTATCTCATCCATCTTTGTTAAGAAGGGTATAAAATCCAAACTTCTACCATCATCCTCAAATGTTTGGAAAGAGAGGCTTCAGCTTAACGAGGCACAGGGAGACTATCTTGGACAGCCCTTTCATATTAAAGCAACTTACAATGGCCATGGAGCAAACATGGCATATGATGAGTTCAATAATATTTTTATGGACCTGCGGATATTACAGAAGAGAATGGTGGAGTTTTACAACATCACATTTGAAGAGTCACGAGGGGTATTACATTTTGTGTTAAAACTGGATGAGTGTGAGCTTGTTAAAGAGAAAAAGCTAGAGCGTGTTACTATTACTTTAATGAATAGAGCCCTCTCAAAGTGTCCCAGTGATGATCCTTTATATTTTAGTGTTCAATCAGAATCTAACATATGGTGGCTTGGTGCGTTTGAGGTAAGCGAGATTCTCAGGTAAGCTCAAATGTTCACATCTACTTAAGTCTCATTTATTTTGTGTTGCAGGTAAAGAAAGAAGATCATGAGATTCTATATTGGGTGTTCCATCGAACTAATATTCCGGAGGTGATTGATCGACAGACTAACCAGAGAGAGGTACTACGTCTAGATGGAAGGGGAGACTTTCAAGTTCAGTGGCATCTTCCAAGTGACCTCAAAACATTAAAGTGCATGTATAATTGTGGAATGGGTGCAATGGCAAAGTCGCCATGTTTGTTCTGCATGGAGCCTGCAAAGGTCATGGACCCAAAGTGGTGGAGAAAAGCTCCAACACGTCACATTGAGGATCCTGCTTTTCGATCGGTTTTGAAAATACTACTTGTGAATGTCCACATTTGTACAATGCATGCCCTTTGTAGAATTGTGGAGAAATTGGTCTACTTATATATCGGGTTTTCTTGGAAGATTAAGAACTCGGCAGAACGACAAGTAGCCCTGCAGTGCTTAGAAATGGTACTGTCGGATATGGAGCTTCATGGTGGCAATGTGAAAATCCAGCGGGATGAAAAGAGATCAACTGCTGAGAAGGATGCCCCATGCAAACCATCCATCGGTGGGGTGAAGGCACGGAGGTTTTTATCTAAACCCCAAGGTACAATAGATCCGAAGCTAACAAAACATGGAAAAATATATAACACATCTTATGTTAGCAAGGTAGAGTATCAGAGCTGGAAAAAGCTACATATTGCAGTCAAAGACCAAGAACCAACTACTCGTAACGCGAAGGCTGAGGTTTGGCGATCAATAGACATCCTATTTTTGATGTGCGACAAAGATGACTAGTCACAAGGTGATATGAACAAGTTCAAGGAGAATCTCAACCTTCTGAAAAAATCATTCAAGACAGCATGGACAGACACCCAGATTACTCACTACATGGTATTATCGTGTATTTCATTCTCTCTTATGTGCAAATATGTGAGTGTAAAACATTCTAACTAATCTGTTTTCATATCCAGCACATCATCTTCAATCATTTACCATATTTTATACAAAAGTATGGGAACCCGGCAATATGGAATACCCAAGGGATGGAAAAGTCTCATTACATGGCGAGAAATGCTTATTTCAGGCACACACGACATGGTGGCTCTCGAATCAAGGCTAACAGTTTGAGAGAACTATTTGAATGGTTCTATCGTAGAATCATTCATCGAATGCAGGCAAAAGAAGTCTTGGCAAATTCAGCAACAACACAAGCCATCAGACATTTACAACAACAAAAAGTTAAAAGATCAATGGCATACAACAACTCCGGAGCTCGTGAAAGTCAACGAAGGTGGAGAGAGACAATGGTGTATGTGAATCACAAGTGGAGAAAGATACTCTGAGTGGATGACATTGTACAAAATTTATGTAATACATGATCTTATACAATTGCTACTTGAAGTGTATCAAGATTTTGAAGGTTCAATTTTGTTTTTTGGCACATCACCCTTGTAACGAATCATGAGATGTTTGCCATACTCTAAAAGTTCATCTGGGTTTTGTCTACCAAGAGCTAGTGCCATTGCTGTGTAGGTGTAGTAATAC